>NC_037543.1:11663913-11665700 GCF_001531365.2 Cynara cardunculus var. scolymus
TTGGCCGGATGAATCCTTTGTCCAGAAGTTCCTGAAGTTTCCCTGATAGCTCTTGCATCTCGGCCGGTGCTAAGCGATATGGAGCTTTAGCAACAGGCGCCGCTTCGGGAACTAGATCAATTCGGAATTCGACCTGTCTAGATGGAGGAAGTCCTGACAAATCATCCGGAAATACTTCTGGATAATTTCTCACCACAGGAATATCCTGAATATGTTTTTCCTCGGATTTCTTTTCTGATACATGAGCCAAGAATGCAACGCATTTTTTTCTCATATACTTGCAAATCTTCACACATGATACCATCTTTAAACTCCTTCCAGGTTTTTCCGCTTATATAGATAGGGTTTCTCCGTCTTGGTAAGGTATTCGCACAATCCTCTCAAAGCAACAAATCTCCGCTCGATTCTTAGACAACCAGTCCATTCCTACCACTACATCGAAACTTCCCAATTTAATTGGAATAGATCAATGCTAAATATCTTATCAACTAAATTTAAAGTACAACCCAAGATTACGTCCTCAACCTTTATTTCTTGGCCATTGGCAAATTCGATAGTGTAAGCATCTTTTAACTTCCTCAATTTCAGATTTATCAACGGCCTAAATTCTAGGGAAACAAAACTTCTCTCTGCTCCAGAATCAAATATTACTGCGGCATAGAGGTTGTTTAAAAGAAACGTACCTGTCACAACATTAGGGTCTTGACGTGCCTCTTCGGCTCCCATTGCAAATGCCCTTCCCCGAGCCTGGCCTCCTCGATCTCCCTGACTGGTTTGCCTTTCCTGGTTTCCAGCATTGTTGATGCTCGATCCTCTAATTGTCCTTGGGCACTTATTCCTGAAGTGATTTGGGCTTCCGCACTCATGGCATGATTGATTCTCTCTGATCTTGCAATCTTTAGCGAAATGACCTTGTTTATTGCATTTGAAACAAATAATGCATCTCTCGCTATGGTGATAATTGCACTTGCCACATTTAGGGTAAGTCCCCTTGCCCTTTTCTCCTGTTTGATACTGAGCCCCAAAGTTTCTTATCACTTTTTGGTTTTTGCCTAAATCGTTGTTGGTCCTTTTCCACGATTTCCCCTCTAGTTTCCTCTTTCCACCAAATTTGTCTTGCTTTAAAATCCCTGATCTAATTGCATCATTTGTCAGACGATTTGCCAACACCACCGCGTTTTATATAGTGGTTGGGTTTGCCGAAGTGACCATTCCTCAGATTTTTCAGGTGCCAATCCCTAGATGTACCGATCAATTCATTTCTCCTCTTGAGTGACCATATGAGGTACTAATTTGGCAAGCTCATGAAAACGAGCTGTGTATTTGTCTACCTCCATTCCAATCATGGTGTGATTCCAGAATTCAACTTCCAATTTCTGAATTTTGCTCTTAGAACAATACTCTTCGATGAGTAACTTTTTGAGTTCTTCCCATGATAACTCATAGGCAGCTTGGCGACCACGGGTTTGAACTTGAATGTTCCACAAAGTTAGGGCTTTTACCTGGAGTTGGCATGTTGCATACTCCACTTTACAGTCCTCGGAACACTTGCTAATATGGAGTACCGACTCCATGCTCTGAATCCATGATAGTAATCCAATTGCACCTTCTTTACCATGAAACTCCTTGGGCTTGCAGGACATAAATGTCTTGTAACTGCATGGTGTTACGGTTCTCCTTCCTGACGAGATTCTCGGTGCTAGGGCCTCCCTCACTCCTTTGACTTGCATTAATGCCCGCTGTAACCTGAGCGACAATAGTTGGTACTGCCTCCCGAATTTGCTGAG
>NC_037543.1:11666100-11667417 GCF_001531365.2 Cynara cardunculus var. scolymus
CAACAAAACTTAACCATTCATAGACAAAATCTCATAAGATCCATAAATAAAATAAAGATGTGCAATATAAAAGAAAAATTGTTCACAAACCACGGCTACAAGCCTCAAAAGAAAGTCTTAAATTTCCACCATCAACAACTTAATAAATAAAATCCTCTAACGCATAAGACTCCAAATAACCAACCCTGTCACTATCATCAGAATTCCTGCTAACGCCGCCAGATAAGTGTGCAAACTCCTAATCGCTCTCCTAGCAATGAAAATCAACTCTAATGAACAATCCATCGTATTATCTTGAGTGCCTAGCGCTATAATCACTCCATCAGCGAAGTGTCGATAATGCTCCAGCCTAAGTTGACACATCTCAAGATCTTGAGCCATGCCCAAAACCCATAAATTCTCCAGGGTAGTCATACCCGAAGAGCGCTCCGATGTGGTCATGGTAGTGGGTAAGGGTGTTACACTACGAGTGCGTGACCGTGATGGCTCCCTCACGGCTCCAGATGGGGCGGAGAAAGACACCCTCACAGGTGGAGGAATGCTCATATGGGCGGTGGTCCGAACTCTAGCTCCATGTGGCGCTATAGGATGCGCGGGTACAGAGTGAGGCGGCTGTGGGGTGGGTGATCGCGCCGAAGATTCAGTGACATCGTTGCCACTATCGTAAACGTGCTCTGAGGGATCGTAGTCTCCGGAATTCGAATATTCATTTTCTGACGACATAATGCTGCGATATTTAATAAAATTTTAAATTATTAAACGAATCATAATAAATGACAAAAAGATGCAAAAATTTATGCAAACTCACGTATGTGAACCGTGCTTTTCTTATTGAGTAAGAAGTCCTTAACTTTTAGACAAACACCTAACATAACCGATCTGCGTCTCTCCTTATACATACATAATTAGACACAGGTGATCAGGCTCTGTCTAGTTAGAGTATGCTAAGAAGTCACTCGTTCTGGTTATTTTAGTAGTATGTCCGTTTTAAATTTTTGAGACTCTTTCTAAGAAAATTAATTCGTAAATATTTTTTTTGGGTTATAGTGTATGGTTTTCTTAGAAAACCGGTGTTCTCTATAACCTACAGCTCTGATACCAAATCTGTCACACCCCGTTAAAGCGAAAACGCGAGGTATGGCAGGTGGAGTCTCATAGCGATAGAGTATAAGTAACACAACCATACATTTTAAAATTTAAWTACATCATAACCAAAGTTTACAATCCCAAAGATAAGTTTATAATTTAAACACAAAAAAAAAATTGAAGGTGATGATTGTGACACGGCTTCTTTTAAGAGTCACCATGAGCCTTTCT
>NC_037543.1:11667517-11668363 GCF_001531365.2 Cynara cardunculus var. scolymus
GGCAAACATTCGACAAATGACCTGTTTCACCACATTTATAACATTTCCTTAGCTCAATCCTGCATTCTCCCTGATGAACTTGATGACATCGAGGACAAGTTCTTTCATTGAATCWTTGCATGGACCTGTTTCCATGCTTTACAACTTTTGGTCCTTTGTATTYGGTTAATGGACCTTCCCATTTCCTCTTTTCTATTGCTTTCCCTTCTTCTTGTCTGTTCTTGTTTTTTTCTGTTACCTCCGCTGCGTCAACAGTTAATGAAAATGTAGCCGGATTCATGGCTATGACAAATTCTCGAATTGATGGTTTCAATCCCYAAATATACCTTTCCACTTTTTTAGATTCBGAGGAAATATAATGTTCTGCAAATCTTGAATATTCGATGAATTTCTCTGTATATTCCCTTACAGTTCTGTTTCCTTGTTCCAATTTTAGAAAGTCTTCTTCCATTTGTTTAACGGCAGCTTTTAGGCAAAACTGCTCCTTGAATATGTTGACAAACTCTAGCCATGTCATAGTTTGCAAAATATCTGTTCTGGCTAAGGATTCTACTTCCCACCAAAATAACGCATTTGATTTCAGCACTGAGACTGCAAATTTGACTTTATTTGTTTTTGCACATCGGATGGTATTGAATACAGGCTCCATCTCTTTGATCCAACACATAGCTTTAATTGGATCTCTTTCTCCCGAGAAGGTTGGTGGTTTACAAGTTAAAAACATCTTTATGTCTCCTTCCCTGTTATTGAGAATTGGAATCGATGGAGTAACTTCAATTMTGCCTGTCTCTATTCTGGAAGGATTCCTCAAAATAGAAGTCAATGTTTCCCTTAGCTTTCCCATTT
>NC_037543.1:11668935-11694423 GCF_001531365.2 Cynara cardunculus var. scolymus
ATGAAATAGTTTAAGTCTAGGTATCATGCATGTGAATACCTAAATCCCTTAAACTCAAGCTCTGATATCATCTCTGTAAGACCCCCACTCCATACATTGCATATAACACATATTTTATATAGAGAATACATGTTTTCCCCCACATAGGTCCTTGATACAAGAGTCTATAATGTAAAATACGCAATCCAAAAATTCCAAAAGTACATGCTCTTGCATCCTAGCATATATGCTTCCAAAACAACTAAGCACATAGGGAAGTAATTCACATAATGCTCTTTCCCTTATTATCATTACCTGCACACATATTTTTGAAAACACGCAATGAGGGTTAGACATGAATGTCTAGTGAGGTTCCCTTTTATATAATGCAGGGTGAAGATCACCAAAATATTTATCAAATAATCATTTCACAACATGCGGAATAAAATCAGATTCTGTTTTGGTCCATCGAGCCTCTGGTTCCAAACCACACTTGGAATATATTTCAATAACTAGGACCAGAACCCCTCTGGTCTCTCTTCCAGAACTTCTGGTTCCTCGACCAGAAAAGCCCCTCTGGTCTCTCTTCCAGAGCTTCTGGTTCCTCGACCAGAGCCCCTATGGTCTCTCTTCCAGAGCTTCTGGTTCCTCGACCAAAGCCTCTGGTTGCACTAACCAGAACTTCTGTCTCATATAATTTCTTAAAATGGTCTTTAGTTAAACTTTCAATCAATAAGATAACCTTTTTTCATAAAAAGAGTAATTATGAAGAGTTCATGTTCGACCAGAGCCTCTGGTTGAACTAACCAGAGCTTTTGGTTCCAAAAGACATAATCAACCAGATCCCCTCTGTTTCAACGTGTAAGCCAACCAGAGCTTCTCTGGTCTGTTTTTCATAAAAAGATTCTAAGTAAAAAATCATTTTCTTAAAACTTCTAAAAATATGATTTTGACATAGAAGCTCTTATTAATAGATACAGAGCCTCTGGTCCAATTAGTATATATAGTAAAGACTTGCTCATTCTCCAAATCAATAACCAGAATCCTTTGGTCCAATAATGAGGAACAACCAGAGCCCCTCTGGTTCCTTACAAGGAACAACCAGAGCCCCTCTGATTCCTCATAAAAATGACCATTCTGTTCCAAAACACTCTTAACCAATATCAATGGCCATACGCCAAGTTTTCCCCTTCTCAATAACATCAATACTATTATTTCTAATAAGAACAATATCTTTGAGTTCTCAAATCACAAAGAAGTAATGACTCAAATCTATTGTAGTTTTAAAAGAATAATAGTATAAGTTATAATATTCACACACAATTGCCACCCTTATATCCAAAAGACACCTCTCCTTAATATGTCACCCTTATTCCAAAAGACACCTCTCCATGATATGCTACCCTTATTCCAAAGGACACCTCTCCTTGATATGCCATCCTTATTTCTTCTTCAAAAGCTATGAACTAGTTCGGATGAAGGACCGCAGTCACAACCATCTTATCGAATCCTATCGAATCCTCATTCGTAGTTTTATCCATAAAATCTATAGATTAATTTCAATTGAAGACAGATCAAAATCAC
Source organism: Cynara cardunculus var. scolymus (assembly GCF_001531365.2). Taxonomy (NCBI): domain Eukaryota; kingdom Viridiplantae; phylum Streptophyta; class Magnoliopsida; order Asterales; family Asteraceae; genus Cynara; species Cynara cardunculus. The sequence continues at coordinate 11,670,499 of NC_037543.1, forward strand.
AATCGTCTCAAAAGAGTATTCTCTATAGTTTTCAATCAACAGTTTTATCATCAAAACCTTTCAAACTCAAGAACAATCTATTCTTTCAATGATTTCCAAAACATCATATCCCTTTTTAAATCCTCAAAACAGGATATCATTCCCAAAACTGTTTTAAAGAAGCAATCCCTTCTTTATCCTTTCCAACACAGTTTTTTTTAATATTCAAATATATAACAATAACACCTTTAAACTATCAAAATAGTTTTACCATCTTTTCTTCAAAACCAACATAAAAACCCAGTAGTTTATATAACAAAATATATAAAGATTTTAATCATCAAAAACTCACAGTGTATAATCAATAGTATTTTAAAAACTCACCTTAATAACAGTTTCTGCAGTTTTAAAACACACAGCAAATCACAAGCTCTTCAAAAAGTTTTGAACAAAAGATTTGTTCAAGAACACTTCTCACCGCCACAACACTCTTTTTCTCTTTCAATAGATTTTTCTTCAAATGAAATGATAAGATAGAGTCTTATTTTTTTATTTCTTTAAATACTCTCACCATGGCGGTGGAGATTATTTTAATTATAAAACTCATAGACAGTGAAAGCTTTAACCAATAGAAATAATATTGGGTGGTAGGTTTTTTTATTATAAAATTCATGGTTTATTAACCATGAAGGTATAAGTTTTTGAATATAATAATGTTTCCACCATGATATCTTATCACAAATATGCACCACCTTATGTATGCTTCACACCACATGCATACATGTATAAATCATATATATCATGCCATCTTTTCACATATATGCATGCACAATATCATGTTCACATATATAGTTCATGCATTTCTACTTAGATATGCATATTTCACGTAATCCACATAATAAACATATATAAATTACCTCAACCTCGGTTGTCTCAAATCTGGTTATAACAGACGAGGTGGTCTCTAGGCATGGCGTACCTTTATCCATTGTTTTAGATCGGGATGGTCATTTTATCTCAAATTTTTGGGATGGTTTGCAAAATAAAAGTTGGGGACTAGAGTAAAGCTAATTACGACTTATCACCCTCAAATCGGTGGGCAGAGCAAGAGGAAAATTCAAACCCTCGAGGAAATGCTTAGGTTATGTGTCATCAATTTTGGCGGAAATTGTGATTCCCAACTACCACTAGTGGAATTTGCTTTCAACAATAGTTTCCACTCACGCTCGGGATGGCTCCGTTTGAGGCCTCACACAGTAGAAAGTATAGAACCCCGTATGTTGGTTGGAAGTTGGTGAAAAGCAATTTTCCGATTCGGATATCATTCAAGAAACCATAGATAAAGTAAAGTCAATCCTGGAGAGTTGTAAGCGGCTCAAGACCAACAGAAAAGCTACACTGACAAGAAAATACGCCAATAGAGTTCTAATTGGATTGACTAAGTAAGGAGTTTTAATGTTCTTATGTTAGATCCAATAAGAGTAATTTCCAAGGTTTGGATGCTAGGGGTATTTTATTCGTCAACATCTCGATGTAGCTTACTTAGTGTTCTGCCACTTTATGGAATCAGGTCTCCCTGTTATCGCAAGATAAATTGATTGATTACCATTCTTCCTAGTCTAAATGGTCTTAAATGGTTGATATTACATTGTTTGCAAGATTGCCTCTTTCCTAACAGAGGCTAATGCTTCTTGGTACCTTTTTTTTATTTGTAATTTTGTAAACTTAGAATAACTGTTTTATATCACTAAGAAATCAAGTTTAACAATTCTTCTTATTGATATGTACAACTGGTCACAATAGTGTTAAACCTAGAAGCGAGTGACATAGAGCTTGGAGGGCCATTTAGAGCACAAGTGGAGAAAGCATATTTTATTTGTAATTAAGTTTCTAGAATTGCTTTTTTATCGCTCATATATTTACCCGGTTTACATTTTGTTGTTCATCTCAAAGGAACTAAATAATGAATAATAATGGTTATGTTTTGTTTATTTGTGTTCGTCCATTTATGTTTGTTTAAGTCAGTTCGTTTATATGCATTTAGTATCTTAACGGATGGCATGAACAAACATGAAACATGGATTTTAACGACGAATTTTGTGGCCGTTCAAAGTCCATCTATCATCACAAACGGTATGATGACATGTCGTCGTAATAGTGCCTCGCTAAAGCTCACTTTTCTTGCAAGCAAATGTTCTTAATGAACGAACACAAATAAACCTACGTCAGTGTTCGTTCCTTTCCTTTTTATAATCCTAATCATATCGTTTTGCATTTAGAAAAACAAAAAAAATGAAATCCTGTTAATTTATTTGTATACTTTTGTTCCTAAAAAGTTGACAATTTCAACCTACTTACAAAAAATTGGTTAATTCTAATTTGAGTTTGTTTATAATCGGTCATCAACTTTTTGTTCAAATAACAAAATTATTGACACGTTAAATTCAAACAATTTTTATGTAATACTTTAAATAGTGAATTACAAATATTTTTGACTATGATTTATGTGTTTCAATATTCTGGTTCCCTATTTTGTGATATCTATGGATTACATCTATGTGGTTTGCAATTTATAACACATCGGGTCCCTTGTCTCTAACTCCGTTTTTTTGTTAAGTATGTTGATTAAGAAGGTATTTTGGTCATTTTAATCATAGAGACCAAACATGTAACGAAAATCATAAGGATTAAAATGACCAAAATGCCCTCTTAATTAAAATACTTAATAGAAAAAATCTAACAAGGTTAGAGGCCGTTTATTAAACGCTTATCCAGTAAGTGCTTACCGGGTAATTATCTTTACCGAACGAACATGGTAAGGGTTTAGAATCTTACCCGGTTAGAGCGGTAAAATGATGTAAAACTTACCCGGTAAGAGTGCTGAAAGAATGAAGAGTCTTATCCAATAAGTGAGAGTGACAACTCTTATTCGGGTAAGCGCTTACCGGGTAAATTGTTGTATACTATATCATTTTGATGCACTACAATCTTACCCAGAAAAATATATAATAGTCTCGACTCCTATCGATAAGTACTTATTGGATAAACATTTGAGTAAACGGAACCTTAGTGATAGAGAAGCCAATATGATCAAATTTGTAATTTTCTCCTTTTAAATAATATCATTCTGTTGTAAAATGTTAAACGACAATATGAGTCACGACTCACGAGTCAGCAGGATTTCGAGGATGTTTGGAAGTGTAATAAGAAGTCAAAACTAATTAGATTTAGAGTTATAATGATTAATTTTTAGGATAATAAATAAAAGAAAAATTTAGAAAAATCTAATAAATTATTTATTTTAAATATTTAAGTTTCTAAATTTTTTTAATAAAAAATAAATAAAATACCTCATTTTAAATGATAAAGTATTTAAATTATTTTTGTAAATAAAAAAATAATTAGATATTTTTTTTATTTTGAATGATTAAGTTTCTATATATTTTTTTTTCAATAAAATAAACCATTAGACTTTTTAAAATTGATTACTTACATCATTTTATCTAAAAACCTCCTTGTAACTAACTACAGAGTTTTTAAAATAAAACTACTTGTAACCTCTTAAAAACATCATCAAAAATAGGGAGATCGATAACGTGAACCAACAGTTTGATAGGCAATATGAAGAACAAACAACGATGGGGCGACAGAGAGTGATGAAGTGGAGCGATATCGTTGTTTGCGAGGGGTTTCAAGGTCGTGGGTTTTGGAAATGATAAAGTTATTTAGGTATTTTTACTTTAAAACTTTTGTAGTCGGTTAAAGGTAACTGGTTTTTGTTATCAGTAATCAATTTTAAAAGTTCGATTGTTTATTTATTCTAAAAAAGTTTCAGACTTGATTATTCATAATAAAATTGTTTAATCATTTTTTTATTTCGAAAAATAGTTCAGAAACTTAGTCATTTAAAACAGAAAATTCAATGGTTTTCTATATTCAAATACTAGTTCAAAAATTAATCATTAAAAATAGGATAGTTCGGTGGTTTTTTCCTGAATTTTTTTTATGGTGTTTGAGATTGCTTATTTAAAACAACTTATGTTTTTTTTGTAAAAGTGCTTATTAACTTATGTGATATTAAACCGGAGTTAAATAAAACATGGTTAAAATTATAAACTGGTAATAAGCAGTTTTTCATAAGTTAGGAATGATTAACTTATCAAAAACAGCTTATTACCGGTTTGGCACTGATATAAGCAGTTTTTTTTTCTTATCCAAACACTAGAAAACAGCTTATCATTGATGCCAGACTAAAATAAGTTAAAAAGGTAGTTTTTATAAGCAATCCCAAACACCCTTCAAACAATTGATATAATTATAATTTTATGATTATTTATGATAAAATAAGAAATCGTAGAAATGTAAAACAAAATGAAAAGAAACGCGTATAGAGGTAGTAAATAGGTAGCTAAGGGAAGGGCAGAATGGTCAAAAGAAAAATTGACATTCCATGGGGACGATGCATCCCCCACAATGGCTTTCAATGTCTCAATTCCTGCCAACATGTCGAATCAAGATTTCTAGCGTTTCAAGATTCCCTTTTTATTATTCTTTTAATAATTAATATCGCAAATCATAATCCAAACTAATTGTGGGTCCTACCTAATAATTTCATTATATATTTTAATATTTTAAAACCTTGTTGGAATGAGTTGTCAATAAGCTCATGTAAATCATCCTTTGTTTTCTTTACAAATATCTATAAAACCCATTTTATTTATAGATTTCTTAGGTTACTAATTTTGTTGGTTATGTTTACACAAATTGGTTTATACTTAAATAACAACCTTAAATATTTTAAAAATCATAATAATTGGTTAAACATGTATAATTTTACACTGTAAAACAATAAATATAAAATAAATTGTGTTATTTTAAATTGCAATATAGTGTGTATATATATATATATATATATATATATATATGTGAGTTATTATACAACCCCTTATATTTGTACAACCAATACAACTCAATCTCAATCGTTCAAATAATTTGATGAATATGTAATTTCATATAAGTTTTGATTGTTTCCTAGTATAAAGTATTGATCATAATTAATGAACCTTATTCATATTCCATAAATATTTAAATCATAATAAATGAACTCTCATCATTTTCATAAATATTTCAATTTATTGGATTGCATTGTTTGTACAAATGTGTGTGTGTATATTAGCAGTCTATCCGTGCAATGCACCAAGTGAGCAAGATGTTAAAGTTATTTTAAATGGATAACAAAAAGCCCTTGAGCATGTAGCTCAATTGTCAAAGGGGTGTAGCATCTTTGCTCAAATATACAAAAGGCTTGAATCCCTCCAGTAGAAAATGGAATATTCCTTTTATTCCCAAAAATTTTGATGTTAAAACTTAACTATTTACTCGTTCATCATCATTACAAACAAAATGATTATGTTAATTTTGGGTCCATAAGATTACTATGTTTCTTATCACTAACTTTAGTTGGTATTACCATTCCTTATCAGGTTCATTTGGTCAAAATTTGTGGATTTTGAATTTTTGATTGTGAAACACCTGATAATTCCATACGTAGTATGCGGAAGATAGAGAAATAGTTTCATAACTTTTATAAATAAGAGACAAATGTGTTCATATGTGAATCTGTGTGATTCACATATGAATTATATGTTCACATATAAACCTAAATCAGTTAATTAGTTCATATGTGAACTATTTAATTGATTCAGGTTCATATGTGAATCAGTTAATATGTGAATCATACGGGTTTATATGTGAATCAGTTAAAATAGTTTATATGAGAATCACACGGGTTCACATATGAATCCGTTTGCCGTCTATTTGTAAAAGTTACAAAACCATCCCCTCTATTATTTGCATAGCCGTAAATTTTGATCAGTCAAAGCTGTACTTATTAACTAGTCAAAACTGTACTTATTGAACTGTCAAATCCAATCTTGTTCGTATAAAATGATAAGATCACTTCTTTACTTCTCAAATATCTATAACTTATCAAAATAACTTATGACTAATAATATATGTTCATAAACTTACTTTGTAAAACAAATACATATGAAAGCAAATCCTCTTATAAAAATTATTGGGTGGTTTAAGTGGTTCTGGCAGGTTATCAATATTTTTGAGGATGGTGTGTGTATTTTGTGTCTATATATGTGCGTGTCTATATATATATATATATATATATATATATATATATATATATATATATGATTCATATCAATTAGTTTATACAAAATGTATATAGCATGATGTATTTGTATGTAAATCTCACCCCTTCAAATATCTTTCCAAGTGTCATATACTATGCATTTACATGTTTGTTTGGAATGTATATATACGAAGGTTCAAATAAAATAAAATAAAAACAAAATAATTAAGAACGTATCAGTAAATTTTATTTATTTATATATGAATCATTGATAAAAGAAAAGTAGACTAGTAAAAAGGTAAGTATACAAACATAGGTTCACATATGCATTTTTAAATAAATCTTTTCCGAGGTTTTGAATGATTCACGTGTGAATCATTTATTTGTACATCCGTAATATTTTTACTTTTATTATTTGAACTTCATATATATTTATTCAAATTAAATATTGAAAAAACATAATCATATGTGATGTGTAGCAAAACATATTTAAAATGTATAAGATCACATTTACTTCAAAATAATGTTGTAGATAACTTACATTTCTCTTTTTTACTATGATGCATATCATATATGATACATTGATGAAAATTAGGGATTTTTTAGGAAAAAACGTCGATTAATAATTGATATCACATGTGATTTTGAATTGTAAAAAATTCTTAAATAAACTACTTCAGTAAAAATAAATATTTTAAATAAAAACTAAATCAAACTTATTTTAAATGTTGTAAAAAATATAATCATGCTTAAATCACGAAAATTATAAAAAACCATGAATAAATATCTTAATTAAATTTATTAAATAGTTTTTTATTTAAGGTACTACTTAATGAATTGATTGGCCCAAAATTATTCTCTTATATTTTAAATATATATCATTCTCGTTTGATCTTCCGTCTATATATATATATATATATATGCACACACACACACACACATATATATATAGAGGAGATTTACTTTGCAAATCACGCTATTTATACAAACTGTACAAATTTCATTCAACCAATCATAATTTTTCATTTTGTTTATTTATTTTTTGTAATTATGAAAGGTTGATTAATCATTTTTATTATAGAGGGTGTTATCATAGATATTATTATCTTCATTATATTAATTTTAAAGAAATACATGAAACAGTTTCACTAAAATTTTATAACTATGATATGAGACAATTTCACGAAAATTTTATACTATGATATGAGACAATTTCATAATCATATATGAAACGACTTCATAAAAAAAATATTATATGAAATAATTTCACAAGATTAAATAATTTTATGAAAAAATTTCATAAGATTAAACAATTAAATCGACGGATGTGGGTGATTTGCACGATTTGTACAAATAGAGAGAGAGAGAGAAACAAATTGTACAAACTAGCATCAACCAATATCAAAATTTCATTTAATTTCTTTTATTTTTAATTCATAATGATATGATTGTTCTTTGACTTTATAATAGATAATATTAGTAATATTTTAATTGTGTGTAAATCGAGAAGATTATATAGATTAATGGGTTTTTAGAAAATGGTCAGATTTTGTTTTTATAATAATCTTGAAACTGGATAATTTTTAATAGATACTTACTGTATTATTTTATTAAATAAAAATAATCCGTCAATTTCAGAGTTTATGTATAATCATCTTTTTCTTAGGAATTTATTTATTTTATTTTTATAATAACAAAAGAAATCGGTATTTTTTTTTCAATTTACAAATCTTTCCAGATTTATTAATATTATAGTTGTGATATTTTCCAGATTTTGAGTATATTGTTTTGTTTCATTTGTAAAATTCATGTATAAGTTGATTTCCTTACAATATCAATGAAATCATGTTATCTAGTTTTCAAAATGTTTTATTCATAAAACTAATTTTATTTTGGTTAGTAATCATGAAACTAATTTCTCTAATGAAATCATATTGTTCAGTTTTCAAAATGTTCCATTGACTGAACTATATTTAGTTTTATTAATAAAATCAATTTCATTTTGGTTAGGAACCTGGAACCAATTTCACTAATGAAATCACGTTATTCAGTTTTCAAAATGTTTCATTCATGAAACCAATTTCATTTTGGTTAGGAACCATGAAACCAATTTCACTAATGAAATCATGTTATTTAGTTTTCAAAATATTCCATTCATATAGGCTAAATTGACTATTATAACCTTAAGAGATCAATTTTTGGATGATCCATGTGAATTAAATAAAACCTTACCAAAAATATATATTCCTCAATATTAGCCGTAGATCAAATAAATGGATGGGTATGATTAGTTTGTATAAATTATGTGGTTTGTAAAATAAACCTCCTATACATACATACATACATGCATGCATGCATGCATGCATACATACATACATACATACATACATACATACATACATACATACATACATACATACAAATATATATATAGGGAGGTTCAAGGGAAACCCCCAAACAAATGAAATACTGAGAAACACCATGTTAACCAATAAATCATTCATCTAAATAGTATACACATGTATATACAAGTAATTGAAGTTGTTTCTTGGTTATTATACACGTGTGCATGTTATGCATCTATGCATACTGGACAAATTGCTTACATATTACTTGTATGCACATGTGCATACCATTTAGATGAACGGTTATCAGAGTGTTCCTCAGCTTTTCACTTTTTTTGCGGTTTTCCTCTAAATGCGACCCTATATGTGTGTGTGTGTGTGCGCGTGTAGGGGTTCAAATGAAAACACGATAACACATTTATCACATGTGATAATACACGTGAAGGGACCTGGTGGTGCGTAGGCGATTTGACCTGCGACCTTGGTCGCACCAAAGGTTGCTTGCATCACTTATTTAGTAGCACATATGATTAACTACGATAAAAAGGCATTGGTGTCTTTTCGTAAAATAATGGTGTTCTCATTTGAAACTTCCCTATATATAACTAAGAAAATTATATATTTAATTTTCAACTAAGTGTTATCACATCTAAATTAAATTAATAAAGAATTATATTAGAAAAACAAGATTGATATGGCATATCTTAGTAGCATTTCATTAACACCAAACATCAAATATGGCCATATCAACTTTAGTCATTTTAATGGAAACTAATAATGAATCCCACAAAAAGTTAGAATTTGAAAAGGGAATTGAAGTTGCCTCTTTGTACATTTATATGATTTTGACTCCACAAGCCCTAAAGATAAAGAGTCATGTTTGCATCTTTTCGGGGTCTTTTTGGACACAATATATATGAAGAGATGTGGATGGGATTGCTTCGACAAATCGTTGTACAAAAGTCAGATCTCACTTAGACGTGATACATTATTGGTATCTTGCTAATGTACAACTTAAATTTTTGGCCATGAAAGAAGCACGTAAAGGCTGATATATGACTCTCCTCGAAGCCAAAACTATTTTAAAAAAAATTATAATTATCACACATAATAGTTTATAAATTGTACCAATTCAATCAAAGTATTTAAATGCATGTTAATTTTACTTTTAACAAATTCTAAAACATATATGATTATATAGTGAATTTTTTTTATTGGATGTTATATATTTTAAAACATGATTGTTATATACTTACTTAAAAATCATAAAGTTTATCATGATTATTTTTATGGTGAAGTCATAATATATGACTACATTTTTGGCAATAAATTTTAAAATATAATTGGTTTCTTATGTTAAATTTTCAAAAAGAACTAGTAATATTCCTAAGCTTTGATTGGTTTTTTTTTTTATAAAAAGTAAAAAATAAGAAATCGTATAAAATATGCATAACCTGTATATAAAACAAGTATAATATATAAAATCAAGTTATGTTTTCCTCGTCCAAATAACTAGTTAAGAGCGGGTAGGGGAGTGAATTTACACATATACTCATTAAACTACATCCGCAACCCAGCCTACTAAGTTTCTAGAGCCACTCAATTTGTGTACTCAGTCTCCAACTACGACTCGAGCTTGACACCATGTACTGCCGCTCTCTCTCATGCGCCGCCTGTTTCTTCTCCAGTGGATGTTAGTCTTCATCTAACATCTTTAGTTTTTCTTGTAATTCAAGTACCTACAAATATTAACAATTTAACCCACATGATCAATAATCCGCTAGGAATGAATATTAATGACAATATTATAAATAAAAAACATACCTCTGGAGGCAACATACGATTTCCAGGTGTTGCAACTGACGGACTCATAAGTCATTGCATGAAGGGGATCCTGAGTCAACCCAAAGTCAGAGATGTGGTCATTCTTCCAGCCTCCAACATGTTGCTTCCACAGTTATGGATGATTTGTAGGACGAGCATTTGTCTTTAACCCATACTTCTCTTGCATGGCCTGCTGATAAGTCTCATAGTTTTTGTAAAAGAAAGTATCAGTAATTTCTATAAACTTTGGAAGCACAATCGTCGTAAATCAAACATTTTCATAACCCGTTTCTAACAGTTTTTGATACCAAATAATAATGGCAATCACAATGCCAACAAACCTATTTAATTATCCTAACGACTGCCCAAGAGTGACAACTTACACTAAAGGCATCCATACAATATAAGTACTCTAACACATCCTATAAAGCAATCATAGAAAACTTAACGTGACTCTAGTAGCCTTCAAAGTAATGTACTCCGAAGGATCAGTGGGTCGACCATATGTCTCTCTTATATGAGACTTCATATTCGTGTCGTGGATCCTCTTGAACACCTCCGAATTAGTGGGGCTACCCCCATAACTCTAGCTACAATAGTCAAGTTAAGTTGTTAGTAATTAAGAAAATATAATATATTAAAAGTATATATGTAACTACTGATCAATAACCTTACCAAATGATGTCTATAAAATGCGACACTGATCAAACACTAGTGTGCTAGGACGATACTCCCTCAAACCCGGTTGTCTGATTGCTTTAATGACCTTGGATTTGGCTTTCAAAGAGTCGATATTCCATACCTTGTAAAATATAGGCCATAAATCAATATTAAACAAAATTACAATGTAATGCACATATAAGAAATTACTAAATATTGTTGCTAACACGATCTGCAAAAGAACGTGGCACTTGAGAAACGCATAATCATTCGCATGTTTACGTGTTGCCGGAACCATTAAGCAAACCTTTCCTCTTCATTCTATTCAATGCTCATTATTTTATTTGGGATTCTGTTTGTCATAGTTAATCGTAAAACATGCATATAGAAAATGATGAACTTCTACAAAGTTCAATAAGATATAAGTGTGGATTTTATGCATCTCATCATCAGTCAGGATCCTCTATTTCCCGCTCTTATCAAATAATCTTCAAAATGGAATGTTGAATATGCTTAATCGATAGTCGATCCCCAAATAACTAGGAATATCTACGGAAAATTTCTTGCCTCACGATTATGTCGCGTCTATATATGTGGATAAAAAAAATACAAAGAACAATAGGTGGAAAGTTATTTATCAGATAGGATTCAACGATAGACCCCTCAACCCCAATTTTGTTTCGAATGTCATCTTCGACACTCAAACTTCTCAATTGTATGTTGAAATACATGTTAGCAATAAAATGGTGTAATATTTGAATATACTAATTTTAACAAAAGACAACTTACCTCTTATAGAGATACAAAAAATAATATTGGACTGGACCACCGATTATAGCTTCATGCTTTATATTTATCTTGAGGTGTTCCATCGAATCAAAATATCTGAATGAAAAGACTTTTTCCAGCCTGCAACTGGTTTAAACAATACTTGTTTGCAATGGAACCAAGTCTTCTATGCATAACACTCTTGAACATATTGCACAGAAGAATATGCACAACTTCGTTATTACATTCCATATCAAACCTTGCATTGTACCTTTTAAGAAAATATGGAACAATCATTGCATAAACACATGACAATGCATGACTTTTGACACCATAAAGTGAAATTGTCATCTTCAATACAAAACCCCTGACTTTGACGTATGGGTGTTCATTTTACCGCCCAACCGACATAAGTCGCCCGATTAACACCACACTAAACTTCATCAAACCGTGTGGTTTAGGACCTTTATGGTATGGTATATGTGGTTTGTAGTTTTTTATACAACATTATGTTGTTAGGTTTGCGGCTTTCAATTACCCAAACTGTGATTCAAATCGCATCTCACTGCTAATTATTTTATTAATATATATATTTATAATGTAATATATTTTAAATAAAAAATAGCTATTATAGGTTTGCTTAGTACATTATTAACTAGGAAAAATTGCATAAAAAGTAACATACTTTAACTTGATTCCTATTTTTGGTAACGTACTTTCAAAGCTTCCATTTTGGTACCTAAGATGTAAAGTTTTAAATATTTAAGTATCCGGGTAACCAGTTGAAGCATTAAACGATTACCATGTTGATGTGACGAATGATGTGGTATCACCAAAACACTTTTATAAAGCACATATTTGTATTGATAACAAATAAACAATGTTTTATCGAAACAAACCTCTTTGTCGCATCATATAGATGAGACCACATCCTTTTATTGCATCAAATAACCAAATAACCAATTTGTCGAATTATACTCATAATACACCAATCTTATCGCACCTCATTGATGCGATATAGTAACTACTCGCATCATTTAGATGCGATAACCTAATCTTGTCACATCACACTAATGTAATAACCCCCATTTGTCGCATTCAACAGATGCTATAAACACATTTGTCGTACCATATAGATGCGATAAACTCCACTTGTCGCACTAGACATATGCAACAAACTCATTCCTTGCATCTCAAGGATGTGATAATATTTTCGCATCACAAGGACACAATAACACCAACTCATCACATCACAGAGATGCGATAAACCTCACTCATCACATCATACAAATGCGATATCAGTTTTCACATGATCAAAGTCCCATTTTTAACGTACAGAAGATTTTGACACCCTTATCCCAAAATACGGCTTTCTTGATCATGCCATCCTTATCCCAAAATACACTTCTCCTGATTATGCATCCCTTATTCCAAACAGTTGATAATAACATATCAAAACACAAAATTATGCTAAAAATAACATATAATCAGTTTCTAATCATCCCACATATAGAACCATACGGTTATGTATTAACACAATCAAATGATGTTTTAAGATAAAAACTCACCTTATTATCACAAAGAGATGAGAATGATGAACAACAACAAATTTCGGCTAAGAATCACAAAAACCATTTTTTCTTCCTTTCCTTCGGTTTCTGTTTGCTCGAACTCAGAAAAATAGAAGTATGTACTTTCTCCCTTATCTCTTTTTTAATTACCCTAAAGTTTTAAAGCATAAGCACCCACAAATATGTTTTAAAAAGAAGAGGCGGTGGATGAGATATTTTAAGGCAATTATTCAAAATGTACCCCTCAACTTCCAATACTTATTCAAAAACAACTCCAAAACTTTAACAATAACCCGATTATTACAAGCTCCTACATTGCTATAGTTATCAAGAAAAGACAATACAGAAACAATACCCTTCTCAACTATATTTACTCTCTCTCTCTCTCTCTCTCCATATTGAATTCTTATCTTGGCATCAGAGTTGTGAAAATGGGGACGACTCAAGAAAATGAGACATTTGCGGATAGCAACACATGCAACAACCCCAATTTTTCTCCTGTCTCCATCATTTCCCAAATCACAAGCCACTATTCATCTTTTCTTCCACCTCTCACTAACAAACTTAATAGGTCAAATTACACATTTTTGGAGATCTCAGGCTCTACTTGCTCTTTAGACTCATGAGCTCGAAGGCTATATACTAGGTACAAGAACTTGTCCTCCCCAACAGATTTCTTTTGCATAAAATGATATTTCTTCACCAAACAAAGCCTATACCACATGGATTCGTATAGATCAGTCCATCCTTAGCTGGATTTTGAACTCCATTTTTGAAAACATGTTTGGAAATGTAGTCAACCGTTATTCCTCTTTTGGTCTTTGGAACACCTTGAGCCTTCTCTTCACCACTAGCTCCAAAGCTCATATTTTGAAACTCCCCTTCCAGCTATAGTCCCAGAAAAAGGGGAACATGTACATCCATGACTACACGTTGAAAATGAGAAACCTTGCTGAAAGTCTATCAATTTGTTCTATATATTATTGGAGGCTTGGATCATGACTACGACATAGTTGTGGTAAATTTTACCTCATGTCATGATCAACTAATGTTGCAAGAAGTGCAATACATGTTCTAATGTCAAGAGATGAAGATGGGAACAATTGACCTCAAGAATTTTACTACTAGGCCAAGTGTCTACCTTGCTACCCAATTCAAAAAATCCTTAAACATTTATGGCAACTCCTCTCTCAACAACACTCAAAGCTCTATAGCCGAAACTCTAAATCACTCTTTCTTTTGTAGACGATCTCTAAACTTCTCTCGAGGTCATGGAAGGGGCAGAGGTAGATGTAGACCAGAACCCAAACTCTTTTGTCAAATTTGCAATAAAACTAGGCATACTGTCACCAAATGTTATCACAAATATGACATTACTTTTCAAGAATCACAATAATCCATCCTTGGAATTCCCAGCTTCCCATCACAAAATATAGCACATGATCAAGCCCAATAATCCTCAAGATTTCAAAACAATGACAAGAAGTGGCACATCGATAGTGGAGCCACAACTCATGTTACTCCTGATGCTTCTGGTCTTCTAAACAAGTCGAAAGTCATAGGTATCAAACCTATTATTGGAAATGTACAACCCATTCTCGTATCACACACTAGTTTTCTTTCCCTTAAAACAAACAATCACTCTTCTCCTCTTATGCTTATAAACTCTCTCTTTGTGTTCCTAGCATCACAAAATGTCAAATTTCTGTTTCTCAACTAACAAAGACTAATCCTATTTATGTCAAATTCTTTACCAATCATTTTATCATAAAGAAGTTGAGTTTGAAGAAGGAAGTTCTTCGGGAGCACCTCAAAGATGGCTTGTGCCAGATCCAACCG
This sequence comes from Cynara cardunculus var. scolymus, assembly GCF_001531365.2. Lineage (NCBI taxonomy): Eukaryota > Viridiplantae > Streptophyta > Magnoliopsida > Asterales > Asteraceae > Cynara > Cynara cardunculus. The sequence continues at coordinate 11,685,630 of NC_037543.1, forward strand.
TCTTTAGACACACCAGGCTTGAAATCTATTCATTTGTTGCCTCACATAGTCTTTATTTCATTCTAGTTTAACTTTGGCATATGCGTCTGGGTCATCCCCACAAAAATATACTAAAATCAATGTTGTCAACGACAAATATTAAAATAAGTATTTCCACTTTCTGTGATGCTTGCGATGTTGGGAAGTCTAAACATGCTAATTATCCTCTATCATACACCATAAATTCCAAACCACCTAAACTAATTCACTCTAATGTACGGGGTCCTGCGTCTTTGCTTTCTCTTGATGGACATTGATTTTACATCCATTTCATTGATGATTACAGTAATTGTACTTGGATCTTCCTTCTCAAACTAAAATTTGAGGCGATAAATATGTTTATACAATTTCAAGATATTGTTGATCACTTATTTGGTACTAAAATTTTAACTCTCCAATCTTACTAGGGTGGGGAATATTGAAGTCTTCTTCCCTTCCTAAATTCACTTGTCATTCATTTTCGTCATCAGCAAAATGGTAAGGATGAACACAAGCATAGACACATAATCTAAATGGGTCTCACCTTGCTATCTCAAGCATCTATGCCTTTATCTTTCTGGTGGGATGCTTTTTTCACAACTATATTTCTCATAAATCATCTTAGACCAATGCCATCTCTCCAATAACCAAATTGTTCAGACTCACACCTAATCTACATTTCCTGAAAGTTTTTGGCTCTACTTTGTCTCCTCATCTATATCCCTATCTACAACAAAATTAGACTTTAGGTCAGATGTTTACTTATAGGATACAGTCCGAACCACAAAGGGTACAAAGGCTTACATCCATGAGGATGTACTTACATTGCCAAAGGTGTTTTATCCAATGAATTGTAAGTTCCTTTTTCCTAAGTTTTTTTTCCTACTAATTCCTCTATTTATGCTCTCTGTCACCACTCCTCTAAATTATTCTCATTGGCTTCCAACTACTATTTCTTCTAATTCTCCATCACATTCATCCCATACATAAATTCTTTACTCCTCTAGTTCATCTCCTATCTCTCTTACTTCTTCATCGTATATATCATCTCCTATACCTTCAGTTTCTACATGCCATATTCCTCCAGAATCCAATTCCAGTGTACAATCCTCCCCCACTTCTTCAAGTACTCATTATGTCTTCTTCATATTTAGCAATCCCAATCCAAATTCATCTCCCTTCTTATCCCCTGCTTTCCCTCCCCAACCCCAATCATCATTTGATACATCAACTACATATTGCACAGTTCTTCTTCAAATGATACTCCCTCCTCCACCTCCACTGTCTACTCCCACTCATCTTATGATAACCAAATCAAAAGTTTCCACCAAGTGCCAATCTCACTTAATCTCTTCTGATCCCATCTCTATAACTTGTCTTAATGTCACAAACTCCAATCTCTGTAATAGAGGCCATTATTGATCCTCAACGAAAGGAGGCCATGGGTAGTGATTTTAATGCACTTATCAAGAACAATACCTAGTCCTCAATTCCATAAACTCCTACCATGCATGTGGTTGACATCCATTGGATCTTTTGGACCAAGTTCAATCCTGATAGCACCATGTACAAGCATAAGGCCAGGTTAGTGGCCAAAGGGTTTTAGTAGTACCCTAGAAATTGACTATTTTGAAACGTATAGTCCCATAGTCAAATTTCATAAAATTCGCATAATACTTTGCCTTGCTGTCATTTTTCATTGGGATATTCAACAAATAGACATCAATAATGCCTTCTTGAATGGCTCTTACTCAGGAAAAGTATACATGTCTCAAACTCCAGGCTATCAATAATCCATCTACTGTGTATAAACAACAAAAATCTATCTATGGGCTAAAGCAAGACACAAGAGCTTGGTTTGATAAGCTCTGATCAATACTTCGCACTCTAGGTTTCAAGAATAGTATGATAAATCCATCCCTTTTCTATTTCAATCATGAAGGTTCCTTTAAAACTCATGGTATCTACATGTCTAAAACCAAATACACCATTGACTTACTCACGAAAGCAAATATGCTTCACGCCAAACCTTGTTCTACTCCTATCTACCAAAGCAATTCCCTCTACCTAATTGACAACTACTCCTTTGAAAAAGTTTCCTTATACAAAAGCACTATTGGGGGTCTTTATTATCTCACGCTTAGTTGGCTGGACATATATTTTCCAGTCAACAAACTAAGTCAATTTTTGCATGCCCCTACTCTAAATCATTGGCGGGGTTGTAAGCGTATACCAAAGTACCTTGTTGGCACTATTGAAGAGGAATTCAATTCACACCTTCATCCAATCTCATCATCGAAAGTTTATGTAACTCACACAGAGCAAAAGGCTCTCAATGATCAAAAGTCCCCTGTCTAGTTATCTTATGTACCTTGGTGGCAATATCATATGTTGGTCCTCTAAAAAGCAAAAGGTCGTTACTAGATCCAACATAATACATATCCATGGCTCAAGCCTGCACTAAGGTTGTATGGCTTCAGTCTCTTTGCAAAAAATAGGCATTACGTGAGCAAGTCCTACCATTATTTGGTGTGATGATTCAGAACCAAAACAACTTGCTCTAAACCCAATTTTTCATCCAAGAACAAGACATATGAGGTTGATGTCTACTATATAAGGAATAAACTTACAAATAAGGAAGTTGAAGTTAGGTACATCCCATTTAAAGGACAAACAACCGATCTCTTAACGAAGTCTCTTCCAATTGCCTTTTTTCAATACTTAAAGAGTAAGCTTCCAGCTTTGTCCCCAACATAGTTCAACTTGAAGAGGAGAGAAAAAATTTAATATGAAATGGAAAATAAATCAACATCTCACCAGCTTATGTGTCCTCCACATAAAAAGATTCCCCAACAGTAAATGGCAACAATCCCTGGTGTAATATGGGGTGCAATAATACAACTCCTCCGGATGTACTGTTGGTCACAACCATTGGATTTGTAAATAATACTCATAATATCCTATCAAACACTTAGAAAATAAATTCTTAACTATCCTTACAAGAAATATATATGATGAACTACATCCATCAAATATGGTCTCAATATAGTATCATTCGAACCTCAAGTTTTAGGTCTCGGATGCAAGTCATTCGTTAGATCCTCTTGTATAAATTGTGAAACCAACTCTTTCACCTCTAAGATTTAAATATCTGATCTAAAAAAATCTGAAAGAATTTCTTATGTACCAAGTCTCTTTTTATCCGATGAGCATCTTCATAATATTTCTATAGCTGGAAATCCAATATATAGCTTATATTTCGGAATAAAAGAAGTTAAAATTTTTACTTATAAAAGTCTTTTAACGATCTATATTGATCCAGAGCAAATGCCTTCAACAAAATGGACGACAAGTTGAAGTGAGGTCAAAATCGCCAAAGAGGATTGGTTTGTCATCTAGTCAGAAAAAATCAATACAAGATAAAATCAACTAGTAGTCTGATAAATACTACTATTGGCAAACCAAATTTTGGACTACAATTTTTTCCTGCAGGTTTGGCTCACCAACTCTCCAACTTCCATCTTGGTATGAAAATATGGACAACACTTAAGGCAAAGTAAGTTCTAAATCACTATTCTATTAGTGTCATACTTCCTTTACTATTCCCTCACTATATAGAAAGATGTGATACGTTAATAAATGTCTAGATCAACCTCAAAGGCTGAAATGAAGGGTATTAGCATGAATGATCATCAAATCAAATGAAGACATACGTTAAAGTTGAATAGTAGCATTTAATGCAATGATGGCTATAAAAGGTCACCCTTGTCATTCACTGTTACTCACCCATTTAAAAAAAAAACTTTTAGGTGAGTCTTTTAGGAAAAATCGGCATCAACATCTAAAGAATTTCTATAATCCTTTGGATCTGAAATAGTACTTCTACCCTCCCATTTTTCAGTGTTAGCAAATAAGGGCATGTTCTTACGCGTTACTCAACCGTCCATTGCTGGAAACACCACTAGGATCATAGGTCTTACCTTCATAGTTTTCGTAATAAATCTGTAACCTTTTGTTTTATACAAAATATAAGAATTAAAAAGTAAAAATTTATTGTTGTTTGTATTCAACACCTCTTTTGGCTTCTACGAATACTTCCTGTGAAAGTCATCACTTCCCCAGGACCAACGTGTACTGTATAGAATATTTCTAGTAATTGTCTAGCTAATTATAAGGCTCTTACGTTGCTATAATTATCAAGAAAAAACAATACATAAACTTTACCCTTCTTAGCTTTATTTACTCACTCTCCATATTGAATTCTTACCTTGTTGCATATTTTCAATTTGGATCAATATATTGTATGAATTATGGAGTATGAACTATGGAACATTTGTTTGTCATTTTGCATGATCATTTTAAGATAAAAACTGCATAAATTGCACCATTTTGCGAAGCGATATTTTGCGGTTTGAGGCATGTGTAGTTTGGTTTGTGCTTTGGAGAAATGTATAAACCGCATATGCAGTCTAGTTTGCGGGTTTGGCTCTAAACCACACCGCAAATACCCCTAATTTTAACGTGTATCCACTACTTTTGCTATCAATCGAAGGATCACCGACCGATGTTGGAAGATTATGTCAAAGAATCAAAAAAATAAAACACCTTCGATAATTACCGTTGGATCACCCATAGTTTTCTATTTTCTAGTTCTTTAATTGATTTAATTGATCCTTCCCTAATCGACCGCCCACAATTCATTGGTGATTTTATTTGTGATGAACATAAGACTAACAATTATGATAATTGTCGACAAAACCCTGTGAAAGTTCATGTTGTTGTAGGTCCGTTAGTGATCCATCATACCTCATTGAAGGATTTTCGTGGTCGATAATGTTTGTCACAGAAAACCTCCTATCTAGTAATGGAATGAAAAAAATAGTATATATGTTAGACTTGAAATAACTTATTTTTATTTATTAGGGAAAATGTAAGAAATAACAATCTACTTCCATAAATTTTCTTATTATAGCATTGTACTTTTCAATTTTTCTTATTCCAGCAATTATTTTCAAATTATTTTTTATTAGAATATGTATTTTGAAAAATCTACCCATTATAGTATTGAGTAACCTTTTGATTTAGCTTTACCTATTATACCAGGTTTTCATGTTACCTCATTGTCCATGTTACCTCATTGTCCATGTAGGCTGTTCAAGTGTAACATATTGTTGATATGACATTTTCTTATTACAACATTGTACTTTCGGACATTTAAGTTTACATATTATTTAATAAATACATTAGATTAATTAAAAAAATCTAAATTATTTATTAATATAACAATATTAAGAAAACTTGTAGATCACAATTTATTTCCCTAACATTTAGAAAAATATTTTAAAAATATATTCTTTTGAACTATGAAAATAAGAATTGTTATATTTTTACAAATAAGATACTTATCGTAAAATTAATATATCATATTTGTTTTAAAAAAATTGACTTGACATATTATTTAATAAATTTGTTAAATTAGTAGATTATTTCTAGATTATTTATTAATATAATAATATTAAAAAGATTTATAATTTTTTTTTATATTACTAACTTTTTGAAAAAAAATATTACAAAATATGTATTCCTCGAATTAGAAAAATTAAATAATAAGTGTCACCGCTTTTTTATAAATAAAATAGTTATCTTGAAAGAATATATATCATATTCGTTAAAAAATTGTTACTATAAATATCTGATTTGCATACAATTTAGCAAGAGTGAATTTTTTTTGTGAAAGTAATTTTTACAAAGAGTGATAAAAAAACATAATTTGGGTGAGATATGAATAATTTGCAGAGAAAGTGAGAAAAATATTAGAAAATTTGAAAGATTTTTTTTATTAATGTCATATAGTTATACTGACGTGTCATCTATGAGCGTTTAAGTCATGTAAGCACAGAAATGTGGGGTTTAATTGGTTGAAAATGTAACAAGTTATTAATTGCTATAATGAGTAAATTTTTCAATTTACAATACTTTAATAGAAAATAATTTGAAAATACATTGATGTAATAAGAAAAACTGAAAATATAATGCTATAATATATATATATATATATATATATATATTTATTTATAAAATCAAAGAACTTCTTTTTGAAATATATGTAAGAAAGAAAACTTAAAAATACATGTATATACCTAAATAATATATAAAAGTAAATGTATGTAAATAACGTGCTTGTAAAAGAATAATGATTTGTAAGCGTATTAAATGACGTATATTTTACATTAAAATCTCATCTAAAATATAACCGATGTATAAATTAAAACTTTCATTTTACATCGGCTTTGTGATCATTATATGTATCACTGATTAAACCTTATATACTTTAATTAACATAAACAAATGTAAAAATCAAATACCACCTGAACTCTTTTTCGGTTGGTTCAAGTAATCAAAACTAATAGAGAAGGACCATATATCTTTCACCTATAGAAGAAAGAAACTAAAAGGAGGATAGGGTTGGGTGTGGAAGGTGACCTTGCAAAGGGCACAACTAGGGTTAGGGATGTTTCTTTCTCTAGGAGATGTGACTTGTCTCTAAGCGGCAACCATGCCCTAAAACACAAATTTGTCCATGTTCAATCTCACCATATTATGGCTACATGTTAAGCTGGTTTGTGTGTCCACCCTTTGCTTCATATATAATCATGGCCATGGCGTGCACTTGACCATAGCCAAAGCTTTGCACTTGCAGACTTTTCAATTTTGTGTAAGGTTTCCATCAAGGAAATTAGTTAGGGCTCCATTCGACAAGTGCGATAAGATTGTGATGTGAACTTTGCATGATATGGACATAACTTTATGTCTAGTTTCGTTGTAAAGGGATACTGAATTTTCAAATATGTATACGACTTTTCATTTATTAACAAATCATTATTCGTGAAAACTACAATACATATATGCATAAAATGCGTGTGTGCACGTACGTGTATAAAGGGGTGTTGCATGTTACAAAAGGTGCAACGTGGCGACGCCAAAACATAAGGCATGTTTCCTACATTCCGTTAACCCTAATGGCATGCATATGCTTAAGGCATGGTGCCATTACGACATGGCATGATGCTATCAAGACGTTTTTTTAACATTAAGTCTTAGACTAAACTTTTTGTAAAATCTTATATTACTTTTACTATCTTATAAAAATTTAAATTTTTCAATATCATTATATAAATAATATAACCATATATATATACACACATATTTATCGGTTTAAGATACACCTTGAAAAACATCTTAACTTCTAAAACGTGAGTTTGCTGTCACGCCACGACTTAAGAGATTTTTCCCCAAAATGTCAAGTGTAATAGTTGGAAACTCACTAAAAGAATTAATCTTAATGGAGAGAATCTGACAAAATAAAAGGGTGAATAGTTAGTTATACGAACATATTGTCTTTTAAATCCAAATTACAAAAGAAAATCATGTCTTGCAAACGATGATTTATTTAGAACAAAATCCAATTATTGATTATGCATTTAATAAAAAATTAGAAGAGCAACATATCGTCGAGAAAGGACTGGCGGGAGAGAGTTAAGCGTGCCGAAAAACACGAAAGGATGGGCTTTGGAGTACTTGTGCTTCAACACTTTCCGACTTACCCCCCCCCGCTTCCTGCTTCCCGCTTCCCGCTCTTTAGATTAGATTAGTATTATTAGGGAAGATTTTTGGATAATGAATAATTTGTATTGAATTTAAATATTTTGGTGCCAATGTCGAATTCAATTAGGGTATTTGGTGTAGATTTTGATCTGCTTATAATTACCGGATCATTAAAAGCAACGTGTAATGTTAAGTAATGAAAAAAGTTAATGTTATTAATCGTTACATACTAAACCATGTTATTGGTTTTATAGACAGGTTTATAAAGAAAAGAGTACCAATAAACAGTGTTGTTTGTAATCTATCAGTATTGGTAATCCGTCAGTAATTAAAAGCCCTCGGTAATGTTGTTAATATGTTAATAAAACATGTTTTACATTTTATTTTAACAAACAAAAAATCATTGTTGGGACTATGCAATACCGACAATGTTTATTTTCATTATGAAATTCGTCAATAATGGTATTCACCGACAAATTACGAACATATATGATTGCCACTGACAACCTGTAATATAGTAGCGCCTCCTACTCTACATGTACATGATGGTTATCAAATGCATTACAAAATACATATTAATATTATATATAATACGACATATACAGATACCAGTATTGTGAATATGAGATATGATTTTATGTATTATTCAAACATAATCCTTTGATAACAATTATGTATTATGTTAAATTACGTGTTTATCCATATGCAAAGCGATAAACGTATAATAATTGTAACCTTACACCATATACGTCTTTTTAAAAGAACGTGAAAAATGTACGACCATATTACAGTAGTTGAAAAATGATCGATTCATATTCCTCTATTATTAAATAATATATTCACAAATATTCTTCTCAATTTCAATCATAATCATAATTATTTAGCCTACAGTGTTTACAAAAGGCTTCAAAACTAAAACAATGTTAAGCACCGGAATACGAATACAAACCTATATATCTATACTATCTTATAAAGCATTTGGCTAAAACTTTTAAACCCGTTCATCCCTATCCGATTTTATTCTATATCTGAATTCGTGTAACTAACTGCAGATAAACACAATCAAATATAGGATAAACATCTCATTTTAAATATAAAAAATCTAAAATATAATTAAGATAATCGTTGAGTTCTAACAGAATACTTAATTATTATCTTTATAAAATTTATA
>NC_037543.1:11695463-11699886 GCF_001531365.2 Cynara cardunculus var. scolymus
TATCTTTATAAAAAAATTATATTATTAAACCAAATATAAATTACTTTGTTATTGTACCTAAATTAAATTATAATAAAAAATTGAATTAAAGAATTACAGAAATGAGGAATTTTAAATAGTTAATTTGATACAAATATCGATATATTTTTGTTATGCATAAAATACTGTATATTGATGCATATTACTTAAAATTCAATATTACAAGTAATTATGTATAAGTACAACTTATTAAAGCTCGATATTTGAATTCGTATGAATAGGATAAATATAATCAAATAGATGATTAACATCTCATTTTAAAATATAAAAAATCTAAGATATAATTAGAATAATTATCGAGTTCCAACAAAATAAATAATTATTATCTTTATAAAAAAATTATCTTATTAAACAAAATATAAATTACTTCGTTATTGTACATAAATTAAATTGCAAAAAAATTGAATTAAAAAATTACACAAAAAAATGAGGAATTTCAAATAGTTAATTTGATATTAATATCGATATATTTTTGTCAAATTTTTATGATATCTTTAAACATATATTTTATTCAAAAATAAAAACATTATCGCTTTCTCAAAATCACATAAAGCCATATTATAACATCAACTGAGATAAAAAATAAAATAAAATATTAAAATCACGATGTATCTCGCTGCATTGCGCGAATACACTTTTAATACTTTTTAATTAATCCCTCTACTATTTTATTTGAAATTAGGGGGGGGGGGGGGGGGGGTTGGTTTTAATAGTTGGCTGCATGAGTTACCTAAGGAGAAAGAAGCAGTGCATTGCATTAAATCATTGGTCCGAGTGTATGCATTAATTTATGTGTGTACATATAGGTGTATTTAAAGTATAACATATATTCATTCTTTATTAACGAATTTAAGAATATTATATATATATATATATATATATATATATATATATATATGTGTGATGCATATACAGTGATATGTTCCCAACCGACCTCCTGCTCTTTGATTACACAGACTGTCAGGGAACCATATATGAACTAAGAAGACTCCTTCACATGACATGTTACATTTTAGGGTTCTTACAAGATATTAATTGTTTTCTTTTGTTTTCTATAATTGACATAAAACAATATACACACATATATATACATATACACACACATATATATGGAGTTCAAATAAGAACAAGATTTAAATTAAAACACGAAAATATATGTATCATATATGATTTTACACAATTTTGTATCAAAAAACCGGACAATCTTGGCCTAGGTCGTAGGTTAAGCCGTCCTACACACCCCTATGTTGACCGTGTTCCTTGGTCACATGTGATTCAAGTGCAAAATCACATGTTGTATATGTGTTTTTGTTTTTTCTTACTTGACCTTGTTCTCATTTGAATCCAACCACATATATGTGGGTCGAGTTCGAATGAGAACTGTGAAAAAATAAGAAAACACAAGAGCAGTCAAATCAAATGTAATTTTACACTAAAATACATGTGATTTTAAAATGAAATCACATGTACCTCATGTGACCTTGACTGCAACTTAAGTCGCGGTCCATGTCGTCCGCACACCTTTTGAATTGATCGTGTTCCATAATTGCATGTGATTTAAGTGGAAACTCACATGTGATTCGACCGTTCTTATGTTTTTTTATTTTATTTTGAACCAATAATCTTTTTCTCTCTTTGTATGTATAGTATGTATATGTGTGTATATACACATATAGAGGGAGGATCAAACGAGAAGTTGATCAATTCGTGAGAAGGCAAGAAGTTCCAATATCATATATGATTATACGTTATATGAACGCTTGATATATATATATATATATATATATATATATATATATATATATATATGATTAAACACATCTAAAAAGGACACAAACAACTTGCTGAACTCGACCAATGGTCGCAAGGGAAGGCAGCCAACTATGTGCCCGTTAACGTAACATGTATTTAATTATATATGTTTTAAAATGTGTGTATCACGTGTAATCATATATGATCTTGAAACTTCTTGCTTTCTTATAAATTGACATCCTTCTCATTTGAACCTGACCCTATACATACATAAAAATATACATACACACACACATATATAGAGAGATGAGGGAGGATCAAATGATAACATAGTCAAAATAAGAGAACAAGAAAACGGTTAAATCATATGTGATTTTACATGAGACTATGGAACACCACAACGCAAGGGTGAGCGGGTGACCTGGCTTGCAGCCTCCGGTTGTGGGCAAAGTTGCATGAATTACATCTGATTTTGACACGTGAGTATCGTGTAAAATCATATGTGATTCGACCATTTTCGTGTTCTCGTATGAACCTGATCCCCCCCCCCTCTCTCTCTCTCTCTCTCTCTCTCTCTATATATATATATATATATATAAGAGATAGAGAGAGAAGAAAATTCAGTTGCAAACCCGCCCTCAATTTGAATTGGGGGGACAAATGAGAGAGCGACACGTGTTCCCAGGTATCCACATTCATCATGAATAAAGAATGTAAACATTTGTGAACTATTTATGATAAATGATACACTATCTATGATGAATCATACACATTTATAATTAATGACACATCATTGATGATGAATAACATGTGAACATATGAGACATGTGACACGCTCTCTTTTGTCCCCCAGTTTACAATCAAAAACAAGTTTACAACCGAAACCCCTATATATATTTTGGTACTTTCAGAAAAAAAAATGAAATAATTATTGTAGATTAACAAGTAATGATGGCTAAGCATATTCTCAATTGGCTTCATATGTGAAATCTTGCTCATATTCTTGAAGAACGAACATGGGAGGCCATTAATTATTGTATCAAGAATTAATGTGTTTCCTCAAGAAAGTCAATGGTGGTCAGAAACTTCAAGGGGGGAGAATTTGATTCTTTAGATCTATCAATTATTCATGAATATTTTATAATTGCTATTTGTTTTATAACCAATACTAGTTAAGTCTTTTAAATTACTAGTGTATGAGGTTTAAGATTTATTATTTTAAAAAATATATTTTATTTCTAGTTGTAAAATTATCATTCCATTAATTTATCTTATGAAAATTATAGCATTTTTCTTTTAAAATATCCTATTGAAAACTATATGGTTGATTTCTTGGAAAGCTTTGGCACCAAAGCATCTATTATTTTCATTATAATGATAAAACAAATTAATGGTATTATTATGGGCTAACATAATTGATTTTATATTTATATTATGAAATATTTTGTGTGAACAATCGAATAATTATTTTAAATGATATATAAATTCAACGTTGTAATTTTATATGACTTTGATAAATATCTATATCTATAATTGACATAGACGAATTAGAATAATATAACTCGTTGTATAAGGAAAGAGAGATTTAAAACAAAGAGATTTATCGTGGTTCATATCTTTCCCTATTTTTATTTGTTGAATATACTTCATTGGGAATTATGCACAACCGATAGTGCATCATGTGGTGGGGTTAGCCACAAGCATGCCCAAGAAAGCTCCTAACCCGGAGTCTGGATCATATCATCAAATGGCCAGTGGTTATAGTCACATCTAAGCAAAAGTAACTTGATCACACCTATCAGGACCCTTGATCCTTGTTGTTGCTAATGCTAAAGATTGTTCATTTCCCATAACAACAGTCTATTAGATAGAAACTTTCATTGCAGGTGCTAGAGTTTCATATCGATTTGACTTTGATCGACCATTTCTCTGCCATATATGTTGGAATTAATCTTCTTTTCGATCTCAATGAGTTTTTTTTAGAGAGATACAATAGGACTCCACATATTCTCATTGTAGGGTTTTATATATCAAGGGAGCCTTCACCAAAAGGAACATGAACTTTAGCGACGACTGTAATTATAACTAAAGTCCATTTATAGTCACAAGCAGTTTATAACAACGATATGCCGCTACTATAACTTATGGCTGAAACATGGCGTCACTAAAGCTCACTTTTCTTGTTGCGCTTCTCTTTGTTTTAATGTAGTGGTTAGGTCTAAGATAGTTATTCCATGTAATGGGATGTCCTATAAGTTTGTATCGTACCTCTTTGTTTAGCCCGTCGATATATATATATGTCAATAACTATACTTAACTCTTTTCTTAAAAGTTCTTTGACCCTCATATAGATCTATCTATTCCTTATGCATATATAACATATCTATCGTGGTTAATTGGTAATTAAGTTTTCTTTCATAAGATAATGTTGTGCTAATTTGTTCTCTATCCATCAAACTACAAGCCTTTAATCAACTTAGTAGGTTAAGAAGGCATGGATATATATATATATATATATATATATATGTTGGTCCCAAAAGGGTCTACAAGAATACTAAACAGTTTGTAGAAGGGGGGGGGATGAATACAAACACAATTTTCAAATTTAAAATATATATTGATAAAGAAGATC
>NC_037543.1:11699986-11702529 GCF_001531365.2 Cynara cardunculus var. scolymus
ACATTTCTATATCTTCCTGTTTATGTTGTTTATTTAACAAAATACAGATGGCTGTCAAGAACGTCAACTTCACTATTGATGAGATCTCCATCAAGGCCAATAACCATCTTGCCTTGTTCGAGATACCCCCCACAAGAGCCTTCTACCAAGAGGCGGCTGACTTTCTCAAACAGTCATCACTCGGCTATGCTCTCAACCATGAACCTCTCATGGTTAAAGAAATACTCCAGCAGTTCTGGTACACTGTTGAGGTCGTTGAGGTTCAAGACGAAGCTGGACGAAAAATGGAGCAAATCCCCTTCACCTTCAATCGCATGGAAGTGCATTTTGGGGTTTCTACACTCCACACAGCTCTCTATCTTCCAAAGGATCCCTTCGACAGCGAACCCTCCACTGCCAAGATCATCTCTTTTCTCTATGCCATTGGCTACCAGTGGCCATTGAAGAAGGACTCTGACGCTCCTCTCAAATCACTCACGAAGATTGAGAAAAATAGGATGTCAGCTGTCAGGCAATACTTATTCTCTCACTTCATCCAGTGCATGGGTGGAAAGACTGGTGGTCAGGACCAGGCCTCCAGGATTGCCTTGATCATAGGCATTTCTGCGATTCAGTGTCATAATATAAATTATTCTGCGGTCATTTTCGATGACCTGGTGCTAAAGCTGAACAAGCGCCAGCGAGAAAAGGTGGTGTCTTACACCAGGTTTCTTTCGATGGTAATGACTAAGATATTCAAAAGTCTTTACCCCAAAGAAGGAAACCTTCCAGCATTTAGGCTTGGATCCAGGATTCTGGAACACAAGCTGAGGGATAGTGATGTGCCTCTCTCTTCTATTGTCATCACTACCTCTTCCTCTCAAGTGACAAGGACAAGGGCAAACCCCCCCCCCCCCGAGTCTAGCCCAGTCACCAAAACCTCTTCTAAACGACCATCTCAACCAACTTTTGGTTCTCCTCAGAGAGCCAAGAAAACCTAAAAGGGGACAGCCACGTCACTAGCTGGGGCCTCTCAACAGGCTTCAGTTATTGAAACAAGCCTTACCCCCGAGGCGTCTTCTGTTATCCCTCCCAGCTCTTCAGTGATTTCTCCCATCAYTGTCGTATCAGTGGCACGTTCACCAATCACTTCAGTGACCCAAATCACTRAAAGTGTAGATATCAGCGCCGCCACCGCTGAACACCCACGTCTTTTCTCAACCATTTTCTCTTCTCCTCCCTCCTTGGTATTTACACATGTCGATGATGTATCAGCGACTGTCCTTCCTGATACTGAGACACATACCACAGGACCTGAGGCTGCTCCTCTCGAGGCTCCTCAGCATACGGTTGTCCATCCTCTCGAGGACATCTTTGCTCCCACCAGTGACACTCCTTTTGATGTCACTAAAGGCCCCTCAGGTATTTCATCTTCCTACCCATTCATTTCTTCTAACCTTGAGCCTTTAGCTCATACTTCTTCTTTTGCAGGTCCTTCTTTGATGCATCATCCTGATGCTCAAGAAGTGGAAGAGGGAAAAAGAGAGAAAGATGATGGAGGAGACGAAGATGTCGATGATGACTATGATAACTATGATATGGCATCTGACAGCAAACTTCTCCTTCCAGCCGTTAATACCGTTCTCTCTAGGGTCAACGAAGTTCACCAAGAGATGCCCCGCCAAGGCGATCTTGATGCGAACTTCCTAGCCCTCCAGGCGGACGTTCAAGAAGTTTAGAGTCAGCTCCAGACTCTCCAAGAAGCTTTTCACACCAACAACGATGCCATTGTTGTTCTTCACAACAGGGCTGACGATGCTTAGGTGATCGCTGATCAGCAGATTAGACTTCTTCAGCAAATCCTGGATGTTGTCCGTCAACCAGCTCCAGTGAGTGCACCCTCCTTCTATACCGATGATCGCGCCCAGTTCCATGAGATGTGTGAGGCAACGACAACTCTAGCCAATGCTTTGCAAAGGCTGGAGGATTCCATGGTTCTCTAGCGTCAGCGCTTGGACGAACTCTCTGGCCAATTCTCTCATGTCTTAGCCAGAGAGGGGGAGATGAGGTCCAACGCTGGTGGATCATCAGATGCCGCTCCTACAGCTTCTCAGGCTATTGGTCCAGTATCAGCTTCAGTTGCAGTGGAAGCTGAGGCTCTCGAAGCTGAAGCAGTTGCTGCTCCTGTAATCACGACCACCAAAGCTGCTCAAGCTGAGGATGTCGAAGCCATCCTTAGGGATGATGTCCATACCGTCACTGCTGTTGGTGATGATGATGATGTTGATGAGGATGAAGATGATGATGATGAAGACGATGATGAACCTGTCATTCCAGACACCAGAGATGATCTAGATGGTGACGATGACGATGATGATGAAGACGACTTTACCATCAAGTTCCAGAAGCCATGAACCGTCACCAAAGGTGTTGCCCTCGGGGAATCTCAATCCCAGAGGGAGCAAAGACAAGGCAAATCGACTCCATCAGGGCACCAGGACCCCAAGTAGAAAGGCAAGACAGTCGCTGAAGAAGGCAACTTGAATGTACTTTTCTCATGCCCT
>NC_037543.1:11704181-11723343 GCF_001531365.2 Cynara cardunculus var. scolymus
AAGATTAGAGACTGGCGAGTACGTGATCTGAAGCGGTATTCAGTTATTACAAGCCTATCTACATGTGTATGAAGACTGCTCTAGCTTCAGCGAATGATGATGAGACCTCCTTATGCACACAAAGGACAAACCCATACCCTTGCAAAAGTTAGTACGATTGTTGTTGTCTTGTCCTTATGCACACAAAGGACAAACCCATACCCTTGCAAAAGTTAGTACGGTACGGAGGCGATTAGTCGACTCTTTCTCCACCAAATTTAGGCAAGGATGTCTGCTCAGAAATAGTGCTTTTATACTATTCACTGTAGCAAAGGACAAGCCTTCCTCTTAAAGCTTGACACGCACTCTAAACCTACCATATTACATTAAATGAACATTTAATGCACTGGGTATAAATAGAAGTGTTTCTTCTCCATGCAGAGAGCGCGCATCTCTCTCTAACCCTATTCTTACTTCAAGCAACTTCTAGCTTAAGTAAAGGATCTTCCTTTTAGCAATCTCTTTTCTTGTATTTGCTAAAAGATCTGTGTCTAACCAAAGATTGTTTAGATAGGTTTTCTTTACCTTATCTTTCCGCAACAGTCTTGTAAAAATCTGTATTGATCTTCTCTATCAATATATATTTTAAATTTGAAAATATTGTGTTTGTATTCATCCCCCCTCCCTTCTACAAACTGTTTCTATTCTTGTAGACCCTTACGGGACCAACACACCCTCACACCACCAGATGCACAGGGCCAAGGTTCACATTCAAGGAACTAGAGTTTTCACACCATCTCTGCGCACATCTCGTCCAGTCAAAGAAAGAGCACGCAAGCAGCAGCAGACCTCAAAGCTCCAAATCATCCTATAATCACGTTCAAGAGATCAAGGACCAAATGGATGTGATGAGGAGGCCCTTCCCAAAAGAAAAGCCTATCAAAAACATGACAGAAAGCGAAGCGATCTACCAGTACCTGTATAACCAAAAGGACGAAGCTCCAACGTTGAAAATCAACGTTCACCCAATGCTGCAAGAGAACGTCGTTATTGAAAACACTAGCTACTTTATTTCGGTTTAAAAATCTCACATTTTCTTCTCACACCCAAGCTATGGAATTAGCTATTCGTAACGGAAAATAAATGACAAGTAAAATAAATAACGAAAAGTAAATACGTAAATATAAATTGCGTAAAGTAAATGACGGAATGTAAATAGCGAGAAATATAAAGGAGCGTAAAGTAGAAAGCGGAAATTAAATGACGGAAATTAAAGATGAAAAGCAACTTAAGAACTTGGATTACTTCACAAGATAATGTCCAAAAATCAGCTTATAGAAACTTATTTGGAATGTATTCCAAATGAATCCTTACACCCTTATTTATACAAAAACATACCATAAAGAGATAAAAAGAGGATCCAAAGGTTAATACACATAAGGTAACAAATGAGAACCCAATGTACTAATTAGCTACATTAATCCCAACAAAAGTTAATTAGAATTTTTCACGAAAGTCATCAGCCCAAAGAATCTTCTAGAATCCACAAAAAGGTAGCAGCTTATCCATTAAGATCTTCAAAAAGCCATATAGGCATCAGCTCACTGTTGCTTCAATGCTGCAGCATCAAACAATTTAGCAATTTTTTGCATTAGACTCCATTTTTGTGTAGAAACAAGTCAACCACAAGATTAGCTCCATAATAATAAAAGGAAAAATAAAGTAATAAAAAGACTCTATATCGGGATAAAAGGAAAACAATCTAACCAAGAATTCGTAAAATGAGTGCTTCATATATTGAATTCTCAATATATATCACATCCCCAAACTTAAAATGTTGCTTGTCCCCAAGCAACCAAAAGACAATAACAAAAGACTCAATTTGAAAAAAAAAATTGCATGATCAAGGCATTGAGTGCACACATAATGAGAGGTTCTATGAAGTTCATAGCCTTTCATAAGTCCTTGATGAGTCATTTAAAACTAAGTCCTTGTATGAACCATAAGCTAGCATTACCCTTTTCTTTGTTAAGCGCAAACACAATCACATTTTTAGGATCAATAGGGCTTATAGGGTTACTCTCTTAGCATTTCTTTTCTCTCATAGCCTATTTCTTTCTATACTCCATATTCAATTTTTTTCAATTTTTGGCACTTTGTGCTCTTTTGATGGGAGTGTGGACATAGCCCCTATGGGACTGTTGTTGTGCTTATCAAAACCTTTTATAATAAGAAGTCAAATTAGAACTTTATTCTTTTGTATTGACCTTTTGTTCTTATACAACAACCCCTCCCCAAACTTGAATAAGACAATGTCCTCATTGGATTTATGTGGGGTATATGGTGTTTGAAAGGTCAAGTGGCTACTATGAACATAGAAAAGAAGGCCTACTTCATTTCCTAATAAAGTGCAGCTTGTGTGAGCAAAGTGTTGTCCCAAAAAGAGTTTTGCTAGTTCTAGCAAGAACAAGTAACCTAGGTAAATGACAAGTAACCAACATAATTATTGGGGATATGATCTCATATGCAACATTCCTCAAATCAAGTAATCATGCAAGAAAATAATACTAAAAAGCTATAAAAACTATCTCAGACTCAAAAGAAAAAAATTATAGAAGCTAAAAGAGGTGGTTGGAACCTGTCCTACTCCATAGGAGTAGGCTGTGAAGCCTGGGCTGCTGTTGTTGCTGTATTCTTCTTGATTTCAGCCTTTAACCTTTTGTTTTCCAGCTTGAGGTGCTTCACTTTCTTCCCCAACAGCTTTATCTTCTTTGCTGCACCCTCCTCTAACTCAGCCTTTAACTGTGTTGATCCGCTCTCTCATTGATTTGATGATAATCCTTTTTACCTTACTCGAAGTATTTATGTTTCTGTTTTCAGTTCTAGCGAACATCACTGAGTATGTTCAGTGATCGCTGAAGAACTTGTAATGTAAATCCAATTAGCGACAACGATACTTCAAGAATATAAAACTTACAACAAATAACCTTCAGCGAAAGTCGAAGACTGAAACTGAAGATTAGAGATTGGTGAGTACGTGATCTGAAGTGATAATCAGTTATTACAACCTTGTCTACATATTTGCGAAGACTACCCAAGCCTCAGCGAATGTGAAGAGACCTTCAGGTTATTCCAGCATTCAGCGATCAAAAGAAGCTTGTTGAGCATGATTATTTTTGTCTTGTCCTTATACACACAAAGGACAAACCCATGCCCTTTCTAAATGTTAGTATGGTACAGAGCTGATTAGTTGACTCTATTACCCACCAACCTTGTGAAAGGATGTCTGCTCATGAATAGGCTTTTGTACTATTCACTGTAGCAAAGGACAAGCCTTCCCCTTAAGGCTTGACACGCGTTCTAACCCTACCACGTTGCATTAAATGTGCATTTAATGCAATGGCTATAAATAGATGTGTTCTATCTCCATGCAGAGATACTCTTACTCCTCACTCTGAACTTACTTACGTTTAAGTACAAGAACACACACATCTAAGAACAAATACGCTCATCTCCAAGAGCAAGTTAGAATCCCTTTGTTGTATTCTAAACAGTTCTTTCCCAGATAGAACTTACACTCTTCTAAATCTTTAATAGCAAATCTTTTCTTTATTTGCTAAGAATTGGGTGTAACTTTAGATTGTTTAGATAGGTTTTATCTACCTTATCTCTTCGCAAACAATCTTGTAAAATCTGTATTGATCCTTCTTTATCAATATATATTTTAAATTTAAAAAGTTTTATGTGCTTGTATTAATCCCCCCGCCCTCTACACATTGTTGTACAGATCTTGTAAACCTTAATGGAACCAACAAACTGCTTGAAATTCTTCTTAGCCTTTTTCTCCCCAGCCTTTATCTTCTCAACCAACTCAGCCTGTAGGTCCTCTATCTTTTCCACAAACTCAGCCCTTTGCTCCATTAGGCAGTCCATCAGGTTGCTACCTTGTGCCATCAAGTCATCCATTAACCTTGCTATTCCATTATTCTATCCCCTATCACCCATTTCCCTCAACCTTGAAATAGCCTTCATGTCTATAGATCACTTTTCTTCATTTTCTTTTATTACCAAATCATCTGTATATTAGGGGACACCAAAATGTAACAATAATTTATGAACCAGGCCAGGTAAAAACACTTTCCTTTGGTTTCTCTTAGAACAGTTTCTCTTTGTGTCACATAGAGCCTTCCACCCATGCTTGTTGATCACATCTTTGATGAAACTAAATTCATCAATACTTCTTTGATCAAAACCCTTGTCTGGCAGCACCTTTTTGGTTTTGACCCTTTCATACATCTGTTTGTGCAGCCTCTAAACTGAATCCATCAAAAGGTAGTGTGGGCCTAATGATGAATTGAGTTCTGGAGGGTGCAGCTCTTGACTTTAATCCAGATGATTCAGTCTCAATACTACTTTTTCTTGTTGATTTTCTTGGGACAGTGGTTGTATGTTTCTTCTGGACATGCTTAGCCTTCTTCTGTGTAAACTTAGCCTTCTTTTTTGGAGGCTGTTGCATTTTTTGGCAAAGGTTTTCCCTAAGGACTTCCTTTTTTAGAAGGGACAGCCATCGCTTCTTCATTCCCTAATTACGTGCCAAGAACAAATTCAATGAAAGGGGAGTATATAATTTCATCCCTAACCTCCTGTGCACAGTGATCAACTCCCAAACTTTCGAACTCATGGTGTGGAATGACCAAGTCGGCAACAGCCGCAATTTGGTCTTCTTGGTTGTTGTTTGACCATGTCAATAGATACACCTTTGTGTTATCTAGGTCATGAAGTGGTGATTTTTGAATGCCCATAGAGTCCCTTTCTTCTTCAGAAGAGTCAGAGGTAGTGAGACCCTCAATGTAAATGTTAGGGCTCAAAAGAGGGTTTACTTGACTTTCTTCTTGACCGCCGAGTGAGATGTCGGGTGACTGGTGCACCATTGGGAGTTCCTCATCTAGAGTTGCGAAGGTGTCTTCTTCTGTATCATGGCTTCGCATCGTCAATGGCAAAGCAGCAGGGGTAGGAGAAGAAGAAGGATCGACATTTGGTGGCGACGGTGGTGGACTGTCGGTGACAAGGTCCACCATTTTGGGTTGACCTTGCTTCCTCGAACTTGATGCACATGCCTTACGCCGATTGCTCCTTCAAACAGGTCTTGGGTCGCGGACAGTAGGTCGCTTCACTCGAGCCATGGAGAGATTTCACTCGAACAGTGATGGGAATGGTTTAAATCTCGAGAATGACGTTGGGAAGGGTTTGAACGCTCGAGAATAGCAATGGGATGGTTTGGGAGAACCAGCGATGGTGATGAGTGGTTATTGGGAAGATGAAAAGTTTTCTTCAAAAAAATCATTATCTAAATGTTTCTTAGGAGGGTAATGACCGGCGGTTAAGAGGAAAATCCACAAGGTGGAACGGTTACATAACAGTTAAAAAAAGGAGGAGTGGCTTTTTTGCATCGGAAATCATGGCTTTAGAAAAAGCTGAGAAAACAAGTGTGATGACATATGGCGGATTGTGATGTCATTAGGTACTTCATCTTTATCTTTTAAAAACTATCACCCAACTTTCATGTGAATACTGGACAAAGAATGTTACAGCAACTGCAGAGCATCAACCAATTTGACAAGCTTTTTGAAACTAAGCTGCATATCAACAAAATCATTAAACATAAATGCCCTATATATATATATATAAGTGTAAAAATAATTTATTTACAAATAGCAATGGACTCCAAAATTCCAATAACTCCTGAATTTCTTTCTTAAGGTGTAGCCAAATTCCAAGAACAATGCTCTGGGAATGCTACAGGATCATGATATACCTTTACTCTCTGCCCGTTTACCGTAAACACAGTATTGTCCTCTGGGTTGATTAGGTCAACTGCTCCATATGAGTATACTTAATGTATGAGAAAAGGTCCAGACCACCTAGACTTGAGCTTTCCTGGGAACAGTTTCAACCTAGAATTAAATAAAAGGACTTGTTGTCCTTCTCTCAACTCTCTGTGTTAAATTCTGTTATCATGCCATTTCTTTGTTTTCTCTTTATAGAGTTTGGCATTCCCATAGGACATTTGTCTATGTTTCTCCATTTCACACAATTATAACTTTTTCTTCTTTCCAGCATCATCTAAAGACATATTTAGCTCCTTGATTGCCCAATATGCGTTGTGCTCAAGTTCTAAAGGAAGATGGCAGGCTTTTCCATAAACTAGCTTATATGGAGACATACCAATTGGTGTTTTGAAAGCAGTTATGTATGTCCATAAAGCATCATCTAACTTGAATGCCCAGTCCTTCCTATTTGGCTTGACGGCTTTTTCTAAAATACTTTTTATTTCCATATTGGAGAGCTCTGCCAAATCATTTGTCTATGGATGGTATGCTATGGCAATTCTATGGTTAACTTTGTATTTTTCAAAAACTCCACTTAACAAATTGTTCACATAGTGGGTACCCTTATCACTAATTAGTGCCCTAGGGGTATCAAACCGTGTGAAATTTTGTTTTTGGAGAAACTTAACCACAGTTTTAGCATCATTTGAAACACATGCCATAGCCTCCACCCATTTTGAGACATAGTCAACAACAACTAGTATGTATTGGCATTTGTTTGATGGGGGAAAAGGACCCATGAAGTCTATGCCCCAAACATCAAATAACTCTACTTCTAATATCCCATTTAGTGGCATTTCATTCCTTTTGGCAATGGAATCACTTCTTTGACACTCATTGCACCTTTGTGCAAAATTGTGGGAATCTTTGAAAAGAGTTGGCCAATAAAATCTAGACTGTAGGTCTTTGGTTGTAGTTCTTTGCCCTCCAAAGTGTCCTCCATATGATGCATGATGGCAATGTTGCAAGATTGTTCCCACTTCAGAAACTGGAACGCATCTTCTTAAAAGCTGATCTGCACCAAGTTTAAATAGAAAAGGGTCATCCTACAGATAAGATTTAGCATCATGGAAGAATTTCTTCAACATGTGGCTGTGTAATCAGAAGGTTTTATTCCACAAGCCAGGAAATTTACTATATCTGCAAACCATGGTGTTTTTAGTTTTTGTATCATGAGGATTTTCTCATTAGGGAAGGTCTCACTAATGTCTCCTTCTCCAATTTCAGGCTTTTCTATCCTAGATAAATGGTTTGCCCCTTGGTTGTCTACTCCCTTTATGTTCAATATTTCTAAGTCAAATTCTTGTAACAATAAAACCCATCTTATCAACCTTGGTTTAACATCCTTTTTTGAGATTAAATACTTGATAGCAGCATGGTTGGTATGTACAATCACTTTTGTTCCCATCAAGTATGATCTAAACCTCTCAAAGGCAAAAACCACAACTAATAGTTCTTTTTTAGTTGTTGTGTAATTGATTTGTGCTTCATTCAAAGTCTTACTTGCATAATAAATTGAATGAAAACACCTTCTCTTTGCTTTGACCTAAAACAGCACCCACAGCCTAGTCACTGGCATCACACATGATTACAAAAAGGTTTGTTCCAGTTAGGAGCAACAACCACTGGTGCAGTCACCAAAGCTTTCTTCAAAGTTTTGAATGCATTTCTACATTCATCATTGAAATCAAATTTTTGGTCATGCTGCAAAAGTAAACATAAAGATTTTGAGATATTTGAAAAGTCTTTCATAAACCTTCTGTAAAACCATCATGACCAAGAAAACTTCTTATTCCTTTTACAGTGGTTGGTTCAGGTAGTTTTTCAATTACTTCAAGTTTATCTTTATCTACCTCAACTCCTCTTTTAGAAATTAAGTGTCCCAAAACATTCTTTCTTTAACCATGAAATGACATTTTTCCCAATTAAGAACCAAATCAGTTTCTTCACATCTTTCAAGACTTCTTTTTAAATTGTCTAAGCAATTATCAAAAGATGAACCATACATAGAAAAATCATCTATAAATATTTTAATGGATTTTTCAAGCATGTCTGAAAATATGGACATCATGCATCTTTGAAAAGTTGAAGGAGCATTACACATACCAAATGACATTCTTCTAAAGGCAAAAGTGCCACAAGGACAGGTGAAGGTGGTCTTTTCTTGGTCTTCGGGTGAGATGGCTATCTGATTATATCTTGAGTATCCATCCAAGAAACAGTAGTACTCTTTTCCGGCTAATCTGTCCAACATTTGGTCAATGAAAGGTAGTGGAAAATGGTCCTTTTGGGTAGCCTTATTTAGCCTATGGTAGTCCATGCATATTCTCCATTCTTATACGACTCTAGTAGGGATAAGTTCATTTTTATCATTGGTGATGACTGTTATCCTTCTTTGGAACACACTGGACAGGACTAACCCAAGAACTACTAGCTATTGGGAAGATAATTCTTGCATCTAACCATTTCAAAATTTTCCTTTTCACTACCTCTTTCATGACAGGGTTCAACCTTCTTTGAGGTTCTATGGATGTGAAATTCTTATCCTCTAAGATGATATTGTGTTGACAAATAGAGGGACTAATCCCCTTAAGGTCAGTAATGGTCCATCCAAAGGCCTTTGTGTACAATTTCAACATGTCCACTAGTTTCTTTTCTTGATGCAAGTCTAGGGTAGATGAGATCATGACAGACAATTTGTCTTCTTTTCCTAGAAAAGCATATTTCAGATGAGATGGGAGTTGTTTTAACTCCAAGTCAGGTGGTGATACAATGGGTGGGGTGAAATCTTTCTGCTCATTATTTTCCAGCAGCTCAAATGCTGCAACATCAACTGGGACAATATTATATCCTAATGCCTCTACTTCCTCAACAGTCTCCTCTTCTAATTCCTCATCACACTCTTCTTCCAACTTAAGGCTTTCCTGGATTCCTTCCTCATGGCACATTTCCTCTATTTCATCTATGCTTGAGCACTCCTCTAAGTAATCAGGGTACTTTAAGGAGTTAAAAACATAAAATGTGACTTTTTGGTCCTGAAGTCTCATAGTCAACTCTCCTTTCTAGACATCTATCAGAGTACTTCCGGTGGCTAGAAATGGTCTCCCTAAAATAATAGGAATGTCCATATCAGCCTCAAAGTCTAATATGATAAAATCTGCCAGAAATATGAACTCATCAACTTACACTAAAACGTCCTCAATCTTGCCATATGCAATGGATTTGTTTGCCAATTGAAGTGTAACAGTGGTAGGTCTAGACTCACTTATGCCTAAGGTGTTGAAAACGGATAAAGGTATGAAGTTGATACTTGCACCTAAGTCACATAAGGCCTTCCCTATTTCCTTCCCACCTATTGAACAAAGAATGGTAAAACTTCCTGGATCTTTGATCTTAGGGGGTATGCTGTTAGTCAAAAGGGCACTACATCCTTTGGTAAGAGCTACAGTCTCATATTCAGTCAACTTCTTCTACTTACTTAGGATGTCCTTCAGAAACTTAGCATAACTAGGCATTTGCTCGATTGCCTCAACAAGTGGTACGTTAATGTGCAATTCTTTGAACACATCCAAGAATTTTTTTAAATGCAATTCCTCTTTCTTATTCCTCAACCCTTAGGGGTAAGGCACATAAGGAGGAACTGGTTTTATCACATTTTTTCTTGAATGTGTGGAGCAAGATGGGTCTTGAATGCCTTGGTTCTTTATGTTACGCTTTGAACCCTCAGATGGAGTATTAGCATCAAACTTAGGAGTCTTTAAAACATCAGTCCTTTCTCTTTTTTAGAGAATCTTCAGGAATCAGTAAGGGATAGTCTGATCTTGGGGGAACAGAAGTGGTGGCTTCAGATGCTTGCTTCTCTAAAGGTTGGACTGGTTTTTCTTTGGTAGGGACCAATGATGTAGCATCAGTTTTTGACAAAATTGGTGCACTATCTTTTTGCACTTTTTATGTCAATTCTTTCCCACTCCTAAAGGTTACTACCTTCACATGTTTTTTTCCTAGGTCTCTAGGGACTTCTATGTTACTAGGCAAGGTACCAAGGACTCTATTGTTTTGATTGAGTGCAAGTTGACTGCCTTGAGTATCTAGATTCCTAATGGAAGAACTTTGTTGATTAATGAGTGTTTGGGTTTGGTTTATGAACCCTTCATCATAGTCTCCAAAGAGGATGATGATTTTGTCTATGGAGGATGCTTGCTCTGGAAAGATGGTTGAGTGCTTGAAAACTTTGTTGATGATGTTGAGAGTTAGAGTTGTTTGCATGATGTTGTGGTTGAAAATTTAAAATTCCATATTGTTTATGAATGGGTAGATTCAAACTGGGATTGTTCCAAGAAAAGTTCAGGGGTTGTCTCCAATTGGCATTGTATGTGTTGGAATAGGGATTAGATATGTTTTGAACATAATTTACAGATTTAGAATTATGAGTACAATGTTCATACAAGTGTTCCCCTCCAAAACAAACACATTGCACTGAGAGGACTGTTGGATCAGGTGTAGTAGCAGCTTGCTGCACTCCTTGACCAGAAATTAGATTTTTAAGAATGTTGGTCATGGAAATGAGTTGTGCTGTTAGTGCAGTGTATGCATCTACATCATGAATTCCAACAGTCTTCTTTTGTGGTTGAGCATGTGGATCAGCCCAATGTCCATTGTTTGTCGAAATCTTTTCTAGGATTTCATAATGAAAGGCCCCGCTTGCAGTCACATCGAGCATCTGTTTAGCCATGGGACTTAACCCATTGTTGAATGTCTCAAGTTGAATATAGTACAGAATGCCATGGTGCGGACATTTCCTTAACAGCTCTTTAAACCTTTCCCATGCATCAGGAACAACTTCATCGTCCATTTGTTTAAAAAGACAGATTTCATTTCTGGACTTAGCGTTTCTAGTGGGTGGAAAATATTTTCGCAAAAAAAATTCAGCCATATTACTCCATGATGGCACGGAACCTGGTGGTAATGAATTAAACCATGCCTTGTCGGATCCCGTAAAGAAAATGGGAATAAAGTGAGTCTTAAAGCATCGTTAGACACTCCCGAGATCAAGAAAGCATCAGTGATTTCCATGAAAGACTTTAGATGTGAGTGAGGGTCTTCTGATGGTAACCCGACAAATTGTCTATTAGTTTGCAACATGTTAAACATAATCAGTTTTAATTTGAAATGGAGGGTTGTCATTTGTGGCCTAACTATTCCAGAATTTAATTGCTCAAAATCAGCGATAGCATAGTCCATGATTCTTCCATTTTTAGAATTTGCCAGATTAATTATGTTTGGAGTTTGCGCTCTTGGTTGATCATTATTTTCCGATTATATGTCATCATTACCCAAATTATTATCAT
The DNA here is from genome assembly GCF_001531365.2 of Cynara cardunculus var. scolymus. Classification (NCBI taxonomy): domain Eukaryota; kingdom Viridiplantae; phylum Streptophyta; class Magnoliopsida; order Asterales; family Asteraceae; genus Cynara; species Cynara cardunculus. The sequence continues at coordinate 11,715,397 of NC_037543.1, forward strand.
TCTATGGGTGTTGTGGAAAGTTCTGAAATGGCGGTATTGATGCAAAAACAGGCGGTTGATTTTCCAAATGCGGCACATCTGGAATGATTGGGGGAGGTAACGCCATGTTAGGAGGGAGTAGAGCAAAAAATGTTGTTTGAGCCCTCCTACTTTGGCGGAATGTTCTCTCAATATCGGGATCAAATTCGAGAAACTCCATGCGGTGTATCCGTGACATAAACCACTTTCAAGATGATTCAAACAGTACTAGAAAAATCAAATCTTTTACTTTACTCTTAAAAAGAACTTTAAGCTTGCCAATCCCAGGCAGCGGCGCCAAAAAATTGGTAGGTTATTTCGCATACCTTTAGACAAATGAAATGAACCACAAAGCAAGTATACAATACATAATTTACAGATTGTTTGCGGAAAAAGACAAGATACAGATTTTATCTAAAACAATATAACAAACACACAAGATACATAAAACAAGGAAGAAAAGACTTGTTAAAGAAGAAGCAATAACTTTGCTAGAGAGAGAGAGAACTTAGTTAATGTTCTTCACTTGAAGTAAACTTAACTTCACAAGGTTAAGAAGTTTGTGCTTATAGATGATATATGAAGAGGAGAGTCTTCATGAGTATTTATACCCATTGCATTAAATGCAAGTCAGATGGTACAAGGCACGTGGCAAGATTCTAGAGGTGAGCTTGTCCTTTGTCTTCAGATATACAGGCTTTTGGTCGTATATGAACAGTGGTCACTCACAAAGTAGGTAAGCACGTTTGGAGACAATAGGGTGACTACGTACGAGTGCTTTACTTTGAGAGGTATAGGTTTGTCCTTTGTATACATGAGGATAAGACAAAAACTAATCTTGATCAACAAGATTCATTTCATCCCTGACATTGGAATAACTCTAAAGTTTCTTTAGTGTTTGCGGAATTTTGAGCAGACTTCACACATGTTTGTAGACAAGGTTGTTATTATTGAAACCGCATCACATCATCAACTGCTTGTCTCTTTCTTCAGCTTTATCTTCGACATCACTGAAGGTTCTTGTGGTGTGAGTTTTGTCTTTTTGAAGAATACTTGTTCCTTGATATTTACAATACATGATTTGTAATCATTGAACAGATTCAGTGATGATAGCTAAAACTGAATAAAGAGAACTAGGTATTTTTCGTTAGGTAAAAAAATCATTATCAAATCACTGAGAGAGAGAATCAACACTGAACAATATTCAAACTAACTTCAATAGAAAAAATTTGTTGATTAACAGGAGAGCAATTACGAACGAATTGTCACAACCAAGATAACCAGAACTTTGAAATATTTTAATTCCATCAAGATCAATGACAAGTTTGCAACCATTTTTTAGCTAAAAGCACTTCAAAAATGTTGATCTCAGGTCTCTCAATAACACTAATATTTAAGCTATGAATAACCAGAATATGTCGTGTGGATGAATAAATGAAGAACACTCAAGAACATAAATATGAATATTCAAGAATATACTTGAGTGCCGAATGATTCACTTTATTCAAATGATTAGGCTGAAAGCGTAAAGGATTACAAGAAACGTAAAGCCTATTTATACTAGAAAGCTAACTAAGGAGATTGTTATCTATGGAAGATATTTAGCAAATCTCTTATGGAAAGGAAAGCTATCTAGACCTATGGAAAGTAAATAAAGCAAAGTAAATCTTTGGAGAATCCAGCTGTCTTCTATGGGGCGTTGTTCAACCATGTCTTGATATCATCTTCATCGGGTGCCTCTGGTTGAACTGTTGTGGAAGACTCCAAGTGTTGGTAACCAGAGGAATTATGGAGATGCACAGTTCATCGCACCTCTGGTCATTCATCGGCCTTCTGGTTGTATTGGACACTTAGCATTTTTACCTGAAAGTCTTCCATCGGCCTTCTGCTCTTTCACACTTGTTGTTTTTCATTGCTTTTACAAATAAGAGTTATGGGGTCTAACAAAAAAATTATATTCCTTTTTAGTGAGGGAATAAAATAAACATTGTCCAAACAAATACATATTCCAAGTCCTAAAATCTATTCCTCAAATCCGCCTCAATAGTTCGAGCATACAAGCCAATGAACCTAGCAGAGACGCTGCCTCAAGAACGTTTCTTGACTGCCTCGCCTCGAGGTGACACTCGGCCACATTTAACAACCATGGATCCTCTCACTATGTCACCCATGGATCCTCTCACTATGTCACCAATGGAAAATCTTATCACACTCTTAGCCATTCTATTTGTCATGTGCCATTTAGCATGGGTATTAATGTTAGCTACAGTGCTATTTTCTAGTTAATTCAATTGGTTTTTCGACTTTTAGACAATAATCCATCTCTTGATTAAACTGAAAATAGAGTTCAATTTATGCTCTCCATTGCTTTATTTTTGAAATCGGTCAAGATAGGGATCAAATTAAAATTGACAAAGCCAAAAAAACAAGAAGGTAAAAGGAATATATAAGTTGTCGTACGTAATTAAATTATCTTAACCTCGTAAATAAATACAAATATCAAGGAAAACTTATAGTAGTATAAAACTCAATATTTAAAAATTATGTACCATCACACTACATACTACACATATCAGTTATCAAATGAAAACAATCAAATCTATGTACAAGAAGAGTTTCAAAGTATCAAGATAGACATGGGTTTATATGTGATGTTGTTATTAAAACAAAATTACTCATAATGCCTCTTCTATGAAAGAATATAATTCAAGTAAATGTGATTTTTTTTATTAACCTAGATATCCAACATGCTATGCGAGCCGACTAATCCCAGATAGCCCGGAGTCACCTCATTTGACCCTCTGTGGCCACAAAAGAGATTTTTATTTCTTATTGGATTTGAAAATGGGACCTCTAGGTCCTTTTGACTTTTGGAGCCAAGCTCAAAGCAATCAGGCACCACTCTTGTGGTTAAGTAAATGTGATTTGAAATACACAAGTGTTGACCGATCAATATGAATAAATTTTTTATCGAAAAGATCAATTGCTATGGCAACATAATCTTATGATTTAGAATATTTTCAGTCAAGATTCTATAGTTATGAAATAATTGAGATACACAATCTTGATTTAATATGGATTGAAAGGTATTAGAATTGTTTACAAAATTCACAAGATTTTGGTCAAACAAATCGTTGTATAATTAAAATACATTAATTGAAATTGAAAATAGATAAAGCCGTCTAATAGCTATCTTTTAAACCAATTTTTTTTTTAAATTGGCGTATATATAGGGGCTGGTTCAAATGTTAACCAAGATTATTGAGTTAACTTTTGTTAGGATTCAAGCGCTTACCACTACACCAAAAGCAATTGCTAGTGGAGAAGGCGCAACTTATTTTCTTATAGCGTAGCAGCCAGCGCCACGTTTCGATTTAGGAAGATGTTGGTCAATGACCCAACAATCCCCCCCAGCATCTGCCAGCACTAACAAGATCTTCGCTAGAAGTCAATGGCTGCACAGCATGCCTTTCGCATTATTATGCACTCCATGGGATTCGAACCCGTGACCTGCTATGATACCACATCTTATGATCCAAGCGCTTACCACTACGCCAAAAGCAATTGCTGGTGGAGAAGGCGCAACTTATTTTCTTATAGCGTAGCAGCCAGTGCCACGTTTCGATTTAGGAAGATGTTGGTCAATGACCTAACAACTTTGTTAACCAATCTTGGCCATTGATTCTTACAATAAACGGTTGTGATTAATCATGATAAAATATTAATTTTTTAAATTTACATTTCAAAAAACATATGTGAACAAAGGGGAAAAGGATATTTAGGTAATTTTTTTTTTGTAACTCCCATGTCATTAATTGGGAGTTACAAAATCATCAAAATCACATTATTTTTGTTAATGTAAGAACCATATGAACACACACACACAAACACACACACACATATATATCTATACTACATTAATAAGCATTTAAGTCAATATCTTAATTACAACCTTCTAAGCACAAGTTACAACCATTTTATGCAAGAATTTTAAAAATCTCTTAATTACAAATTATTATGCACAATGTACAAGTTATTTATGCAAATGTTTCCTACAATACCAAATCCTAAAGGGGTCAATCCTTCTTTCTCCTTATCAGACATCTAAAATCACATATTTGGGCCACTTTCTGTCTTTTAAATGTACCTATCACTGCGTTCTCTCCTCCTTACCAATTTTAGATTTCAAATTTCAAATTTYAAATTTGAAATGATGCTTGAAGAGCTTGTGAGAGACTTCCCTAAAATATGACTGATTCAGGCTCATCCTCTTCTCAAGACACTCTCATCCCTTACCCAAAACAACAATTCCTCATCTCAAACGATTCATCACTGCATCTCTCTCTATCCATCACTCAGGCCTTAATCTCAATCTATCACTGATTCTTGCGATTGATTCAATCTCCATCCTTGATAATCCTTTCTGCAAAAGGTACAAAAAAACTCAGTTCCCAATTTGATTAATTTCATGTTCATCTTCTTCTTCATGCAAATCTAACAACTTCCATAAATTTTGATAACAATTACAGGAACAAGTTTCCAACTTTAATGAAAGGCACCCAGAAAGGTATCAATTTGTTGAATCCAATGGCTTCTTCTACATAGTGAGAAGAACAAATCTGAGTTTGATTCAGGTTTTTCTATCACAATTTATTTTATTTCAAGATTCAGTTTTCATGTTTGAATTGAGCTATCTGTTTAGCTCTAGACTCTATTTGGATTACCTTTTTGTGTTAATAATTTCAAGACTATGAAATCCAATGCCCCAATTACTTCTGTTTCCTTAAATTTAACAAGTAATTCCACTTTGGTTCTTCACTAAATTTAGCAAGTAATTCCACTATATTGTGATCCCCTCTCCTTCATCTTTTTCTCAACCATTTCAAACAATTTGACTCTATTCAGACTTGTCTCCTATATCTTCCAGTCTTATTGTTATAAAATGAAATAAGAACGAAAGCCCTGAAATCCAAATCCAAACCCCGATTAGCGCCCAATTTTACTAATGGATTTTGTTTAGTTGTTTGATACTTCAAATATCTCTTATTTAGGGTCTTTCCTTTGTACAAAAGAAAGTAGATACATGATGATGATGTGAAGTGAATGACAAGGGTAACGTCTGCTCTATATTTTATATCTAAGGTTTACGGGTATTTTGCATTTTCTACTTCTTCTCTTAAAATTCTGTGATTCCACTACCCTTATCCACTTTCTAATGTACTTCCCTTTTGTTTTTTCTTTATGAAGATAAAATGATCGACAAAAGTTTCAGATGAGAAAAAGTCACTTTGGTTCTTCAATGAAAGAACTTCTATAGAAAGTACTTCTACAGAAAGAACGAGTGAATTTTCAAGGAAAAGAAGGGAGGAAAACAGACAAAATGTGAGTCAATTTTAGTATTTATTTTTTTGGTTTTGTTTAAAGCAATTAGTTATAATGTAGACCAGGAACACCATATTCAGTTTGTGATGCATCAACGGAATGAGAAGAGGTTGGAAATGTTGTATGGTTGACATTCTTTAGTAGACATGCTTAGAGTGTAGTGGTTAAGTAGTATATATTGAGCAAAAATTTGAAAACCATGTTTGGCAAGCATCAATGAACGACCTTTTTCCTTATGAATAATGCTTTTGTATTGTTTTAGCATTGTACAATGTTAATTTAAAGGTTCTACTCGTATAAGCATTAAAAAATAATTGTAAACATTTGGGTGTTAAATTAGTGGCTTTTGTATGCTTGGATCCATGGCCATTTCTGCCATATTACTTACATATTCAGTTTTGGTTTTGTATTCTACAGATGCTACTTTGCCAGGATAAATCTTTTTGTCCTTATACTGATCAATGGATAATGATGAATAGGGTGCAGTGGATTTTTCCTACCAGGTACTGTTTTGGAGTTATTCTTGATCATCATAAATCAAAGGTTGGTAACCTTCTTTGGTTGTTGCATCTGGTTTCACTTACGGGCCTGGTTGGTTCAATTGGAGTTTCATGGACACTTCTTCAATCTTTTGTTGTTGGTTTCTTTGTCAATTTAGAGGGTGAGTTATTGTCCTTAGAATAGCAAACGGGGTAGATCGTATAATGGAGGGATAAGGCAAGTGGAAGTTGTAGTTATCATGCTTTTTGGCTTTGCGGCTTCATTTCTTCACCTCTATCCCCCCCCCTCTCTCCACCATGACCCTCTCACCATCGTTAGGTTACCCTCTGGTACCGGTTCTCCCTTTCTATCACCAATCAAGTTAGTGTATCTCATCTCTCGCTTTCTTCGTCTCTCAATTTTGGTCCAACTACAAGCTAGGTTTTTTTGGTACCAGCTCTTATTTGCAGCTTAGACATCACTCACAAAAGAGGTTGAGTAATTTGATTATACTTTGTTTGAATTACTGTTAATCCTAATCTTTAGTTTATGTGGGTTGAGGAAGGATCAGACGGAGAGGGAATTGGATGAGAATAGCCAAGTTAAGTGTGACATTTTTTTACCATAACTTGACAGGTTGCGAGCATAATGTCATGTTATAGAATTCTTTTGTTATTTCAGGTGAGCTTCATTCTTACCATCTTCAGGATAATAGGAGGACTTGGACGATAATAAGGTATCTTGTATGATGTGTTTGTTGTAAAGTTACTTTCTTGTAATTATATCTTGATCTACTTATGAGTGATTTTTAACCAAAATTTCCTTGTCATTTATTGTTTATTTTCACTATTATGATGCATCTCTATAATATGGTCTTAGGGATGCAAAAATTATTTCGTGGTTAAAGAACGAATGCAAAAATTATGGRCTTAGGGTCGTATACCAAACGCCTACCGAGTAAGTAATCCACCAACAGTCATCATTCTAACTTTCCTTTACCGGGTAACAATCCTTGCCATCAAAATAGATTGATGGTAAATGTTTATGACTAGGTAACAGTCATCGTCTTCACTTACTGGATTTTCGGTTCTTATTGAATTGATAAGTACTTACCAAGGTAAGTTTTAAGTAAACGCTCCCTTAGTCAAATTAATGGTGCTATTATAACTCACTTTATGGGTAAAGCTTCAAAATTTGCTATTTTATTAGATCTTAAAGCATTGCTTATGTCTTGACAGAAATGGCATTTACGAAGTTAGTTATTTTTGCAGATTCATAGAGGCCTAAGGATTGTGACTGGAAAAGGGGTGAAAAGGCCAAGGGAGCATTGACCTGCTGACTACAATTCGCTATCTCTCAGTGACTTAGACAATCCTTTATAAAGGTATCATATTATCTAATATGGATTTAAATCTGGGCCAACAAAAAAGGTTTATTTTGATTAAGAAGTCTTGGGCCCATAATCTGATATGGTAGACTTCTAATAATCTGTTGATTGGGCTTATTATTATGAGGACTGGGCCATGATGATGATTTTCCCTAACTTGGGCCGATTTGTAAGCTTCCCAGCAAATGGACATCCAATTATTTTCAACTTGGGCTTTCTTGTGAACGATCTGGACTTTAAGATGATGTCATGATGAGAAGGGCTTATGATGTGTATTAGATTGATACCATGAGATGGAAGGGTTTTTGGCATTTTAAGTTTTGGTTTTTATTTACAAATTTTGGATTTTTAAATAGGCCTTTGTTAGTTATCTTCCCTAAACACTTTTTAGGGTGTTGTTCTCTTATCTTGTAAAAATGGGTATGCCCATTTCCTCTATGTAATTTTCTTTTACATTAATAAATTTTTTTGGGGGTTCCGTCCCCTTTTCCAAAAAAAATGTTATGTCAATTTATTGTAATACATTTACATATGACGTATAATCATTTGATGATATAAATTTGAGTCCTATAAAGCAATTTGTTATCACATTTAGACATTTTTTATATTCTATAAAGCAGATTTTGTGGTAATACAAAAACCAAAAGCATATGGTGTTGGGTTCACGGGTTGGCTGCATC
>NC_037543.1:11724673-11727082 GCF_001531365.2 Cynara cardunculus var. scolymus
ATATATATATATATATATATATATATATATATATATACTAGGTTCGATCCCGTATATTACACGGGCTAATTTGAAAATTTCAATCATGTCAGGAACTTATCTTACATATATGAATGATCATCGAAAGTACGATACTACTTTAGACTTATACTCTTGAAACGATTATGAAGATTGACTCTTCAGACTTGAATTTTGAAATGAAACTATATCAACAATTAGTTAAAATGCAGTTAACCCTAAAATAAAATTAAATTTAGAAATGAAATTATATCAGTAAATCGAATTTAAACTTAGCAGTAAATTTAGAACGACTCTTCAGACTTGTACTCTTAAAATAACTCTCAAGTATAACTCTGAAAAATGACTTCAGACTTTAACTTGTACTCTTGAAATAACTCTGAAGTAAAACTCTTCAGACTTCAGAGCTCTGTATAATCAAGAAAAGTCAACTTTGTCGATGTCCGCCACAAATCTCCCATAAATCCATCACTGAATTTAAAAATAAAATGAAATTTTATTTCTACAACTTTTCCGACGGATTTGTAACGTATTTTTTTTACTTATTTAATACTGTCACAAATTCGTCATAAAATTGGTTTAATTTATTTAAATAAATTAATTAACGTTAATTAATTAAAATTTACAATGGATTTTAATTGATTTTTATATTTAATTATATTCCGTCAGAAATGTTTAAGAATTTTTTTTTATTATTTTCCCTTCCAAAAAAGTATGTTTAAAAAAAAAATCCGACGGATTGTAATTTTCTAATAAAAAGTTATATTCCGTCGGAATTTATTTAAAAAAATATATGCTTTGTAAGAAAAAATAAAAAACTTTTTTTAATAAATTCCGACTGAATATAATTTTTTATTATAAAAATTATTATTCGTCAGAAATTTTGAATTTCTTTTAAATATATATTTTTGGAAGGAAAAAAAATATAAATAAAACTTCTTTGAACATTACCGACAGATTTCAGACGGAATTTGCATTTAACGGTGGGGGGTTTTTTGACGGCAATATCCATCGGATAGTTGTTTTTCCTACGGATTTCCGACGGATTTTGCCGTCGGAAAAACCACATTTTTTAGTAGTGATCAATCAAATATGTATAATTGAACTGTTAATGTAAATTGTGTCTAGATGCGTTCAAATGAGTCTAATTGAACCACTAATGTAAATTGTGTCTAGATACGTGTTTATACGGGAAAACAAGAAAACCGCCTCACCAGAAGATGACACGTGTCACTCAAGTTACTTATTTATTATAAGTATAGATATGAACCATTGTGTAAAATATGAATAAAAATTGACATATATATGAATTTGGACTGCATCGCATTTATGAACACAATATGAACATAATAAGAATAGCTGCTACACGAAAGAAAATAAATAAAAAACAGGTATGAATACAATATGAACAGCTCATGAATAATAGTTCATTCATTATGAACACATTCAGAAGCGAGACAGTGTTGAGATATGCAGCTAGTGTACATATGAACACAATATGAACACCTGTAAACAATATCGTAGAAATAGTATGAACGAGTGATGAACATGAACAAGCCACATAGTGAGAGAATATCGTAGAAATAGTATGAACAAATAACATATATGTTATGAACACGTGGTGCAATTAAAGAAAAAGTTATCAATACAAGATGAATTATAAAAAACACAACACATTGTAATGAACATAATTTTGATTAAAACGAATCTAATAAAAATATTAATCTATTACCAAGATATTCGCTTTGGTTAATTTCTTTACTTCTCAAACTCGAACTCCGATTGTCATCATAAACCATTTTAATCTTCTCACTGTTGTCGATTTCTTTTCCATTGCGTTTATTTATATTAGTTTGATCGATACCAAAAATTTTACTACAGTGTTTCCTATGCGAATTAAAAACTCATAAAACAATGAACATGGAAGATCAAGATTAAAAAATATATATATATATATATACTAGTGGTGTACCCGCGCGATGCAGCGCGGGTGAACCACAATTCTGAAACATTAGTTTAGCCTTGAATCATGAGTTTATGTGGTTATTTTGCAGATTAACTAATTATGAAGTTAAATATTAATATGACATTCGCAAGATCGAATGGAAAAATAATTTCTCATATATTGGGTTTCTAATCCAATATACTTATAACTCATTACAAAACTTGAAATCCGTATATCCAAACTGTTATTTAGTTTTCGTGATGCACTCATCCGTACATCCAAACTATTGTTTAGTTTTCGTGATGCACTCATCCGTACATCCAAACTCATTGTCGCTCATGAAAACTAAACAAATACCGGTATGTTAGCTATCAGTTCATTCAATTTTTTGCATTTCCTATATCAGACTAAGGAAAATGGATTAATAAAAAAGAAAGGCTAAAAGA
>NC_037543.1:11728553-11729729 GCF_001531365.2 Cynara cardunculus var. scolymus
GTATTGAACCCACTTCTACTACAAAACACACCATCCCTTTACAGGTTTTTATATTGATCCTTGTGCACTAAAGCTCCATGCTTAATGTAAAACATGTTTGATGATGAAAGGMAAAAAGTTCAAAGGYTGTTGTTTTMTGTGTAAACACATAAAGACCACTTAAAAGCATAGCCTACTAATTTTGGATATGAGAAATATTGCAAGAAACTAAAGATAATAGTTCAAGAAACCACATGGGTATGAGAAATATTGCAAGAAATTAAAGATAATAGTTCAAAAAATACCTCAAAAGCTGAAAAGGGTATTACTATACCATCATCTTTTGTTCAAATTCACATAGATCAAGAGGAACCATCACTGAAAAACATAAAAGAAACCATATGGGTTTGAGAAAGATTGTTTATTCAACCATTTTTGTTTGAGAAAGATTGTTTATTCAACCATTTTTGTTTGAGAAAGATTGCTAAAATGCAAGTCTGTCGACGAATATTCAACCATTGCACATTGCTCATCCTACTACTACAAGTTAATGTTTTCATGTTGATTGCAAGTCTAGCAGTTTAGTAACCATATGTCTCCACCATAGAAACAAAGACTTGCCTTTCGAAAATGAAGAACATAGGTTGAACTTTGATTTTCTTCATTAATGGCTATTTTRGTGAAATTCTTGAGTATTGATCTTGTAAACAATAATATAAACATGGTTAGATGGTATTTTGATTGTTGGAATAAAGATTGAATCCAAAATATGGATTTTAGCCTATTTAGTGGTGAATTTGACAGCACCGATCTATCCAAGATGCTGTTTTAAATGTGCGATAACTTTTTAACCATAGCTCGAATTGCTACGATTCTGGACATTTTAGAAAGCTTATATGTAGCTCTAAACCTGTCCTTTAGACACTTTTTAGAAATAAGGCTTCTAGATTGGTTATATTTGCGTCTAAAAACTGATAAAAAATTGATTTTGAGCTATGAATTATAGCAACTAAAATGAGTTTAAATTAAGTTTGGTTAGGTTATTGTTGTCGGATCTTTATGAAACTTTGGATACATATTACAAGTGTTAAATAAGATCACTTGGTCCTTCCAGAGTGACCGTTGGACKACRTTWAGRCATAYATGGACGTAGAGCCTAATTTGGCTCGATTTTTGAATATCGAATCAAACCAAACT
>NC_037543.1:11729987-11733012 GCF_001531365.2 Cynara cardunculus var. scolymus
ATTTCTTCAACCTTTCTGCTTTAAAGGTTGCAGCTGCTGCCCTTTCAGTTGCTTTTGCAACTTCTTGTTTTTTATCTTTGTGGGGGGTTTATCCAAACTCGTAGTTTCAGCATCTATGGCTGCTGTTTCTCCATGTTTCTTCTAAGCAAAGTGCCATAAATAATTTGTGTTCCTATTGGCCCTGGAGGACATTTAAATAATTGACACTTATAAGATTTATGTARTACAAGATGGTCAAAGGTCATCTCTGTTCAAATGTTAATACCCAAGAAGTTCTGCAATTTATAGACAAAACTCGGTAATGAACATATGCTAAAAGTCCGTAGGTGGCTTTGATGCATTTCAACCTTGAGAATTGATGAATCAAGAAAGGAATCTAACACTTGCAATCTTAAAAAACATGTTCTCCATATGCTATACATATAGGCAAGAAACAATTTTGTATAAAAAAATGAAGCTAATGACACATGACAGGGACGTTTTTTTTTCCTTGAGATCGTGCAGACCAAACGGGCAGAGAAGTAGAATGTGATTGCTGCCTCGGCCTTTTGCTGTTGGACAGCTTCTTCACGGGCTGCTGTTTGGCTGCAGCTGCTGTTTGGCTACAGCTGCTGTTTGGACATAGTTGATCTTAAATAAGATTTTCTTGCTGCAGAATAAAAGCAATCTACACACAYATGAAGAGGTACCAAAATGTGAAGAAGAAAGACCTCTGCTTTCTAACCCAAAATGTTGCTGGTCGCAGATAAAGGATACAAAGGATAAAATAATGATACTCTAAGCTTTAAGACTTGTACTTAAGATATAGGTCTAAATGCTTATTAATGTASTATAGATGTATAGCAAAAAGCCGAAAAGTAATGATTAAATAAATGAGTTTTGTAAAAAGAAAGAAACCAGAACACGATTTTGGTAGAATTGCCACGACATACACAATTCAAGAGCCAAAACACTTACATTTATCACAGAAACTCGTGCAACAGCACTTGCTTGTGAGAACAGCATCTTTCATCACTTCTTTGCACAAAGGGCAGTGAAGTTCTAAGGGGAAGATCACCAATGGTATGAGATTACATGTAGTTAGTTTTGGGTTTGTATGTAATGAGTATCAATTGCAAAGACAGTCATGGAATAGCAACAAAAAAAGACAGGAGGGTGTCATGGGTGATGTTAATATTTAGCTGTATCATCAAGCATGGGGGCAATCTGTAGTGACATTTACAGCTTCTTCTTCATTCATTCATAGAATATATAGAAAGAATGCAATTTAGAAATGTAGTTAAGTTGTCATCAATGGAGGCTTCCCTCTAACAGTTGCTTTGCTTATGAAGTGACAGTATAATTAATTTAACTCCTTTTGTATACACACACAAGCATTGGATATGAAATTTTGTTCCACTTGTAGCAATGAATTTTTCCAAAAGAATTAATGTTTAGTGCACTTTTTTACTGATGGGTGTAAGTTGGGGTTGCAGGCAACATGATTAGGGTTTAAAAGTTTTAAATACTTGATTTGTAAATTTGTAGAATTTTGGATAATATGAAGCAGTAGAAAATAATTGTGCATCAAAAGCCATATCTCACTATGCATTTAGTAAAGACTTAGTTGTTGAAAATCAAAAACATGGTATGTATCGGTTGGTTTCATATTTCCAGCTGTAGGATTCAACTGCAAGATTTGACTGATAAGGTATTTGAAGAAGACTAAAGAATGGATGTTGGTATATAGAAAATCAAGACTTGAAATTAAAGGTTACATAGATGCTTCATATAAAATAAGACTTGGAAAGACATGTATGATTGCAGATCTCAGAAAGACATGTATGCTTGCATATGAGTGATACATGACTTGACATACATAGAATGATCAATTGACCATACCATCAGCATCGTTTATCTGATTTTTGGTAGGACTTGGTTCTCTTCTCATCATGTTTTTTTCCTTTTCATTCTTTTAATGTTCCAATTTCGGTTGTGTGGTTGTTATAAGAAAGAAAACTAAAATATAGAAAACTAAAACAAAGCTTGGGATTACTAAAACATAGTTGCAGATCATCATGTAATCGGGTTTGTTTGGTTTGGTAGGGCAAAATCATCATATAATCGGTCAGTGATTCAGAATAAAGCAGACCTTTGTATACTTCTTGCAACAAATTGTATATCTTGGATACGGAAGTCGCTAACAGCTCGACAGCTTGCTGAACACAGTCATTCGTTCCATACTGGTCTTTCAAAGCCTGTAGCATGTCAAGGTAACCAATTTCAAAATTCAAGATGATGAAAGAGAAGATTGTCATAATATAACAATGGCAAAACCAAAAGCAGGCTTTTTCAATGGAAGAACAAAATCATCAAAAGCAGGTTTAACAAACTTAGCATACTGCATAGATAAAAGACACCATTTATTCATCATAGAACTCCATATTGTTAATGATAATACATATTAAATAGCCAGTCAAAACTTATAATCAAATATTAATTCTACCACCATGTTCACTAAGACAATATCAGCAGCAAAAAGCAATAACAAGAGTTCAAACCCATATAAGAATATCATCTCAATCAACATGCTATTAAGTTAGAAAGGTGACCCTTGATGGAAACTTGTAGYTGCTGAAATTTTCAAAATGCCTCCTATTTTTGAGCCCCTCCTAATTTTTGAGCCCCTTCATTTTGAAAATTCAAGTACTTTCTAATTCAAAATTGACATTGATGTTTTTAGTTTCTTATCACCAAACATTTCCTATTACACTACTTTTKATATAGTTTYAACCATTTGTAATCAGTTTTATGTTTATAAGCAAATCACAAATAGTTTACATACATGCTTATGTATTTTAAATACATACCAAACTTGCAAAGGCTTAAAATTCGAAAATGGTACCTGTGTCTTTTAACAGGACTGAACCTGGCTCTCTAAAAAAGAAGCCAAACTGTCCAGTTTGATTTGGCAGTTTCAACTCATACACCCTAGTATATTGTACTAACCTGTGATCCCAGCCAGCAGTGCCAAAAATCTTGCTAT
>NC_037543.1:11733443-11740652 GCF_001531365.2 Cynara cardunculus var. scolymus
CAATTGGAAGTCTGAAATCGTCCATATCGAAAGAAAGCGATCTTTGACCTTGCCAATTTCAAAGAGGAGAGCTTGGAAAAGGGTCTGTTTATGTCTGACTTGCCAAAAGGGTTTTTGTGAGAGAATCTGAAATTGTGAGAGATAAGGTAAATGCATAAAAAAACTTGTACCATATGCTTGATGAGTTGTAATTAAGAGTTTTTTGAAAATCTTGCATAAAACCATTGTAACTTGTGCTTAAAGAGTTGTATTTAAGACTTTGTCTTAAATGGTTATATATGTAGTATAGATATATATTAATATTATAAATGCATATTTTTTGAGATTTCATGATTTGTAACTCCCCATTAATTGTTTGGGAGTTACATATCAAATCAATTTACTGAAATACCCTTGTAATTAACTTGTGAACATGACATAAATCTACTTGAAGAATGAAGTTTGATTGGTTGACATGGTTTGCAAAGTTAACACAAAATTGTTGGTTAACATTTGATCTTCCCCCCTCTCTCTCTCTCTCTCTATATATATATATACATATATGTGTGTGTGTGTGCACGCGCGCGCGCCTGCACATAGAGATGAATTATTATGCAACTCTTTATATTTGTACAACCAATACAACTCAATCTCAACCGTCCATTTAATTTGATAAATATGTGATTTCATAAAAGTTTTGATTGTTTTCTGATATAAAGTATTTATTATAACTAATGAACTCTAATCATCTTCTATAAATATTTAAATCATAATAAATTAACTTTCATCATTTACATAAATATCTCAATTGGTTGGGTTGTATTGGTTGTACAAATAGACATGACTGCATTTGAAATATACCATATATATATATATATATATATATATATAATAACAAATAAAAAAATAATGGATAAGTCATGTGACAATCCACATAAATCAAGAAAAATAAATTTTCTTCTATTTTTTGAACTCCTTTTTTTTATTAGTAATGCAATACTATGTAGCCAAAAAGAGATCTCAAAATAAATAAATAAATAAATAATTTATTCATATGACACCTTTAGCTAAACTAGTTATTTGACAATGTTTTTACTTGAATCTTCGAAAACAACGAAGCCCTTTTTCTATAAACAACATCACAGTTTGATTAAGAAAGGTAATTAAAATATCAAAATTTTCAAAAAGAATTCCGATAAACCATAATTGATTATCAACCTGTGTGGATTTAAGCTTTTGAAATCATTTATTATCAATATGTGAATTTTACTTAAGCATATGAAAACAATAGTAAAGGTATAGGAACATAAACACATCATCAGAAAGCAGTTTAACATAATATGGTAAATAGTTTAATAGATCTAACGTGAAGCATTTGAGTTATCAACAAAGTTCATTGAAGCGGAAGCAATCATCACTACATGTAGATTAAAGCCTCTAAAGCTCTACATGGTTTGCTTTAAAATGGGGGCTAAACTGAATGCAAATTCTTGTAGGCAATAGAGACTTGACCTCCTTTATTTATAAGCCATGGAAACCTAAAGACTCGTCCAATAAAAAATCCTAGTTTATCTTTAAGTTTGGTTTTCAAATAATAGAATGTATACATTCATCTTAATGTTTAATCACGTAATCAAATTATTGAATTATCCTACTCATATTAAAAGATATATATCTTAATATGTAATTGGATTATAACTAATATAAGATTATGTTGATAAATATAAATATTTAATCAGTTACCTTTTAATATTTATCACAGATTATGATAAAGTTCAATTTATAAATTAAAAAAAAAACCACAAAAAGTACCATGAGTAACAACTTTGGTATTATAGCGAGCTTTTTCTTGCAGTCTAGCTATTATTTGTGTAGTTTCAAATCATATGCATCTTAGGTATCAAATTACATCTGGTGGGAAAAAGCTTTGATGATGTAAAAGATAATCACGGGAAAGAGACTTCTAGCTAAGGTGTACAAATACCTGACTAACCTGATCCAAAACAACCGACTTGAAGCAAACTGATGCCTAATAGAGGTGTGAAAGTTACAAATTGTCGGTAATAAGTTGGAATTGGTTTGGGGCCATTTGAAACTGGCCCGATCCGATGAACTTGACATCCCTCTTACATGGTATATAATATGTTGTTCGACATGGTAGTGCTGCATTTGATCTACACAGTTGCGACTGACAATTAGTTAGCTCTTTTCATAAATGTACTATAATTCCACCCGTAATTTTGTCTCCTATTTGCAAGAATCTTCAACTTTCTTCTTGGGATTGGTCTTAGCTTTTTCTTTATTCCTTTATGTACGCGTAAAAAGTCAATTAACCATTAGTCTTGACTAATGCTTTTTTATGTTGCTCAGGTGCTGCTATTATGTCAAAACACGACCAACCCAACTCGCATCAACCCAATTTCCACAGATTGGGTTATCTTTAAACATTTCTTAATGGGTTGAGATTTTTCAACGAGGCAACCCAACTCATATAAAACCTTTTTTGTAGCAAACATAGTGGCCTTGCACTGGCAAGAGGACATTGCAATTCAATATGAGGCAGGGGCACACCTATGAAGCCTCCGTCGAGTCCCTTCCATCCGCTCAACCGATTTTCACAAGTAGATTTTTTTGGGTATGAAAGGTGCACACGCTAAACTTTTAGGAGTGCTCCAGGATATTAAAAAAAAATACAAAAGATATCAACCAAAAAACTGAAAAAATACCTCGAAATCAACCAAAAAACCGAATAAGTCTCAAAATTAATCAAAAAACTTAAAAAATCTCTCCAAATGGTGGAATTCGGCTAAGAAATATCGGATGACTTAGAAGACCAATAATCCACTTAAAAAATGTACCCGTTCGGCAAAAATCATGAGTTCACCCCTAAACATATGCCTCACCTAGACTGGTTGCAACATTAGACCATAGTCTGATACATAGCGCAATTTCAGTTAAAATAATCCATACTGATACAAGTCGGTAAGCTTGGCTAATATAAGCTACATGTTTATATCCATTAACCATGACATGTAAATTAATCAAATTAGAATGAAAATACTAGAATTAGATGTAAGGTTGAGCATAGAAAACTACATAATTGTTTGTTACTACCCCTCCAACTTACAGTCGTTGGTACCTTCGACTGGTCGATCTTGGAATTCTCCTATGGGGATTACGAACAACAGATGATCATGAGAGAAAGAGGGTAAATATCTCCGTTGTAGAGTTCTACTTTTGCAAGAAGTATGGGTGGATCTATACACACACGTATGTGTGTAATTGATGACTATATATATACAGATTAAGGATCTTGTGAGAATAAAAGTCATGGTTAGAATGTGAGATATAAAACCTTCAAAAGTTGCCTTCACCTACTTTCAATGTCCTAGCTAATTCTAACATCATAACTGAAGCTTTAACAGATTTATGGATGTGAAAATGATTGAAGGTATGTAAAAGTTGGTGAAATTAAAGATCAAGGTTCATGAAGGTCCCGTATTTTCATCAATCAATTTGAAGGTAATGAAACTTTAACTGTTAGAACAAAATATCACCTTATCCAACGGTTTAGAAGTATATATATATATAGAGAGAGAGAGAGAGAGAGATGCAAAGGAAAGTCCAACTCTAAACCTGTTTTCCATTATGAAACGAGTGACGAAGGAGAGAGGGACACATGTCCCCATTTTATCACATTCATGATGAATAATACACGTGAATTTTTTACAAGATTCAGAATGAATGATACACCATTCATCATTCATGATGAATATCCCATGAATGTCCAAGACATGTGCCTGCTCTTTTTTGTCCCCTATTCACAACAACATAAGTTTGGAATTGAACCTTCCCACACGACCTTCTTTTGAGAACCCATAGAATTATGATAACCTTGAGAAATTGTACATCATGTGTTATTTCATATGATTTTTTTCCATCTAAGACTAGGATTTGGAATATTTATTAACATATATTTGTTTCACATGTACTCGGTTCACAATGTGAACATTTTTTACATGTTTGTGAAACAAAAAATACACATAAAAGTTTCACATTGTGAACCGAATACATGTGAAACAAACACATTGTAAAACACATATATGTTAATCAATACATTAAATACTATACTTAGACGGAAAAATATCATGTGAAACAAAATCTTTAGGTAGAAGTTCTCACGGATTTCATAAATTTTGGAGTTTTCAAATGATTAAGCTCCTATATATGATGACTATGGTTTTGAAGTCTCTTGAGGTTCAAGAAACTCTAAAAGTTGAAAGCTTATTGTTTGACAAATATATTTCGAAATTTCTATATTGAATGTGTTTTTTTCAATTCATCTGATGCCATTCTTCAAATATTCCAATTTCTCACATATTTGATCATTACAGAACCTAGAAATGTTTTACTAAGCAAACGATGATGATCAACTACTTTTATCCCTGCTAATCTTTGATTGAAACTGGCATATTCAAACTTCGTTTCTTTAACCAACTGGTGTCATAGGAATCTCAATTACATTATAAATTAACTAACATAAACGATACAATAGAACATGGACAAAAATGACAATTTAATAGAGAATGTTGAAGTTATGTAATTTGATCAACATTGAACAACATAATGTAATAAACATGCTAATGTTAATCTTTCTATTAAGAGATGCGGGTTTTTTTTATATAGGAGGCGGCCCCCTCCAATCAAGAAAAGAGATGCGATTTAAAAACATTATGTAATGAAAATATTGAAGATATCAATCAAGGGAAGTTTTTTAAGGCTTCAAATTATGGAAATACTCTTACCAATAATCTCCACATGAACATTGACCTTGTTTGAAATGATGAAATCTACTGGCATCTCGTACGACGATCTCCCGATTTCTGATTACAGAGATGTACTTGATGGCAACATGGCAATCGTTGCATACACGTAAATTCTTCATCACCCTGATCGGAACACAATCTGGTGTGTTCATTAGAGCAAAAGCAATTGCCAACTTCTCACTGTGCTGCACCAAATCATCTTCCTTTTCTTCAAGATTCATGTCATGCAAAATGGAATCAGTATCAGGCTTATAACCCAACAATTTCATCTCTGCAGTCAGCTTTTTCAGGTAAAGATTGATTTTTTTCGAATCTGGATGAGATTTATCATTCATACAGAACTGATGAACATGGTTCTTCCTCTCAAACCAGCTCACACCTGGTTCCTTTTTAACACTCCTATCCCGCATTGCCTTCCTTAAATCAGACACATTATGCCATTGTTTAGCAGAGGCTTGTATGTTTGCAAGCAGGACATACGATGCTGAATCCTGAGGATCCACCCTAATGACTTCTTCGGCTATTCTTTTAGCCATATCGGCATTTTTGTATATACTGCAGGCAGATAACAGGGTCTTCCATATAATAGAATCTGCCTTCACAGGCATAGATCTAATAATGGCTTCTGCTTCCTCCAAACGGCCAGAACGGCCAAGGAGATCAACTAAACAAGTGTAATGTGGTAATTGAGGCTCCAATCCGTATTTATCTGTCATTAAATCAAATATTTTAATCCCCTGATCCTTCAATCCACTATGACTGCAAGCATAAAGTAAACTCAAGAAAGTAACATTGTTCGCTTTCAATCCTTCGCTCTCCATCCAATTAAAAAAAGCAACTGCCTCCTTTCCCATTCCATGAAGTCCATAAGCTGCAATCACTGAACTCCAGAGGACAACATCAGGAATGAGACTTTCTGAAAATGCTTTCAAAGAATCTTGCAAACATCCACATCTTGAATACATGCTTACCAAGGAACTAAGGACAGAAACTGATGCACAAGCCCCGGACTTTATTGCCTCTGCGTGAATCTGCTGGCCTTGTCCAAGTGTTGCCAACTCCGAACACAAACTGAGCACAGTTACAAACGTAATTTTATCAGGTCTGAATCCCGCCATTTTCATTATATAATACTGATTTAAAGCTTCCTCAGAACATCCACTTTGAGCTCTCCCTGAGATAAGTGTATTACAAACAGCCACGCTATGAACAGGCATAGCTTTGATCACCTCCTCTCCTTCTGCTAGACTTCCAGACTTCATGTACATGTGAGCAAGTGAACTCCCAACAACAACATTGATTTCAACCCCAGATTTAACTGCATAGGCATGAACCTGCCGACCTGCACTTACACTCTTTAAACCAGCACAACCTCGAAGTACGCTGCCAACAATCAATTATAGTTGTAAGAAAGGCATAAATCATACTACAAATTTTCCAAATGGGCATAAAACTACAAGAACATTTGTTCGTTAGGATTCACAAATGCATCTCACCTGCCAAGAGTAAATTCATCCGGATAAAAACCCAAAACGTGCATTTCTGAGAGAAGTCTCAAAGCCTCCTCATTATATTCAAACTCGGTCAAACCCGTAACCATGGCATTCCACGTCGCAATATTTCTATTGGGCATTTCATCAAACACTTTGAGTGCTTTATCCAAGTCGCCACTTTGCACAAACCCACCTATCAAGATGTTACAAGACATGAAATTTTTCTTGGGCATTACGTCGAACAACGACACAGCGATCTGAGACTGACCAAGTTTCAAGTAGGTATTGAGGAGGTGGTTTGTGACAAACCTCGTTGAAGAACACCCAGACGTGATTATCAAAGAATGGAGTTGTCGAGCAAGTGAGAGTGAGTGGATTTGTATGCATGATTTGAGGAGGTAAGAGTAGAGAGATGGATCCAAATATACGTCTGAAGTGAAGGTCCTGAATGCTTCGTTGATGCGGCCTTCTGCACAGAGACGTAGAAATCTCTCCGGCGGTGGCTTTGATGAAGGATATTGAATGGTTCTGGTGGCAGTAGAATAAAAGCGATTAATGGAGCTTAGACAGCCATTGATGAGCTTCCGAAGGTAAAACTTGCCCATGCATCTCAATTCTCGCAGTATAACAGGGTTAGCTTTTGGACCCAGAGTATCAGGTTTGCTGAATGAGACAGCATCCACGCTTAAACCATGGGAAGCACCTTCCGTAACTATCCTACCAAAAGGATTATAAAGGTTTTAAAGATTTTTTTAGGGGTGTTTATTGCTTTGGAAATTGAACTTTTAACAAATTCATAAACATCAATTCAATTAAGGGGGTGTCATTAGGGAGGGTGTTGAATGTGTTGGAAATTGGGATGAGTTTAAAATTCAGAAAACATCAAATTAATTTTAAAATATATTATATTT
>NC_037543.1:11742089-11744680 GCF_001531365.2 Cynara cardunculus var. scolymus
AATGAATAATATATATTTATTAATAATTTATATTAATTAAAATATAATATAAATAAATAAATAAAACAGAAAATTAAATAAATAATATATATTAATTAAAATTTTCTTTAATTAATAATAAAATAAAAAGTAATAATAAAAAAAAACAAAAAAACACAAAAATTTATAAACCACAAATGATTAAAGCCTACTTACGGGTGGCATTAGCACATGATAGGGGTGTCATTAGCCACCTCCTTCAATTAATTATATATTTATATTTTATTTTATATATTTATATTAAAAAATATATATTATTTTTATGTTACTTTATTATTTTATACTTTTAATTTTATATATTACAATTTAATATATTATTATTATATTAATTTATTATATATTATGTATAAATTACTTTATATATATATATATATTTAGATTCTTATATTATATATATATATTAGTTGTGTACCTATGCAATGCGGCGGGAGCCATTAATTTTAACGATTTTGAAGTTTCATTGGTTTTATAAGATAAGATTTAACGATGATATAAGTTATACTTGGTCTTTACATATTAATACAATTTGAATAAATAATAGTTATGGTTCCAATTACAGACTATCGCTAAAAAATTGTATGACAGTTTAAAATCCAATATATTTAAAATCCAACATATTTAAACGACTCCACATATGTATTCGATTTACCCAAAGAGCAAATAACCAAGAAACTTGAGTTTTAAGATAAGCACTCAAAATCAATAAAGAAAACTACAAATTTGACAGATTATAAGCCATGAAAAGACAAAAAAAGATGGGTTTTAGAATGAAATTTCAACTGCTTACCCTCTTTTTTTGTCCAGAAAACTCAGATTAAGCTTGAATTAATACATGTATATATATATTTCAGAAAGCCCAAGAACATATTAATTCAAAACATATTATACAGTGCAATTTGGGCAGCCTAACCCCAAAATATAGTATATATATAAATAAATAAATAACTATAAAAGTATAAATCGTAAATATTAAAAATAGTTTTTCACAGTATATATAATATATAATAATATAATTAAGTAAAAAATTATTCAATATTGGACTCATTTCGAAGGTATTAACGAGACGATTATAATGGTGTAACTTGTTAAAATAAAAATGTATTTTTTAAACATGTTTTAATTGATATACGATTATGTATGTTAATTTGATAAATGTTTAAAATGAAACATTTAAAAGTAAATGATGTAAAATAAATTAATTAATTGTAGGGGTATAAAGTGTAAATTTAAAATTATAATTTTAAAAAAATCGGTTGTGAGAGGGTGAGTGTATGTGAGGAGAGGAGGGGGTGAAAAAGTTAGTATAAAGGGTATTTTGGTCATTTAATATTTTAAGACTTTAAGAATTTTGTTAAATTTGTTTAATAAGATAGTATATATATATATATATATATATATATTAGATTTTTATATTTATTTTATTATATTTATTTATTTATATATTATTTTATATATTATTACCTTATTCTTCATCTTCTTTGTCTTTCTTTACTTCATTTTCATTTTTAATCTTAAAATTCTTCTTTTGATATGTAATTTCATATCAAAAAAGTGACAATTTACTTTTTTGGTCCCCTAAAATTTATAAATGAGGCTTGACCTTAGGTCATTTTGTTGTTCCTATTATGATCATCTTACGCTTAATTTCCAACTAAAACAACTCAAAGACCCATTTCCTGTTCCATTTTTTCTATTAAACGGATCAACTACACCATCACTGAAACGTGGTTCACCATGAAACGATTTTATATTACTTATGAATCAATTACAACGTGAAACAGGTTTCATGAACAGTTTCACCTTCATGAAACCTGTTTCATTAACATTATTTTTTTGATTTGAACCATAATTTACGATTTCATTCCATAATGCAATTCAATCTTCAAGACCCGTTTGCAGATTCAATCTCATAACAATATATCAAATTCAAATTTTTAATATTATAATATAATTAAATATTTAAATGTTATCATTTATATAATTTTCTTTATTACGTTTCCTTAATTAAGATTTTATTAATAACTTCCATATTTTATAGAAAATATTGTAAATGACCGAAATATCCTTATTGATTAAATTTAATTAAAAAAATGAAAATTTTCTATTAATCGAAATTGGTTTACACGGTTTCTTAAAAATGCACGGTTTTTCATTTGAACGTGCCCCTATATAATTATTAGAAAAATAGTAATGTCTATATGAAAGTAAACATATAATAGAAAAAAAACTTTAACATGAATATAAAATATTTTATTTATTATTAATATTTATATTTTTAAAATAATATAATTAAATATTATAAAATACATATTAAAATATACAACATATTATAAAAAATATAATTTATTAATAATTATATATTAATCACACCTTTTCCTGATTAAACCACATATTAATCGAGTCATGAGGTTTTCAAATCCAACAATAATCTGTAAACATAATGATATCAGTCTGAGTCAATGACTTAACGGCCTTAAAACGCCTTCAAATGGCTAAAACGGCCTGATGCACGACTTGTAGACATTAATCACAATGTTTGCAAATTATGAAGG
>NC_037543.1:11744685-11753515 GCF_001531365.2 Cynara cardunculus var. scolymus
ATACATTTATTAATAATTTATATTAATTAAAATATAATATAAATAAATAAAAAAACAGAAAATAAAATGAATAATATATATTAATTAAAATTTTCTTTAAATAATAATAAAACAAAAGATAATAATAACAAAAAGACAAAAAAACATAAAAAACAATCATAATTAAGCCTAACTTAGGGGTGCCATTAGCCTCTTTTTTTTTTTTCCAGAATACGCGTATTGTTAAAATAAAATAAATAATATTTTTATTTTATGTCAACAATGTTGTTGTAATTAATGATTATTTGTTTACTTTTTAATAGTTTCAGTAAGAGACAATCTCTGAATTAATAAAAGGTGAATCATGTTTGACAAAAAAAAAGTCTGTCTTGTAGTGGTTTTAAAACTCTCTTAATGATTTTGTATCTTAGACCTCCCTTAGACATTCAACACCCTAATTTCATTGTAAACAATTACTAAACAATTATATTTCATTTTGCATTATATCATGAGAGCCTCTTAATCATTCTGACTACTTAATCATTTTGCACCAAACCATTCAGCAATCGTCAAACAACCCTTAATGCTCAATAAAAAATTTAATAATATAATTAATGTTAAAAACTATAAAATATAATAACTGTTAGAGTTTGATGTAATATTTTCTTAGTAATTTTAACTTCAGATATTATATTTTTTTACAAAAATTATAGCATAACTTTTAAAGATAGTTTAAATGAATTAAATTTTTCTGTCCACATGTTTTACACCAACTTATTGATTTTGTCCTTAAGGTCAAATAATTACATTTACTATTCATGTAATTTACATTGTATTGTAAGATTAGTCTATGGTCTTAAGATCGTTGTAATTTTAATGGAGGAATATTTTTGTCATTTTAACCATTAATTAATAATTTTTTAAAAACATCAATAAAATCTTGCATGTGTCCCCAACCCTTTCCCTCCTGTTACGTAAGGAATGAAGTAGAAGATGGATATCGAATTCATTTAAGTTTTAATTGATTTGTAATAATAGATTTTGTTAGATAACTTTTTATGTTTGTGTTTGGTACATGAGACTGGACATGACAGGATGAGACAAAACTCACTGTCCCACATTTGGCGTAGCATGAGACAGAACAAAAACTCACTGTCTCACGTTTGGCGTTACATGGGTCAGAGACAAGAAATGGGACAAGGTGAGACAACATGGAACAAAAAAGGTTTTTTCTTGTTCCACCAAAATAGGTGGAACAAGATGGGACAAAAATGAGACGAGAACTAAAATATTACTAATCTACCATAGTTTGATATATAACCTTAATATGATATTTGTTGATCTCAGATCTCTCAATAACATTAATAATTAAGTTAAAAATAACCTAATTATATAGTTTTGATGAATAAAATGATGAACACTCAAAAACAAATGTTGAACATTCAAATAATATACTTGAGTGTCAAAGAATTTACTTTTCAATGAGTGTGAAAAGCGTCCAAAAGCGTTCTGATTACAATAGGCCTAACACCTATTTATACTAGTAATCTAAACAAGAAGATAATTATCTAGTTAAACTATCTAGCAAATCTTCTAGTGAAAGATAAAGCTTATCTAAACATGGATAATCATCAAAACAAGATAAACTATGTAGAATCCAGCTATTGATTTGTCATCTCCAGCTGTCTTCCATGGGGAGTTATTTCAGCCTTATCTTCATATCTTCATCACATGCCTCTGGTTGAACTAGTGTAGAAAACTCCAAGTATTGGTAACCAGAGGGGCTATGAAGATGCTCTTTCCATCGCATCTCTGGTCGATTCATCGACCTTCTGGTTGTATTGTGGACTTAGCCATTTTGCCTTGAAGTCTTCCATCGGCCTTCTGATTCTTCATCACTTGTTTTTCTTCATTACTTGTATACATAAAAATTATGGTGTCTAACAATCTCCCCCTAAGTAATGAAAGAACAAACATGAACTAATCTAGGAACATTTAAAGCATAAACGAAGAACAGAGGCTAATCTAAAGAAAAGCATCATTTGCCAAACTTTTCATTTGACTAATTGATG
This sequence comes from Cynara cardunculus var. scolymus, assembly GCF_001531365.2. Taxonomy (NCBI): domain Eukaryota; kingdom Viridiplantae; phylum Streptophyta; class Magnoliopsida; order Asterales; family Asteraceae; genus Cynara; species Cynara cardunculus. The sequence continues at coordinate 11,746,737 of NC_037543.1, forward strand.
AATTCTTACATCGATGGAACAAAAGATATTACAATTCAAAGCAAAATAAAAACTTCATTCATGATCTACCTTTTGTAATTTCCCAGAAGCGCATCAACTGTGACATTCAGTCATTTCTGAGCCTCAGGTTATGTTTGGACTGAAAATCAGTATTAAATTGTATTCGTCTTGAAAGTTAAATATTGTCTATAATTGTAAAAGTCATCGTGTTTGAATTTTCTTAGGCAAGTTTGACTTTGACTTTGTTTAGAGGTTTGACCCTATAAATAGGGTATTTGTCTTTGTAATCTARWRRAGAGAGCTTTATTGTAATATACATTACGKAAAGTGAGGTTTGACCAGAAATATGATGTTGACTTTCTCTCTCTATTCTCATATGAATGTTCTTGAATGTTTATATCAAATTTGCCATTGTTATGAAGATTACATGAAGATTGATCATTGAAGGGGACACACAATTGGTATCAGAGCAGTGTTATGCAAGAAATCAGGAGTTTGAAGAATTTTTCGAAGTTTTTTTTTTTCTGATTTGTTTGTGTTCTTCGTGTTCTTAATTTTTTTTGAGTTTGATCCGTTTTTCTTTAAAAATCTTATGTTTTTGTGTTTAAATAATGATCAAATTGTTCGAAATTGCATTGTGAATCTTTGTTATTCACAAACTATTATGTTTTGATCATTTGTATTCAAGTTTTTGTTCAAATTGGTCTTTTTTAAAAAAATTTCGTGTTCTTGAATTCTTTTTAAATCCAGTGTTTTGATCCATTTTTTTTTAAACTTTGCTTTGTTTTTGTGTTTTTGGTTGTTAATCTCTCTTGGCCCATTTTCTTTTAGCCCAATCCATCTGTTTTTGGATTAAGTCCATTCTCTAAATCGGACAGGGCACTTGAGGATTCTTGAGCGGATATTGCTAAATCGGTTGAGGGTTCTTGAGCGGACTAGAGATTGTCGCATAAAGCTTGAGCGGATAAGAAAGTTAGTGTTTAGCGGATTAAGAGTTAGGGTTGAGCGATTTAATTTCAGATTGAGCGATTTAAGAATCTTCTTGAGCGATTTAGGTTACTGTTTGAGCGATTTAGGACACAGATTGATCGATTTAGGATACAGCTTGGATACACCTTGAGCGGATTCCATTAAATCGCTCGGTAGTTCGTTTGTTTCGTGACCAGATAAGTGACCGGATTATAAATCGCTCATTTCATCAAGTAACCATCCGGATTACTAAATCGCACAAGGGTATACCGCTCAACAGCTCATCTGGATTTCATCGATTTATGCTTCATAGCTCATCTTATCTACAGAATCTGTTTGATTATCGCACGGACTTCTAAACCGCACAATCGAGCATAGATTCAATCGCATTTCTAAATTGCTCACAGGATTCAAAGCTTGATCGATTCTTGAAGTTCAATCTTGGTGTGTGTCGTGTTATTTGATTTTGAGGTTAATCGCACATTTCACTATATTGATCTTACACTATATCGTTTAATCTGTGTATCCAATTTAGTTGTTTATCACAATCTGTCAAGTTTCATAAATCGCTCAGTGTTCAATTTACATCAAAATAGGAGCTAAACTGTGACATACAGCAACTGTTTAAAGGTTCTGTGTTTGTTCTTGGATTTAGTCTTGGCTTGAGTGATAAAGAAACAACAGTGTGCAAGTGAGGTTCTTTGCAGGATTGATCGTAGATGGTCAATTAGTTCATAGTTGTCGTTATTACACAAACCACACACAGTTTTTTGTCTTGGTCGATTTTTCTTGCTGTTTCTTTAAGATTTTGAGGACTGTTAARACTCTAGCAGCAGCAGCAAGTAAATTTTATGTCTTGGCCGATTTGAAACAGTGCTGATTCGAGCTATCAATATTTCTATCTTTGATTTTTGACTAACTGCAGCTTTCTGTTTTGATACATTTCAGAATTTGACTTGGCTGTTTAAGCAATACACAACAGGTTGTTTTGGTTCAAGATTAAATCACACAGAATCTTGTAACCAGACAATTTAGTACAGGTTCAAGCTTAATCATCTGAGCTGCACTGTGTATACGTCTCTCATCTTTTTCGCCTAGATTGACAAAGAAATTTGGTTCACTGACTGATTTGATTTTGGCATATTGTGTTTTAACAGTCATCTCTATTTTGGCTTATCTGGTTTGTGGTAAATCGACTAAATTGCTCCACATCATCCGGATTGAATACCAAAATTCAAGAATGGCCACTTCACTGATCTTTCTTTGATTCCAAGTCAGAAAGCTTTGAGTGGAGACTGATACAGGATTGAGTTTATTTTGAGGTTCATCATACAAAAGAGCAGCTGATTTAGCTATTTTGTTACAAAAACTAACTGGTTTACACACCAGGAATCACCAGCATTTGATAAAGAATTTTCTCTCAAACTAGCAATAGTATCTGGTTATTTTCTGTTATGTTTGATGCATCTGGAATGGCTTCTACATCAGTTGTTGGAATAGTACTGTGTGTTTCTTGACCTGTGTTGAGACTCTAGGGTAGTGTCCTGGTGTGATAAATTTTTTTAAGAAAGAAGTATCAGGTCCAATTTTGGTCTGTTTATAGCAGATGACAGTTGCAAAGATAATGTCATTTGTATTCTGTTTTTGATTTCATGTGTTGCTGTAGGTACAAGATTGACAACATACAGAGTGAAAAGCAAAGGGATATTGAAGCTAGAACCAGATTCATTTTTTTTAAGTTGTTGGTATACATAAAAACAGTGGCCTGAGCTCATTGATTCACTTTTGTGAAGACTGTGAAGACTGACTGTGCTAAATCACTCAATTTTCTTTGTTAATATTTGTCTGCTGTTTGAACTTGCTCTTGAGGTTGTGCTGTTTGAACTGCTGTATTCTGTACAGAATATGTAGTGATATTCATTTCCGAACTTTTTAAAGGGAATCTGATGCAAAGATCAAAGGGGGAGTAACTTCGATAATGGCAAAAGATTCAAAAGAAGTGCGACTGGAGATAATTACAGAAAGATTATTCATGTGTTATAACGACTGAGAGATGTTGAATGTGAAGATCATCTTTACAACAGTTTACTGAAGATTAATTCTGAATATTCTTTGAAGATCACATCTTGTACATTGTTTCTGACAATTACTGTTCTATATTGTCAAAAGAAAAGATCACTACGGTTCTACATTCGAGGGGGAGAATGCTAGAAGATCTATCTCAACAGTTGATTGCTTGAAGATTTCATATTGAAGAATTCTTTTGAAGATGACATAATGTGCTTAATGTTTCAAAGTTCAAACAAGACTCAAAGTGCAGAAATTCTTTCAAGTCTGAATACAAAGGGGGAGAATGTTAGGACTGAAAATCAGTATTAAATTGTATTCGTCTTGAAAGTTAAATATTGTCTATAATTGTAAAAGTTATCGTGTTTGAATTTTCTTAGGCAGGTTTGACTTTGACTTTGTTTAGAGGTTTGACCCAATAAATAGGGTATTTGTCTTTGTAATCTAGTGAAGAGAGCTTTATTGTAATATACATTACGTAAAGTGAGGTTTGACCAGAAATATGATGTTGACNTCTTTGTAATCTAGTGAAGAGAGCTTTATTGTAATATACATTACGTAAAGTGAGGTTTGACCAGAAATATGATGTTGACTTTCTCTCTCTATTCTTATATGATGTTCTTGAATGTTTATATCAAATCTGCCATTGTTATGACGATTACATGAAGATTGATCATTGAAAGGGGACACACTGGTTAGCGCTTCTTTATAGATCTTATATTTAGAATTTTAAATTTACTAGGATCTAGTCATGATAATTAGAGTTCATCTGGCTTAGTTCCCAAGTTCAGATCGCAAGACCACGCCTCGGCGGGTAACTGATGAAGTTGACTTGTGGAATGCCTAAAATTTTTTAGAAACATTCCAAATAAAATTAAGGTTGATGTTATAAACTTTTAAATTTAAAATACAAAAGTCCCATTTGAATGTCTACATAATTTATCAAAAGGTGGAGTTTTGGAACTAATAGTGCTACTATATTTAGGTTGGGTAAATTATAGTGGGTTATAAATTTAAGTGGGTTTAATCTTATTTGAAAAAAAAATTAAAAAAAATAAAAATAAAAGTTTTGTTGGGTTGGGACTTTAGAGGTCAACCCATTTACCTCATTAAAATCTACATATAAATACCCCACATCCTTTGAAAACTCTCATTTTCGTTATCACCAACTTGAAACTTTTCATCTCTAAACTCTCTCTAAGATCAATCAATCTCCAGTCGTTTTCACCTTCAAGCAAGTCTTTAGAAGTTCTTTCTCTCAATCTTGAAGATCCTTCAAGCTTATAAGAAAGAGGTACGATATTATTATCTTACTTTCGTAAGACATCATGAGTTTGTATCTTCTTTCTTCCACATCTCGGCCATGTAGTTGAATTTTTTTGGAGAATCAAAGTGGGGAGATTATTCATCGAAAACATGAAAATATCTTCAAAGAGGATAATAATCTATGATCCATGTTMTTTGAACTCCAAAGTAGGAAGGGGAAACCCATTGCATGCGAAGCTTAAGCATGTAAAGCTATGTTTTGAAGTGATAAATCTTGCATGCATCTTTAATCTATTTATTCTTCTTTGAAATTCAATAGAATCGAGAAAGATTCTTCCCTAGAGATTTAAATTTATTTTGTTAGCTTGAAATTGGTGATTTCCTTGGAAAATGATGAGTTCGGCCCCAAATAACTGCTGCTCGGGAAGCGTGCAATCTGTTTTGGGGGCTGTGTAACTCAAGGTTGTAGGGTAATAATGAGTGACTTAAACCCACTCAAATTTCTTGGTATTTGGAAATTATTGGCTTAGCTCATGTGTTGTAATGATGTAAAAGGTGGACATAAAATGACTTTTGGAAGGTTCCTATTTTTAGAGTTTTGTGAACCCCAAAAATTCTTGGAACAGAATTTATAATCTGTCGAAAAATTATCTTTTGAGTATAGGATCTCGATTTCTTTTAATATATAATTTTTGGGCTATTTTTAGAGTAAATATTAAAATATCAACTTTAATTTATGAAAACTTGATGGCATTGCATGAGATGCAACTTAACTTTATCGTTGTCATGAACCCATAAGTGATCTTAGTTATGGTTGTTGGTCTGTTTAGGAAGTTAGGACGGACGTTCAAAGCTTCAGTTGTCATTATCTTGGATATTCACCCCCGAAACTAGTGAGTTCTCACGGCCCCACTTTTAATGCTTTGTTTATTGTTTTGGGGGAAAAACATGAGATTAAGCAAGCTATGCATGTTATTTGTTTGAAACCTTTGGACTAAGGAACTGCTTAGTCAAGTTTTGTTTGAAACCTTTGGACTAAGGAACTACTTAGTCAAGTTTTATTTGAAACCATTGGACTAAGAAACTGCTTAGTCAAATTTATTATGTCATGAAATAATGACTGTTATTGCACTTTGAAATAAATGATAAATTGGTGTGCTTGGGAGTATATTTTCCAAATAAAGTCCCCGTCCGTAAACGCTACTTGTTAACTCGGGTACATCCCCGGGCCGTGGTATTGTGGATAGCCGCTATTGTGTTGACAGTCCCACCCAGAAAGGGGTGCACTTTACCTATGTTTTCTTGTCTAATCATGTGGAATTTGGACCACCGCTGAATTAGTATATCTATGAACTGTGGGACCTAAGTAGTGTACGAGCTACTTATGGTTGTTCGTAAATTAATGGGGCAAGTTGGTCAGGTAAGGCTCAGTAGCGTCTCAAGTTTTTACATCGAGGAAGATTTTCATTTATTAAGTGCAAAAGTTTCGCATAAGTTTGCAAATATTTGGTTTATGCATTAAAATGTTTTATGCATGTGAAAACTTGTGAGCTCACCAACTCTTTGAAGTGGATTCGTTTTATGTTCCATGCTTTTCAGGAAGCAAGTAAGATTTGTAGTTCTATGGGAGCATACTCGTGGCAAAGCTGATTAAGTTCGAATCGGAAGTTTTGTAAATGAAGGGTTTATAAAAATTTTGGTTATGATATTAAAGTCGTTTTATTTTGTAAAACTTAAAGGTGTTATTTATTAATTGTTGCTGTGACTCGCTTGCATGTTACATCTCGCGTTTCCGCTTTAGCGGGGTGTGACAGATTTGGTATCAGAGCAGCAGTTATAGAGAACGCTGGTTTTCCTTAAAAACCATCGACTATAACAAAAAAATTTCAAAATGGAATTTTCAATTTTTTTTGGAATCATATGAATTGCAAGCGGGTCACATTATTATATGTCGATTAAACAAAGCCTGATCACCTGTGTTTAACTTACATATAATAAGAAGAACTTAATCGACTGTACTAGAGATATGCTTCCATAAAGAAATTGTTATGAAAAGCACGATTTTATGTGTTATACTCACTATGAATATCCATTGCCCTAGAAAGACCAGAGACGTTGGGTAGAAAAACTCTTATCTTGTTAAGTGTCCATGTTGGACCAGAAGCTCTGGATAGAAGGACCAGAGGTAATGGGATAGAAATTTCATAAAATTTCTAAGTGTTTGAGTGGTGCCAGAAGCTCTGGTTAGAAGGACCAAAGGCAATGGGATAGAAATCCCATAAAGCTATAAAGTGTGTATGTGGTATTAGAAGCTCTGGTTAGAAGGACCAGAGGCAAGGGAATAGGAATTCCTTAGATTTATTTTTTCATAAATGCACTAGAAGCATTGTTGGGAAGGGAACCAGAGATCTATGGATAGGTTGCTTAGTATTTTTCTAAGTATGAAAGTTGAACCAGAGGCTCTGGTCTTGTAACCA
>NC_037543.1:11753545-11754794 GCF_001531365.2 Cynara cardunculus var. scolymus
ATGGATAGGTTGCTTAGTATTTTTTCTATGTATGAAAGTTGAACCAGAGGCTCTGGTCTTGTAACCAGAAGCTCTGGTAAGTGCATTATGAGGAAACAGAGGATCGATGGACGAAAATTCCATAATTATTCTAAGTATATATGTTGAACCAGCGGATGATAAATTAGAATTCCATTGATTTGCCAGAGGACAGATGGATAAGAAATCCTTTCCTAAGAATTTTAGTTGAACCAGAAGCTCTGGTCAAGAGACCAGAGGCTCTGGTCACGGAACCAGAGGCTCTGGTAGTACAACCAGAGGCTTATATTTTGAGAATCTAGTTTGATTTCCACTCTTAGCCTTGTATAGAAGCTTTGGTTATATCTCTAAGTATTTATAGATGGCGTATTTAGTAATTAAGATTATTAATGTCGCAGATCACTATGGCATCATCCGGTTCTAGTGAATACTCAGCTGATGAATCCAGTTACGTGGTTGCCACTCTAGAAGGAACTCAACCCACAATGAAGAGATAGATCCGTATGAGCAGGACACTGCAACCAGTGGAGCATCTGCCTCTCCACAAGCATCTTTCTTACCCCCATCAGAGCCAGCACCCGATGTTCCACCATGAACCTATCATGGCTCAAGGATTAGAGTCACGCCAAGGAAGAGCGTTCCATTGCCTCGACGAGTGACATTTGAGAATTCCTCTAGAGTAAGATGAGAGCCACCACGACCACAGCAGGGGCACAAGCTATCCCAAATAGTGACTGGAGTGCCTGCATCCTATGCCCAGGGCATGATCCCGGCTGAACGAGAATGGGTGCACATCAGATACGCAGACTCACCAGACCCGACTGGGATATCATCATCACATCCTAAACAACCTGTCCGATGTGATGGAAGCACACCATCAGCGTGTGTTGAGTAACACGGACACTGTCAATGTAGCTAGGCGGGAAATAAGGAGGTTGTACAAATGGTTGGTAGTTAGCGGAGTGATGATGTTAATTTTGGGAGTAGTGATAGGATGGATGTTGTTCTAGAGGAAAGATAAGTGGTAGAATGCCCACTCTTTTGTGTAGAAACTCACTATCTTGTTTTGCAATTATAACCATCCTCGAATGCATACTATCTTTTTGGGAAATGTTTATTTATGACAAGTCATGGTGTATAAGATTTATCTGTTCTAATCATGCAAATGTTGAATAACCTCCATGCGATGAACACATTTGGCATTATTTAAACAACTGAAAGCTATCACCCT
>NC_037543.1:11755724-11757050 GCF_001531365.2 Cynara cardunculus var. scolymus
CATTACCTCGGCAAATCCAAAGACTCTTCAGGAGGTAATAGACATTGCCACCAAACTCATGAATAATGCGGTCCGATCAGGAGAATTTGCCAAGGGAAAAAGAAAAATAGAGGAACAGGGGAATCGAAGGTTTGGGGGAAAATATGACAAGAATAGGAGAGTAATGAGAAATTTTGAGGCACAAACTCAGGCGGTAACTCAAGGAGGCACGACCAAGTGTAATAGATGCAAATATCCACATCGGGGGAATTGAATCATTCGTCAAAGATGCCACCTAGGGGGTCATACAGCAAAGGACTGCCAAAGAAGATTATGCTTTGAATGTGGGAGCCCAGAACATATGCGAAATGTATGCCCAAGAAGGAAACAAGGAGCCAATGCAAGCCAAGCCCGACCATCCAGTCAAGGAAACCCAGAAGGTCAAGCACGGGGCAGAACGTTTGAGATCGGAGCCAAAGAAGCTAGATATGATCCCAATGTAGTTTCAGGTACGTTTCTTCTGAATAATGAATTTGCATCAGTTTTATTTGATTCAGGGGAAAATAGGAGTTTTGTATCACTAGATTTTGTGCCTAAGATTAACTTAAAGCCCCAAAGGTTGGAAGAAGCTTACGTAATTGAGTTTGCTAATGGCCAAGAAATTAAGGTTAATGACATAATTAAGGATTGCACTCTAAGTTTAGCAATAAGGATTTCAGCATAGGCCTTGTACTGATTGAACTAGGAAGTTTTTACATAGTTATCGGCATGGATTGGCTATCCAAAAATCAAGCTGAGATTATCTGTTCAGAAAAGACTATCCGGATTCCTCAAGATGGAAATGACCCAATTATGATTCAAGGAGATAAGTCAGAACGAAAAATTAAGATAGTATCCTGCATGAAAATGCGAAGGTACTTGAAGAGAAATTGCGCCGCATTTCTGACACATGTTATTGATGGGAAGGTCAAGGAGAAAAGTATTGAAAATTTCCCAGTAGTTCGAGAGTTTTCTGATGTATTCCCTGAGGATTTACCAGGACTACCCCCGCCAAGACAAGTCGAATTTGGTATCGACTTAATTCCTGGAGCTGCCCCAGTGGCAAAGGCACCATATCGCTTGGCACCATCAGAGATGCAAGAAATGTCAAATCAACTCCAGGAGTTATTAGACAGGGGATTTATAAGACCAAGTTACTCACCATGGGGTGCACCGGTTCTGTTCGTTAAAAAGAAAGACGGGTCAATGCGAATGTGCATTGATTATAGAGAACTTAATAAGTTGACCATCAAAAACAGATACCCTCTCCCTAGAATTGATGATCTGTTTGATCAACTCCAAGGAGCG
>NC_037543.1:11758605-11775043 GCF_001531365.2 Cynara cardunculus var. scolymus
GGATGGGCAAATGGAAAGGACAATCTAAATGCTGGAGGATATGTTACGAGCCTGTGTAATAGACTTTGGGGGCAGTTGGGATACTCATCTGCCATTGGTTGAATTCTCCTATAACAATGGATATCACACCAGTATCCAGTGCACACCATATGAAGCCTTGTATGGGCGTAAGTGTAGATCACCACTCAGCTGGTTGGAAGTTGGTGACAGACAGCTGATTAAACCTGACATTATCCAGGAGACAATCGACAAAATCTCAATCATCCAAGAAAGGCTTAAAGCTGTGAGAGATCGTCAGAAGAGCTACGCCGGTAACCGAAGGAAACCATTGGAATTTCAAGTGGGTGATAAAGTCCTTTTAAAGGTATCTCCATGGAAAGGGATTGTACGCTTCGGAAAGAAAGGAAAGCTTAGCCCAAGATATATTGGTCCATTTGAAATACTTGAAAGAGTGGGACCGGTTGCATACAAACTAAGCTTACCCCCAGAGCTGAGTGCCATCCATGATACATTTCATGTATCAAACTTTAAGAAATGTTTAGCCGACGAAACATTGGTTCTACCTTTGGAAGACATTCAAATCAATGAACGGTTACTTTTCATTGAAGAACCGATTGAAATCCTCGACCATAAGATCAAGCAATTGAGGCGTATTAAGATCCCAATTATAAAAGTTCATTGGACTTCGAGGCATGGACCGGAGTACACGTGGGAAAGAGAATATTCCATGAAAAGCAAGTATCCCCACTTGTTCTCCAGCAAGTCATGATTTGAATTTGACAAATAAATTTCGGGACGAAATTTTTCTAGCATGGAAAGACTGTGACATTCGGTCATTTCTGAGCCTCAGGTTAGCGCTTCTTTATAGATCCTATATTTATAATTTTAAATTTACTAGGATCTAGTCATGATAATTAGAGTTCATCTGGCTTAGTTCCCAAGTTTAGATCACAAGACCACGCCTCGGTGGGTAACTGATGAAATAGACTTGTGGAATGCCTAAAAATTTTTAGAAAGATTCCAAATAAAATAAAGTTGATGTTATAAACTTTTAAATTTAAAATACAAAAGTCCCATTTGAATGTCCACATAATTTATCAAAAGGTGGAGTTTTGGAACTAATRGTGCTACTTTATTTAGGTTGGGTAAATTATAATGGGTTATAAATTTAAATGGGTTTAATCTTATTTGAAAAAAAATAAAAAATAAAATAAAAGTTTTGTTGGGTTGGGCCTTTAGAGGCCATCCCATTTACCTCATTAAAATCCACATATAAATACCCCACACCCTTTGAAAACTCTCATTTTCGTTATCACCAACTTGAAACTTTTCATCTCTAAACTCTCTCTAAGATCAATCAATCTCTAGTTGGTTTCACCTTCAAGCAAGTCTTTAGAAGTTCTTTCTCTCAATCTTGAAGATCCTTCAAGATTATAAGAAAGAGGTACGATATTATTATCTTACTTTCATAAAACATCATGAGTTTGTATCTTTTTTCTTCCACATCTCGGCCATGTAGTTGAATTTTCTTTAGAATCAAAGAGGGGAGATTATTCATCGAAAACATGAAAATATCTTCAAAGAGGATAATAATCTATGATCCATGTTCTTTGAACTCCAAAGTAGGAAGGGGAAACCCATTGCATGCGAAGCTTAAGCATGTAAAGCTATGTTTTGAAGTGATAAATCTTGCATGCATCTTTAATCTATYTATTCTTCTTTGAAAYTCAATAGAATCGAGAAAGATTCTTCCCTAGAGATTTAAATTTATTTTGTTAGYTTGAAATTGGTGATTTCCTTGGAAAATGATGAGTTYGGCCCCAAATAACTRCYGCTCGGKAAGCGTGCAATCTGTTTTGGGGGCTGTGTAACTCAAGGTTGTAGGGTAATAATGAGTGACTTAAACCTACTGAAATTTCTTGGTATTTGGAAATTATTGGCTTAGCTCATGTCTTGTAATGATGTAAAAAGTGGACATAAAATGACTTTTGGAAGGTTCCTATTTTTAGAGTTTTATGAACCCCAAAAATTCTTGGAACAGAAYTTATAATCTRTCSAAAAATTATCTTTTGAGTATAGGATCTCGATTTCTTTTAATATATAATTTTTGGGCTATTTTTAGAGTAAATATTAAAATATCAACTTTAATTTATGAAAACTTGATGGYATTGCATGAGATGCAACTTAACTTTATCGTTGTCATGAACCCATAAGTGATCTTAGTTATGGTTGTTGGTCTGTTTAGGAAGTTAGGACGGACGTTCAAAGCTTCAGTTGTCATTATCTTGGATATTCACCCCCGAAACTAGTGAGTTCTCACGGCCCCACTTTTAATGCTTTGTTTATTGTTTTGGGGGAAAAACATGAGATTAAGCAAGCTATGCATGTTATTTGTTTGAAACCTTTGGACTAAGGAACTGCTTAGTCAAGTTTTGTTTGAAACCTTTGGACTAAGGAACTACTTAGTCAAGTTTTATTTGAAACCATTGGACTAAGAAACTGCTTAGTCAAATTTATTATGTCATGAAATAATGACTGTTATTGCACTTTGAAATAAATGATAAATTGGTGTGCTTGGGAGTATATTTTCCAAATAAAGTCCCCGTCCGTAAACGCTACTTGTTAACTCGGGTACATCCCCGGGCCGTGGTATTGTGGATAGCCGCTATTGTGTTGACAGTCCCACCCAGAAAGGGGTGCACTTTACCTATGTTTTCTTGTCTAATCATGTGGAATTTGGACCACCGCTGAATTAGTATATCTATGAACTGTGGGACCTAAGTAGTGTACGAGCTACTTATGGTTGTTCGTAAATTAATGGGGCAAGTTGGTCAGGTAAGGCTCAGTAGCGTCTCAAGTTTTTACATCGAGGAAGATTTTCATTTATTAAGTGCAAAAGTTTCGCATAAGTTTGCAAATATTTGGTTTATGCATTAAAATGTTTTATGCATGTGAAAACTTGTGAGCTCACCAACTCTTTGAAGTTGATTCGTTTTATGTTCCATGCTTTTCAGGAAGCAAGTAAGATTTGTAGTTCTATGGGAGCATACTCGTGGCAAAGCTGATTAAGTTCGAATCGGAAGTTTTGTAAATGAAGGGTTTATAATAATTTTGGTTTAGGATATTAAACTCATTTTATTTTGTAAAACTTAAAGGTGTTATTTATTAATTGTTGCTGTGACTCGCTTGCCTGTTACATCTCGCGTTTCCGCTTTAGCGGGGTGTGGCATCAACAGTCCTCTGTATTAAATGACTGTTGAGATCTCATGAATAAGTCTTTGTCCCTCTCCCATCGGCACATAAGATCTGCCTAATCTGTCTCTGATGAATGTTTGAAACCATTCAAGTGTTCTGGTCGAGTACTTGAAGGCTTCAGTAAGTCTGAAAAACTTCTTCGCTCCAAACTCATTTTTGAATACCAGTCCTAGTTCTGGTTGAGTTAGTATAGAGGTAGATCTCTTCTCCTGCAAGGGTGGGAAGTCTTTATTGGGTGGAGTGCATGATAGTCTATCGATGCCAAGTTGAAGAGCAAGTTGAAGAGCAAGTTGAAGGCTAACCAAGGTTTCCATAGCTTGAACGATCGCTCTGTTTGCCATTCCAAATCTTATTCCTTGATCTTGTCGCTGAGTCGTATGCACATAAAGATCAATCAAGTCATATGGACTAAGATTGACCAAGTCATTATCATTGAAGACGCTGACATGACCATGGGCTCGCTCCATAGTGTACTCGATATATTTGATGGCTCTGTTCGTGAAGGTCCTCATCTTGATATCCATGACCGTCCTTTTTCCTTCATTTGAGAAGACAGCCTGTGGTGGTTGGGTAGTCTATCTTACAAACCTGTGACGTAGGAGGTTTATTGATTCTGGTGATAGCATTGAAGGATTGAAAGCTAAACCTTCATTGCGATCGTGGTACAAGTATTGATGGATATTTTCCATCATCACTAGCTCCCTTGGCGGCATCTCTGGATGTCTCCTCATCGACTCCATATTTGCAATTATTTCATTGACGAACCCTTGAGGAGGATGCCTCGATGAGGAGGGAACGTCCGCTTGCACCTGAGTTGGTAGGGTTGTAAGTTGTGTTTGGGCTAAGGGTTGTGAGTGGGTTGGTGATGGAATGGTTTCTTGTTGGGTTGGCTCATTTTGCGGTAGCTCTGGTTCATTTGGTTTTGGATGGGTGGTTTCTGGTTCATGGGGTTCTGTTTGGGTTTGAGGTTGTTGGGGTGAGGAAGGTTGGGAGATTATGGGTTCTGGTTGTATGGGTATGGTGATGGAGTTACGGGTAGGTTGGGAGTTGGTGATGGAGTGAAAGGTAGGTTGGTTTCTGTTTGAGGGGTGGATTGTTCTTCATCAGATGATGAACTTAGCTCGATGGGTTCTTGGGTGGTGGCGAAGCGAACATGTACATTGTGTATATCTTCAGAGGGCTGAGCCTCTGGTTCCCTCGCTTGGGTTCCTTGGGTTGATGATGGTGGTTGGTTTTGTGATTGAGGTGGTGGTTGTGGTGCAGCGGTCTCCATTTGTTGAGCAGCAGCAGTCGAGTTCTCCCCCTCATGAGGACCAAGACCATGATCATATTGGTCTGGATCCTCATGCCTCGGCCTCTTTTGCGGGCGGCTGGTCGAGCATGATGCTCTACTCCTCTTCTTCTTCTTCTCTTTCCTGAAGGTCACAAGATACGCCTTCAGGGCCTTCTGTCTTCCACTCTCCTCCATCGAGTAAAGGAGAGTGTTGGTGCGAGCCTGTTGTTCTGCAAGGCTCTGGGAGAGAGCCTTAGCTGGTTGTGTGGCTCGATGGACGAACTTCACACTTATCTCATTGAAAGATGAGATAAGTGCCTTTGATAGAGTCCTTAGGTCAGCTCTGGTGGCAAACTCTGTGGTGGATGATGAAGCATGAGGAGGTATGGAGGTGGAGGTGGATGCGGGTGGTGGGATGGAAAGGTTGGCTATTATATCTTTGAGCTCTATAGAAAAGGAGGAGAGGGATTCATCAAATGATGGTACTGCAGATGGGGGTGGATGAGAAGGTGGTTGGGGTATTTGGGCTAATATGGTGGCTGGGAGGGTGGTAAGGGTAGTTTGTATGTTGGCCAATTGGGTGGAGAGGGAGGCTAAGGTTTCATCGATGGATGTAGTTGGGGGTGGGGTAGGTTGAGGGATTAAAGAGAGGATGGTGGCTGGGAGAGTGGTGAGGGTATTGGCGATAGTGTTTAGGTGGGTGGTGATGGAAGCTATAGCCTCATCGGTCGCAGTTGCCTGGGCCGTGAGGGTGGCAATGGAGTTCATCATTGTTTGGTTTCGAAGGGTGGAAAAAGGAGGATGTGGTATTGTGGTGTTGGGTGATGGTTTGTTGTAGCATTTGGAGGCGGTGGCATTTTCTTTGGCTTGGGTGTCGAGGGTGGCAAAGGATTGTCGAATGGGGGTTAAATCGATGGAAGGGGTTGTCAACAATCCTTTGTATGATGAGTTTTAGGTCATCCAAGGACCGCTGAGTCAAGTCAACAAAGGCTTGGAACTCCGCCTTTGTGACTAGATCAGCAATGGGGGTAACCCCTACAGCAACAGATGCTGTAGGTTGTGCCTCAGCTCCAAAGGCGCCCTCAATGCCCTGTGAGAATGTGGGCATTGAAGGACTTCCATTGTTTCCTCGATAGCCCTCTAGTGAGGAGCTATCTTCTGATGGTGCGACATCTTCTTCTTCTTCAGTTTCAGAGGCCGAGTAAGAGAAGTAAGTGTGTGTCCCCTTCGCTAAATCAAGTATCGAAGGGGCTTGTGCATAAATGGGAGATCTCTCTGAACAATCTTGGGGAATATCAATGCCAGAACCAACACATGCTTCTGGGTGTGTGAAGAGTTGTGGCGATCCATGAGGCGATGTGACTCTTATGTTTTCATCGCCTCCCTATTCGGAGAGAGGCGATGGATGGTGTGGTTCCTCGGCTAATTCATCTCCAGAGGCCCGAAGAGTGGCCTCTAGATGGCTAGCTGGGGTGAGGATTGGACTAGGCCGTCCTTGTTCAATACCCCTTTGGCCTTGATCGCCAGGGGTAGTGGTGGTGGTTGCCCTTTGGGAAGTGGGTATGGGAGTTGTGTTTGTAGGGCCGGGGGATGCATGAGGAGTGTCATCATCATTATCTTCATCATCTGATGAAGAAGACTCTTGCACTCCCTCGTTTGCATCGGGAGACGACTCTATGTGTTCTGGGGTAGCTGCTCGCGGTTCTTGGGACAGCAGAGAGCGTTCATTCTTCCTCCTAATCTCAGACGTCTCTGGTATGACGATGAGCATGGCCCTTGAGATGGTCCTCTCTGTCGTGTAGCCATCCTTGGAAATCGTTGGGCGATGGCCGTTCATCAAAAACTGTGGAGTGTATGGTTCTTCGGCCGGTAGGATGTGTCTCCTCATCGCGTCCCTTATAAAGAGGGCAAGGAAACACAGAAAGAGGACAGAGGTCAAAGGCTTTCCCGTGGCCTTGAGCGTGTACTTCTTGATCACCGCTGCGTGGATCTCATTGTAAATGAGAAGGGCGTAGT
This sequence comes from Cynara cardunculus var. scolymus, assembly GCF_001531365.2. Classification (NCBI taxonomy): domain Eukaryota; kingdom Viridiplantae; phylum Streptophyta; class Magnoliopsida; order Asterales; family Asteraceae; genus Cynara; species Cynara cardunculus. The sequence continues at coordinate 11,765,150 of NC_037543.1, forward strand.
CCAGTGGTAGGTTGAAGAAGAGTCCATACATTATTGTCATAATGTTGATGTTCCCTTGACCCATTGACCTGAGCTTGCAAGTGAGGGCTCGGTTCAGGATCGAGAAGAACATATTCCACATAGGGGGTAAAAACTGCCTCTTGAAGTCAGATGCGTTGCGTAGGTCATGGTTGTAACCTTGCATCTTGATGAACCAGAAAATGTCAGAACTCGTGGGTGGCTTAGCGTATTGTTCAATGTTGAGTTCTTGGCGAGTGGGGATGCATAGTACCTTGGAGACCTTTGCACGGGAAATTTTGACCGAGCAAACCATGTCATTTGGGACATCAATGTCCCCCATGATGCCACGGTTCTCAGGGTAGAATTCGCAAGTCTGCCAGTATTGTTGAACGTACTTTAAAGGTACGCCATTGTCAGTTAGGGTTAAAGCAGGTTGGAGGATGCAGTTTTGGAAGAACTCTATCATTATTGCAAACCTGTCTTCAAACAGGTTTGTGCGTAGATCAATGGCGTGATTGTTGGGTTTTATGGGGGGAAAAACTAGTGCACGGCTGTTTGTGCCGGTCGATTGCACGTGGCTGTCGTGTTATGGGATTCGTGGGAAGCTGAGGATGCCTTTGTTGAAGAGTTGCAGGTTTTTGTTGTTTGTTGTTCGTCTTGAGTTCTTGAAGGTTTTGGAAGTGGGTTTTGCAGTAGGTGCATGTCCAGAGACTACTTCTTCTTCGAAGATGTCTTCAAATAATTGAGCTAACTCTGATTCATTGGGTTTGCCAGGTGATGAATTAGAGGCTCTCTATTGAAGTCCGAGTCCTGAACTGTTGTGTCCAGAAGTCATCGGTGTGGAATCATCAAAGGACATGTAACAACCCTCATAATCCCATTTTTACATATAATTCACATCATCATGCTCATAATACTAAAAACAGTATTATTACAAAACATGGACTAACAAAATGTATCTTTAATACATATATGAACAAACTATTATCATCATTTATACTTTTCCTTTGCCCTTATCTTGCAAAGTACGCTGACCTGCAAAACAGGTTAGTCCAACAACTNAGGTCTAGTGAGTGTATAAATCTCATACAAACAATATACATTCCAAACAATCAGTTTAGAATCAAACCTGTTCTGAAACATAAGCATATTTATGTTTCTCGCAGTTACACCGTCAATACATCTCCCTCGCGGTTACACCGCCATTACATCTCTCATCTCTCTCGCGGTTACACCGCCATTTCATCTCTCTCCCGGTTACACCGCCGTTTCATCTCTCTCGCGGTTACACCGCCATTTCATCTCTCTCTAAATATTTCAAAATATCTTCTAACTCTTTATCCAGACTTGAAGTCCGGTCAATCTTGTCCGGATTACAAGTCCGGTCAACCTTAACACTTGAAATTAAATTAACATCTTAGTCCGGATTACAAATCCGGACAATACTTCACTTGTAATGTTAACCGATTTAAATTAAACCGGACAATACATGATTCAACCTTTGACCGGTTTAAAACAATTCGGTCAATACACCACCCAATCTTTTGACCGGTTTACACGATATCTGGTTACCTCTTGGCCGGTTTAAATGATATCCGGTCACCTCTTGGCCGGTTTAGATGATATCCGGTCACCTCTTGGCCGGTTTAGATGATATCCGGTCACCTCTTGGCCGGTTTATATGATATCCGGTCACCTCTTGGCCGGTTTAGGAAAGACTCCGGACAAGGCATGAGCAGTTTATTTATCCGGATATCAATCCGGACACCACTTGAACGGTTTAAATAAGAACATATATACTATGAAGCCGAATTCATAATAACCAGTTCCAAATGCTTATCAAATTATATGTAAACAATTCATATCCAAAGCTCTAATACACTCACCTTTTAGAAGTCAAATAACAAAGCTTTTGAAATCCTCTTTCTGTGCAATCCTCTTGATTCTTTAGAGAAAACTTCTAAATATAGTATGTATGTGTGTGTACCCTTTTCTTTTCAAAAATCTATTTATACATACACAAAAAGAAGGAGAGGTGATGGGCTTCTCATATAGCCGACCTCCCCCTTTTTTATTTAAAATAAATAAATTTTAAATTATTACCAAAAAAAATAGTACACACATACATACATAACCGTATACATATATATATATATATATATATATAAACTTGAAATATAACCAGAATATTACAGGACACATTGATGCTTTCGATGACGATCTTTGTCCTTTTGATGTAGACTTTGTAGGCCTTGGCGGTTTGAGAATAGCCCAGAAAGATCCTTCATCAGCTTTCTTGTCAAACTTGCCAAGATATTCCCTATCATTGAGTACAAAGCATTTGCACCCAATGACATGGAAATATTTGACATTTGGTTTTCTTTGATTGATGAGTTCATAGGGTGTCTTCTGGTGCCTCTTGTTGATGATTGATCGGTTCTGGGTGAAGCATGCGGTGAAGATAGCTTCAACCCAGAAGGTGATAGGTAACTCCGATGAAGCAAGCATGGTCCTTGTTGCTTCCACGAGGGTTTTGTTTCTTCGCTCCACCACTCCATTCTGTTGTGGAGTTCTGGCTGCTGATTTTTTTTGGAAATGCCTTCACTAATGAGGTATTCACCGATTCTTGCATTTCTAAATTCAATTCCATTGTCACTTCTAACTTTTATGAGTTTGCGTTGTAGAAGGACTTGGAGCCTTTTCATCACCCCAATGAGTAGGTCAGGAACATCTGATTTCTTCTTTACAAACTCAACCCAAGTGTATCTGGAGTATTCATCAACTAGTACTAATATGTACTTCTTTACAGAGAGGCTTTGTGTAGATATGGGCCCATAGAGATCTATGTGGATCATGTCCAAGGGCTTGGTGCAGGAGGTTTCTGACTTAGTTTTATGAGAAGCCCGTTTTAGCTTTCCCATCTCGCAGGTTGAGCACAGATGGTCTTTTTCGAAATTAAGATCCAGAATCCCCTTGACCAGCTTCTGTTTGGCTAGCTTCCTTAGAACATCAAAGTTGAGATGTGAGAACTTTTGATGCCATAGCCAATTTTCATCGCTCTTATGGGATACAAGGCAGAGGGTGTCTTGTCCCACAGAGGATTGAAAATCCAGAAGATAGACATTTCCTTCTCTCTTTGCCTTGATGATGGTTTGGCCGGGCTGTGTTTTGATGATGCAGAAACCCTTGAGAAATTGGACTTCAAGACCCTTGTCGCAGAACTGGCTTATGCTTTAGACCTTCAACACAAGCCACTTTGCTGATGGAGATGTTGCCTTTTATGAGAGTGCCGTATCCCTTGATGGTACCCTTACTGTTGTCTCCAAAAGTGACAGAGCCTCCAGATTTCTCGATGAAGGAGGACAACTGACTTTTGTCACTAGTCATGTGCCTGAAGCAACCTGAGTCCATATACCATGGTTGCACATGTTGGTCCTGCAAGACAAATTAAGGAGTTTTTGGTACCCATTTCATAATGGGTCCACGTTTGTTAGTGGGAGATACGACCATTCTTTTTTCATCAGCCCTCTTAGGAGTGGACTGATTTCTATTACCCTTAGCCTTTGCAGGCTTGGGTTTGTTTGCATTTCCCTTGCCCTTAGATTTGGGCTTTTTCACGTTTTCATTGGTTTTAACATTATAGCGATAGACGTGTTTGGAAAATATGCAGCGATGTGTTAACATGTGGTTCCTTAGGTTTTGTAAAAGAGCTAAACATTGGCAATTAAGATTTTTAGGACATGAATGTCTAACTTTCTTTTTATTCGATGAAAATGAAGAAGTAAATGCAGGGGATGTAAATCCTGTCCTAGCATCGGTCGTTTTTACAAACTTCCTATCTAGTTCAGATTTTTTTTGTGGAAGGCTTGGCTTTTATTTCTTTTCTGAGGAAGGATTGCTTTTCTTCAGCTGGATGAGAGGAAAAGTGGTGGCTAGAATTCTCAGAAGCAGGCCACTTCTGTTTTTGCTCGCGAGTAAACTTTATGAACTTAGAAGATGCACTTGGGCCTTGTGAGGTATCTTTAGCAGGTTTGGTGTTACTCAGTTTTTCTTTTTCTTTATTTGAAGTTTTCATAGAAGCTGGAACATCATATTTCATTGAGGACTTGAAGTTATGAGGCTTCTTATCCTCAATGGCCTCTGGTGATTCACAGACTATCTCTTCTTCATATTCAGAATCAAGAAAGTCTCTCGTTGATTTCTCGAAATCAAAATTATCATGGATGTTTGTGGGAGGTGTGGGTTCAGAGGTTGATGCTTCAGAGTGATCTGTTGGGGGTTCCATCGTTTCTAACTTGGATGAACTTCCAATATTACTTGGATGGTTCATTGATTCATCAGTTGATGGTTCCTTACTAAGATTCTCCTTTTCATCAACAACACTTGCTGATGAAGTGGGATTGACGTCTAGAGACTCTGATTTAATCATAGGGTTTCCATCGGTCTCTGATATGGAGGCATCGTTCCCTTCATCAGAATTCTTACATGTACTGCTCTCGTACACCATGTTTTCAAATTCCTGTCTCAAGAGGACAGTTTTTCCATCAACTTTAACTCTTTTAAAATTTGCTTTAGGTTTAGGGAAAAAGTCGGGTTTTAAGTTAAGCCTCTCTGCCTCAGATTCTTTTAAGGCATTTGCCTTCTTTTCTAAGTCCTTGGTTATTCGCTTGTTTAAATCCAGAAGTTTTTCTTCCTCTGATTTTTTAAGAGTGGCGATGCGAGTCTTTTTCTTGACAAGTTCGGATTTTTCTTCGGTTAGAAGACCAGTCTCTCTTTTGTAGAAACTGACTTCTTTTTCCGCTTTAAGTCTTTCAGATTTTTCAAAATTTAATTTTTCTTTGAGTTTCAGGAAGTCCTCTGAAAGTTTTATTACCCTTAACTCTAGCTCAGATGGAGCAGAGTTGGTTTCATCGATAGAAGACTCACATACCTGTTCATCAGAATTAGAGGCGGATTCTGCATTGGACGTGGCCATGAGACAAATGAGTGCCTTATCTTCTTCATCAGATGAAGAATCAGACACCCAATTTTCTTTTTCAGCCATCAAGATTTGCTATCTTGGATTGTATTTATACTTATTCTTGTAGTAATCAACATCCTTCACCAGTTGTCCTTTGCATTCTTTGGAAAAATGGCCGATTTTTCCGCACCTGAAGCAGCGAAGGTCATTCTTCCTTCCGTCTTGGTCTTCTTTCTTCTCCTCTCTTCTATCTTCTCTATCTTCTCTTCCCTCTCTTCTGTCTTCCCTCTAATAGAATTTTGATGGCTTCTTTTCATAGGATGGCTGGTACTTCTCCCTTCTGAAGTCTATTCGTTCATAGTGCTTTTTGATGAACTTCTTCTGGAACTGTTTTGTGATCAAGGCCAAAGACTTGGCAATGGCTTTAATATCATCATCTGATTCAGATGTCTCGTTTTCATATTCTGATTCTACTACCAGTGCTTTCTTGCCCTTTTTCTTGTGGTCTCTGGTGGAGGTCCTCGAAACATCCTTTTCTTCTGCAGCAAGAGCAAGGGGTCCACCGATGGATACTTTCTTCTTCATGATATCTTTCTCTTGTGCAGCAAGCGTTCCATAGACGTCATGAAGTGACCAGCCGGTTAAGTCTTGATTTGCTTGGAAAGACATCGACAGTTGTGTCCACTCATCGCCGAGACTTTTAAGGAATAATACATTATTTTCTTCCTTCATCCTAGAGATATCGTTTCGACGACATTGATTGATCAATGTGTTGAAACGATCGTACATTTTCTGAATCGATTCATCAGGAAGAGCCTTGAAGTTGGTGTATTCGTTGAGACATTGAGCTCTATGATTTTTCTTCGTTTTTGCTCCTCCTTCTAATTGACTTGCCAGCTCATCCCATAGTTCCTTTGCTGTGGAGCATGCATCGAGGGATTGGAAGATTTCATTGGGAATGGCCATGATGATTAGTCTTTTGGCCTTCTTGTCAGTCTCCACGCGCTCCATATCATCTTCATCCCAATTCTTCTCATCCTTGGGCATGTAGTAAGCTGGAATTTCTGTTGTCGTGGCTGTTTATGGGACTCTTGGAACAAGAGTCTGTGGAATGTAGGGACCCTCCATGACAGATCGCAGAAGATTTCTGTCCATCCCTTCCAAAAAGTTTACCATCCTTATCCTCCATTGTGGTTACTCTTCTCTTTGAAGAGTTGGAGGTTTGGTGAGGGAACCAACACTGTAAGCGGAATTCCAGTTGGCCATTTAAGATTTGGAAGAAAAAAAATTATGCTTTTTAGAGAAGATCTTTTAAGAATTTTTATGAATGAATGAAAAAGGCGAATTGAGAGACTTAATGATCGTTTTGATTGAAAAACAATAAATAGGCTCTGATACCAATTGTTGATCCCAGATCTCTCAATAACACTAATAATTAAGTTAAGAATAACCTAATTATATAGTTTGGATGAATAAAATGATGAACACTCAAGAACAAATGTTGAACATTCAAAGAATATACTTGAGTGTCAAAGAATTCACTTTATTTCAATGAGTGTGAAAAGCGTCCAAAAGCGTTCTGATTACAATAGGCCTAACACCTATTTATACTAGTAATCTAAACAAGAAGATAACTATCTAGTTAAACTATCTAGCAAATCTTCTAGGAAAAGGTAAAGCTTATCTTAACATGGATAATCATCAAAACAAGATAAATTATGTAGAATCCAGCTGTTGATTTGTCATCGCCAGCTGTATTCCATGGGGAGTTATTTCAGCCTTATCTTCATATCTTCATCACATGCCTCTGGTTGAACTAGTGTAGAAAACTCCAAGTGTTGGTAACCAGAGGGGGTATGAAGATGCTCTTTCCATCGCATCTCTAGTCGATTCATCGACCTTCTGGTTGTATTGTGGACTTAGCCATTTTGCCTTGAAGTCTTCCATCGGCCTTCTGATTCTTCATCACTTGTTTTTCTTCATTACTTTTACACATAAGAATTATGGGGTGTAATTAATGGTCATCACCGCTAGTTTCGGCCGCCACCAACATCGACGGTCACCGGCGGTCACCTCCACCTCCACATCCTCTTCCCCTACAACAACATCCTCCACAGTCTCCACAACCACTGTCCACCATCGTCCATCGCGACCTCTACCATAGTCGACCACCGACCACCATCGTCCATTGCCACCGCCACTACCACCGTTCATCACTTGCAACTCCTATACTACAACAACCTTCTTCACCACCTCCATAATCACCGTCCATTGCCACCTTTACAACCATCACCACCAACACTACCACCATTGGCCACCTCTAACTCCTATACCGCAAAAACCTCCTCCACAATCACCATCGACCACCAATCACCACTGTCCATTGCCACCTATACAACCACCATCAGCCACCAACCACCATCGTCCATTGCCACCACCATTGGCTACCTCCAACTCCTCATGTATTGCAACAACGTCCTTCACGACCTCCACAACCATCGTCGACCATCGACCACCACCGTCCATTGCCACCTCATCTCCACCATAACCACCACCACCATTATCTTCACTACATCAGCCATAACTACCTCTTCTGCCGTTGTCAACTGCCATTACCACCACAATCCACCATTTTTACGCTCTGTAAAACCATCGTGGTCCACCAACCACCACTGCCTCTACCTCCATAACCACCGTCGTCCACCGACCATCACCGCCCATCGCCACTACTACCGTCGGCCACCACCACCTCCATTTCCACCATAACCAAAACCACATCCACCACCACTATTATTAATTATATCAAAATTTTTATCCAAATTTGGTACCATTGCATATGTTAGTATTCATTTATATGACAACTGTGTAAAAATATTTATAAATTAAATTCTTTAATTATTTACTTTATTTGTGTTAATTATAACTATTATATAATATTTAAAATCATCAAATAACTTTTCGGGGTAACTTGTCTAGTTATGTCCCGTCCAGTCCTAGTCGTACCAAACACGAGACATACACTTGTTATGTCCAATCCTGCCTTCTTGTCTTGTCCAGTTCTGTCCAGTCCAGTCATGTCCAATCATATCTTCATACCAAACACTACCTTAGGACACAACCAATCTCTATTTGAATCCCCCCTTACTTGTAGGAACACATATTAGATTTATCAATTAAGTTATGGTCAGAGTCCAGCTCATGATAACCAAGTGGTAAAAGTTGTAGGTATTATTGCAGAGATCGACAAGGAAATTCTTGGTGAACGTCGAGACTAGTAGTGGTGTTTGAGAAAGACTTGGGATGTGTTGTTTGCATGTGTGTGTATATATATATAGACTTGGAACCATTTGAGAAAAAACAAGATTTGATGAGAACTGTGAAAATGATTTTCGTCCATTAGATCAATATTGATATTCAGTCCTATGAATTGAGGTATCCACTTTCTTATTTAACGGATTTTAAGTGTAAATTGGTCAACGTGGTGCACAAACATTTTAGTAACTAAATATATCTTTATTTTTAAAATTAAACTAATTACTCTAGAATGTTTAAAACTATTATGATATATAATCAAAAGTGGAGCCCGTTAGATCCCATTCTAGATTTGATGGATAACAAGTAAATATTAATGAACTTAGAATATCGATTGTGTTAAGACTGAATTTCTGTGTAAAATTGTATTCATCTTGAAAGATAAAATTGTCTATAATTGTTTTAAAGTCATCGTGTTTGACTTTTCTTTTAGTTTGACTTTGTCTTAGAAGGGTTCATGTTTGACCCTATATAAGGTTTGTCTGTAGCGATTTGTTTGTAAGAGCCTAATTGTAAAATTCATTTTACTTAATATAGAGTTTGACCAAACTTTGAAGGATTGACTTTTTCTCTCAAACTCCTCTCATATTCTTGAATGATAAATCCAGATCTCCCATGATTATTTGAAGGTTTATTGAAGATTGATCTTAAAGAGGACTCACGGTAATCTGGATGAAGTTGCATGATAATTAGTAGATCATATTAGACTTACAAGTGACATCAAGATCCGATAAAGCTGTTTAGTGGAAACTTAATTGTTAATGATCTATTATTGTTAGTCGAGGATGTCTAAACCTGTAAGATTAAAGACTGAAAGTTTCTTAAAAAATGTGTAAGTGTCAAAGTCTGAAAAACTCCTCTTTAGAATCTGAAGAGCAAGAATCTAGAGTTCGGGTACAAGAATGCTTCCAAGTCATAACTCTTGAGAGTTATCTTGAACTTTGGAAAGACAGATTACAGAGTTCGGTAAGGATCCATAATTCTATATGTGCCTAAGTGTTAACTCTGAAGAGTAAACTTCGTAGTTCTGGAAGACAGACATTAGACCATGCGACCAAGTTGTGATCCCAGATTCAAGTCGAAATCAACAATTCACACACAATCAATTAAGAGCATAGATGAATATTGAATCAGTTGGCAAGTCTATTAATGTCAAATGATTAAGTGTTCTTGATATCTCAATCTCTCAAAGAATGATCGTATGAATTGTGTCAACCGGATTAATCAACAAAACTAACTAACAACTATTTATAGTAGCTTCTATAAAAGGAAACTGTCCTACTCTCTATAAAAGAAGACTTACAACAAACAATTACAAAGTAGTTAAAACATCTTTAAGTATAGGGACTTGAATACAACATTTTGTTCCAACAATCTCCCCCTTTGGATCAAGTCCAAAACAACAAATTCTTCAGATCTTTAAACTTTGGCTTTAACTAATGTTGGGTTCAAGATTAGAGCTAAAATGTTGTATTCAAGTTTCTCCATTTACTTAGCTTTATTGTAATTAGTTTAGTTTTATTTTCCTTAGTATAAATAGTCTTTCCTTTGTAATTGTAATTACACACAATTGATTACATCATTAATTCTGAAAAGGTGATTTGACAGCCAAGTAATTCTCT
>NC_037543.1:11775143-11786003 GCF_001531365.2 Cynara cardunculus var. scolymus
GAACTGAAATTACAGATACAGAAATACATCGAAAGGAAAAAGGGATTATCATCAAATCACTGAGAGAGAGGATCAACACGTCCACTGTTCCAAATCTTGATTTGCTTGAAGAGACATTGACAGGTTCCCCATTCGCTGTTCAACCTTTTCAAGAAGATCCTATTGTTCTCTTCTTGAGTTCTAATCCCCTCGCACTTTTTGCATTTATTGATTAGTGTGTTGAAGCAATGATAAGTCTGCTCGAGAGACTCATCAGGGAGGGTCTGGAAAGCTGTTGTACTCGTTGAGACATTGAGCATGTCTATTCTTTTTCATCTTGATTCCTCCTTCAAGATGATTTTCCAACTGATCCCATAAATCCTCGGCAGATTCACAAGCATCCAGGGATTGGAAGATTTCATTAGGAAGAGCCATTATCAAAAGCCTTTTGGTTTTTTGATCTACTTCCACTTTCCTTTTATCTTCATCGTCCCAATCTCTTTGGAGTTTGGGAACACATCTCGCAGGCACTTCAGTGGTGTCTCCAGCAGGTGGAACCCTAGGGATAAGGGTCATGGACACGTAGGGACCGTTGAGAATAGATTCATATAATTCATGGTCTAGACCTTCATAAAAGTTTATCATCCTAATTTTTCATTGGTGATATTCATCCCTAATGAGAGTAGAAGGTTTTGTGAGGGAACCAACACTGTACATTGAGTTCCAAGATTGATTAGACATTTCAAAGTAGTTTTGGGGAGGTAATAAACAGGAAGTTGAAAGATTTAAGAAAATCTGAACTGTTGAGACTAGCAGTCTCAAAGAATACTTAAAGCAAAAGTTTTTAAAGAATTTGATCTGAGATTGGAATGAAACGCGTTTAAAAACAAATAACCAACAAAAGAGAATTATCCTTATTGGATATAGATCGACCAATCAATCGATTTGATTAGCAGGCTCTGATACCAATTGTAGTTGATAATGGTTAACAGAATTATTCAAGAAAACAATAAGAATGAAGAACTATCTTGAACAAGTCGGATGCTTTATTTAGATTTCGAGTAAAACAGTAAACTCTCAATCTAACAGTACTTTCACAAGAATTCTCTATAATGGAGCATAATCTAATTTGGCAATCTAACAGGTAATTTTAACATGAGGAGGATGACTCCTTTTATATGTCCAGACTTCAAACTCTGAATTCTTGTTCAACGTCCTCAGCCTTCACGTTCCTTGGAAAGTGGAACGACTTGAGTATACGTGGCAGATTCTGTTAGAAGTCTTGGAGCTAAGTCTGAACCACTTGTGCGCAAACCATGGGAGTAGGAGACTCAGAGGCTCTATATGTATTGTGTAGAGGATCTGTGCCTTGAATGTAGCTCTAGATCAAGTACTTAAGTTTTTCGACGCTTAAGCCTTGATCTTCCTCTGGGTTGAGCACATACTCTGTATGTGAGACGCTTAGCTCTTTGAATAAGAGCTCTGTCTCTTAGTATCTTCTGCATAAGAGCTCTTGGTCCAGCCTGTTTCAATTGACTAAGTTCTAAATGACTAGAGTAAAAGACTTCTTCCTTACACTTTTACAAGTGGGGTTCTAACACCATGCTTTTTTGTTTTCAATTAATTACTTCATCTTTTTCATGTTTTGCTTGATAAACAATAGATCTTGTAAGTATTAATGATGAAAATTACACGTTATCATGTGTAATACTTGTTTACGTAAAAAAATGTTGCATTAAAATCAACTGGTATCAATTAGACTGAAAGCCATTTATCAAGTACAATATATATGAAATAGAAAATAAAATAAACGTACGTTACATTGGAAATTTTTTTTAATTGTTACACCGAGTAAGAGTTAAGGTAAACTTTGCATTTATTTTTTATATAAAAATATAAATTCTTAAATTATAAGAGTAAATATTACATGTTTCGTCCATGTGGTTATATGTTTTTAACGGTACTTGTTTTTTTTTTTTTTTGAAAATTCAAAAAATCGTGTCCCTATGATTGCATCTAAGGTCCTTAATGCGACCACATAACCCGTTGTTGATTTATTTAGTGACCGAACTCATTAAAAAAACTAAAACCACATGTATGTAATTCGTTAAAAAAACGCGACCACATGTATGTAACTTGTTAAAAAAATGCAACCACATGTAGGTAACTCGTTAAAAAACGCAATCACAAAGACACGTTCTGTTGATTTTTCAAAAAGAGACGATAACCTTTTAAAACACCTAAATGCAAGGACAAAACCTGTAACTTACTCTAATTTATACTACTTTAATATTCATTTACATCAAAGTCTTAATTACAAGTCTTAAAACATAAAATACTATCCATTTATGCAAGAGATTCAAAAATCTCTTAAGTATAAAAGATTATGCACAATGTACAAATGCTTAAAACATACCATTTGTTTGGTCAAAGTTTCAGATTTAAGTAGGCCACATTTACATGAAAAAGATATGTTTGGTCTTCTCAAAATTGTTTGACACTTTGTTTGTTTCCTGTTTTGAACCCAAATTCAAATTCAAAGTTCTTTTTCTCTTGAAGTAAACTGAAATTTGAAGCAACAATATCAGAAAGGGTTTCAAATCCTGCCCATATACCCCCACCCCAACCCTATCATCCCATCCAACTTTCGACCATTTTCCAACCACCAGCCACTGCCTATTGGGCACCACGAGGCACGAACCATCAACGATTTGGAGTTCAATTTGTGGTTCAAATTCATCCGTGGAGTTCGATTTCTGATTTTCTTTCAGCAAAAGATTTGGAGTTGAGTTCGATTTCATCTTCCTAAATAACAATCGGTCCGATTTCTTATTTTGTTGTTCACTTGCGTACTATATATATATATATATATATATATGTTTTGATTTCGTTTCCATAGATTCACACTTCTGTTTGTTTTGTATTCACACTTTTTTTTTTAATTCCTAATAAAAACAATTGTTGATTTCTTTTGGATTTCTATTGAATTTGAGTAGAAAAGAACTGGTTTTAGAGAAGAACTATGTTTTTTCTTCTGCAGAGAAGGTGTTTGAGTTTGACCAACTTTAACCAAATTGGTAATTTTTGACCAATTTGTGTGTTGTGTTATGTAATTTTTTGACTTTGATGTTGAACTTGAACTTGTTTCTCAGTTAGTAGCATCTTTTTTGCTGCTTCTGTATAATTTTATAGGTTTCTAGCTCAGTTTTTTAATTAAGAAAATGGGTATGATGGGATCTCTTCCACTTCCTCGTGATTAGTACTAAACATCCGGTAACATTAGTTTTATTATCTCAAAGGTGTAAATGATAGAAGTTATGTCAAATTTGGTGTCTTCTATCAAAGATCAAAGGTGTTTCATGTTTAGGACTGTTTTCGTTGATCTTCATCAACCAAACCAAGCCAATCCTATCTTGGATCTCCATTAGAATGGAGTAATAATCAGTGGCGCCATGGAACCATAAATCGACGAAGGAGGAACCTAATTATATTTATTTAATCGCCTTCTAGTAATTTTTTTACATCTTCCTTGACACTCAGAAACTAATTCATGTGCTTTTTTTTTAACTATTTAGTTTCTTGTAGGTTAAACATGTTGCCATTTTCAGAATAAATTTGATGTGATATATTATGGTTCTCTCAATCTACTATAAAATTTTGACCTATTTGTTACTAATGTCATTATGGTTATTGTTAGGATCTATAATCACACAAAATAATATATGCAAGTAATAATGAAGAGGAACAAGGATTGAAGCTTGGATGACGGGATAAACTGGAGACAAAATATTTGGAACAGGTTGGGAACATTGATTTTTCTTCTTATTGGACTCACACCAATATTTTTCCCGACTTTTGATGATTTAACAGCATGTGGCTATTTTCTTCTAGGTTTATATATGAATCCTGCCTGAAAACCCCAGCTCATGCCTCTTCAATTTTCCCACTCCCCACACCCCTTGATTCCCGTGCAATGCATCGATGGACGAAGGAATACTCAAAAGGTCTTGATAACTACATCCATATTACAAAGAGGAAAAAGGAGAGCCATGGATTTCTTGCAATGAGGTACCCTTTTCATCTAATTTCTTCTTTGTTCTTTGATTTCCACTTCAAATTTTGTTTCTGTTAATCATTCTATATGTTAGTGTATGGGTGCTCACCCCTGCTATTCTCAGGTCAGCATCTTTATTGTTGCCTCTGTATAGTTTTATGGGTTTCTAGCTCAGTTTTTAATTGATAAAATGGCTATGATGGGATCCCTTCCTCTTCCCCATGGTTAGTACTGAACATCCAGTAACATTAGTTTTATTATCTCAATGGTGTACATAATACAAAGTTATGTCAAATTTGGTGTCTTCTATCAAAGATCAAAAGTGGTTCTGATCTTGTGAATGTGACTTTGATGCCTGTAATGGCTGGGTGTAAGGCTTAATCTTTTTTCCAAGTTAATGCTGCAATAACTGTTGTAAGGTTTTTCTATTTCTCAGGTTTTCAGCTTAGCTACACTGTGATCCTTGGGTCATATTCATCAGTCCTCTTCGTTCGAACAAGTGAGTGTTTGCTGATTGTATATAAACTTTTATTCTCTGTGTCCCATTTTGCAATTTCATGAGCCTTCCTGCATTCTTTACACAAAAGATAGGTAACGTAACACATTTTCAGTAATGCAATTATCTATTGGTTTTATGTGACTCAATTGTTGATGACATTTAGCAGTAGCACCCATGGCTTAGTTGTGAGCTGGGTTTTGCAAACACTTTAAGAAGTTATTTGAGGGATTTCCATGGTCCTGCTTTTATTATATCCAATTCTTAAACAAATGTACATTTAATCTATCTATACCATATGTATAAGCACGTAAAACAGTTACGTGTTGAAAACTAAGAGGTACATATTCTTTTGCACAATGTACATGTTTTAAAGCTCATATTCGTTCCCATCTAACCATCTCTTCCACCTTCCTTAAAGCAGCCTTCTATAATCACCCTTAATGACATCAATTTACAGTTTTGATATGTTTGTTGGTACATAGCTAAGGTCTGCCTAAATCTTTAACCCCCTCCGGATGAGATATATTGGGTTTGTTTGGTTTTTCTGGTGATGTGTTTGTGGGTACAATTTCAGAAGCTACATTTTAATTATAAGTATTATATTCAGGGGATACTGAAAAGCAAGAGTGGGTAGAAATGTAGATGGGATTGATCTTAATCCGTACCACCAGTCTTTGAAGCTCTTAAGACAATTTCAATCTGATCAAATCCGCCATTTGAAGCAACTGCAATAAGCAAAACGCCTTACCATGGTTTGCCCAGTAAGTGTTTTCTTTGGATAGAGCCAATATGTGTGTGCCAATAAGCTCGTATCTGCACACTTTCAATGATCGATCTGCGATGAACACGTTTATGGCTTAACTTCAGGATCGGATACGATGGTATGTATTTCCGTGTTATACAAATTCAGATGGATATGAATGTTTGCTTATACTCATCACAAGTAACTCATTGTATTGATTTTATATTTATATTTTTTTTAGCAAACAAATCATCATGAAATTTTGAATATTCATATATATATATATATATATATATATATTCATATAATATTGCTTCAAGCCATCTTATTCGGTTGACATTCAATATCATGTCTAATTTCATTACGAATTAAGTTACGTGGTCCACATTTGTCATCAAAACTTGACATAACTTAGAAATTTTGTTATATTAATATTTAATTTTATTTCAATTATGATGAATAAAAAATGGGTTAAAAAACTTATTATCCATACCACTTTATAAATCAGATTTAAGAAAAGTCTTAAAAACAACCTTAAATGCATAAGGTAATACCTTTTTCATGAAAATGACTATTGCTTTTCAAACTCTATTGAATGTTATTTTTTAACAGTTTTTTTTTACGATCTGTTTACCAAGGGTAGGATTTTCAACTTGTGGGTTTGCGGCTACAACCACAATGAGAAAATTGTGTACCGTTATTGCATCAATTTTAGTGTTTTTTCCTTTAAAAAAATATTATTCATGTAAAAAAATAAATCAATGTATAATTAACGTCATTTTGGAGCATATTGTTTGTTCTATAATCTTGATCCAACGGTTTTTGTTTAATTGTTTATGACAATTTTATATTTATGTCGAGTTATCAAAATTTTGAAAATTTCATACTTTCTTCATTTTGGAGAATCTGTTGAACATTTTTTCATACTTTTGCAAGTGAAGAAGTTAATGCCGAAAATGATTACAACAACAAATGTGTTTATCTGTATAATTATTTCACATAAACTATTCGTTTTTATCAACACCACCATTTCTTTTCGATGGAAATCTAACATAGATACACAGGTAGCACACATCTTGAAAATATTTGAGATATCAACATTAAATAAATTTTGAAGAAACTTTTACATCCCACCGTATTGCGTGGGTACACAACTAATTATAATGAACCTATGTTTAGACAGGGATGGCGATTTTGTACTGAATAGAACCAACCAACATATGTACTAACCATACCAATCAAATTGGTAGTCGTTTGATAGTATTGTTATATATTATGTAACTTTACTGGTATGATACCGACTTATTTAGTTATTTAATAGTTTTTGTGTTTTTTTTTTATGTATTTTGAATATTAAGTATTGTAATTTTAACTATTTTGTTTGAACATTTGAATGTGTTCAAGTTTTATTTCTTGAATAGAACTCTTAAACATCAAATGTGTTACCGGAAACTTAAAATGCCACTCTGAATTTAAATAAAATAGTAAGTTTTTATATATGTAACTTAAAGTTGATACAAAACCAATAATACCATACACGGACTGAAAAAATCGATATCAATTAAGAGGGTGTTTGGGATTGCTTATTTGAAACGACTTATGTTTTTCTACAAAAATGTTTATCAATTTATTATAAGTTGGAATAGTTTAACTTCTTCAAAAACTCATTATTACCGGTTTGGCACCGATATGAATTATTTATCCAAACACTCAAAAGTGTTTGTTTGCGATTTGAGAATAGATTTAAAATTGATGTCGTTTTCTGCCTTCATATACGAAGAGTGATATGGTACACTCATATCCAATCCTGAAGCCAAGAACTATGGACGATCATGTTTCATGGCGACACTTTTCGGTAACTTGGACGATTGATTGGGTGCCATTCATCTACTGCTTGTCGTCTTCCATGAAAACGAAGGCTCCAACAAGTAAACCATTTGAATCCTATGATGGTCAAACCTGCAAAATTCAGTTATCTCCATCAACCGCCCATACGCCCATAATGACTCCTGATTTGCTCCACTCGTTGATTCATATCTTCACCGTATAGAATCAGAAATCGTCATCTCGATCGATCTCTCTCCTCCTGCTATTGCTTCTGCTCCATTTTGCAGGTAACGTGATTGTGTTTTCTGCTAATTGTTGTTGAAATCGGCAGTTTTTTTTTGTCAATGAAAACAACGAAATCGGCAGTTGCTTTGACATGATTCGTTGAGTAATTGATTTATCGACATCTCGATCTGGCTGATCTACTGGTTTCGCGTCATAATTTTGAATACAATTGAGCAGGGGAAGGGGAGAAGATGGCTTCATTGTTTGTTAAAGGCATGCTCCTGAAATCCGCCGATAAGGCCTACACTTCAACGAGATTGAAACAAAGGCGATCATGTGAAAACGGTGATCTTCCTCGATTAAACCACCACCGTCAACGTCCTTTTCTCCACTGGATCCGCCATGGGAACTTGTGCACAACTGAGTCACAGGTCGGTGGCTCAATTCCATTGCGAGCAGTCCTGAGTCCGGAATCGCCACCGTTATCGACTGCTAAAAAGGTACGTA
Source organism: Cynara cardunculus var. scolymus (assembly GCF_001531365.2). Lineage (NCBI taxonomy): Eukaryota > Viridiplantae > Streptophyta > Magnoliopsida > Asterales > Asteraceae > Cynara > Cynara cardunculus. Next base: position 11,782,977 of record NC_037543.1, read on the forward strand.
TTCATTACTGCATCAGTTATGGTTTTCGAATTCACAGTTAATGCAATATTTACGATAAGTGCTACTGTTTTTGTGATCGTATCCCCTGTTCATCATTTGAGATCAAAATTCCCACCAAATCATATTCTCCAAACTCAACAACATCAATCTACTTATGCTAGTCTGTCCAGTAACATACCAAAATTAGAAATGCAGGAAACCATTGTTATTGCATGTCACAACCATGTTTGATTGTGGCATAGACCAAAAATCACATCAATTTCTTCGTAATGATGCATTTGTATGCATTTCATTAGCCGAACATATGGTAATAGCGAGAAGTGTTTAGCGAGTTTTAGTTGTAAGTCCTTGGTAGAGATTAGCGAGTGGCACAAAGTTGATGCTAGCTACGTGCGTTTTTTGTGCGCACAACGGGTGCATAGGGGGCGTTAGGTGTGCCACAATCAACGTTAACTAGTAGTTACAACAATATAGGTACGTATATTCATATACATTAGTATATGTATGCAAATTCATATATATACAATGGGTCATGAAGACAATATAGCCACTACTAAAATATGACTATCATCAATGCACAAATCCGTTGGTAACATCCATCATCAAAGGGTATATTCTAACGGAAACAGTTTGGGTGGAAGAACTTTATTGACGGCATTCTTCCGACAACTTCTAGAATGTACCATCGACTATGTCTATCGGTAATGTGTCGCTAAACCACAAACATACTTTACCAAATAAATGTTGGCCCGTGGAATATCGATATACAACGGAAATTTACTAGACAGCCACAATTACTCACGGCTAGTGGTGGTCATGTCATTGTAAATCGGGTGTCCAACTACTTAAGGCTGTTTGGTTGGTTTTCCATTAAATCATGTATGGATAAAGTTGTCTGTGTGGATTAATCTAACTGCATAGATTAGAAAAGTTTTTATTTGGGAGGATTTTTTCATAGACGTGTTTTTTATATTGGAAATGACATGTTTGGGGAAAAAAAATTGACTTTCTGAATAAAGCTTGTCCCTAGAAATTTACTGAATAAATAATTTTCTATATTATTAAGTCACTATCAAACAATTATATATATCTTACCGAATAAGTTGTTTTTTCTATTAAATTCATTAAATTGCAAACAAAAATACCCTTTTGTGGTTTTTAACTTTTCTTGGAATTCTGCAATTCTTTTTAGAGTGAATTATGTTTTTAGTCCTTGTGGTTTGTTAAAAGTTACAGATTTCGTCTCTGTTATTTCAAAATTTCAATTTTCATACCTATGGTTTACAATTCATTTTTATTTTCGTTCCTGAATCCAAAATACTGTTTTAAGCATGAAAGACTAAATAGAAATGAATAGTAAACCATAGGAAAAAAACAATAAATTTTAAATTACAAGGACGAAAAAGATAATAAATCATAAGAATGAAAATTATAATTTTAAAACCGTAAGAATGAAAATAAAAAATTTCAACAAATTACACGGACTAAAAATGTAACTTACTCTTTCTTTTCATTACAGATTACCTTTTTATAGTTTTATACTTTTATTCCACTGAAAGACTTTATGTTTTCTCTTTAAGTTTAGAACCATTATATTATTTCACTTAGCTTGCCTCTCCAACTGACTTTTTGGGCCAAATCCATTTATAAGGGGCATTTTAGGTTTTTTTTCCTTTTAAGAATGACGGTCGATCATGTTGAAAATAGAAAAAAGAACAACTCTTGTCTCCACTCTCTTCCCTCAGTTTCTATTGTGAACCCCCTCATTTTTTTTATTAACCTGGATATCCAACCCGCTATATGAACCAACTATCTTTGGTAGGTTTCTAATCCCCCATACTCCGGTGAATCCTCCACATTAGTTGTCGTTGTCATCGACATTCATCTTTGTCATCCCCACCTCATCTCCGTCATTCCTCCCCCATCTACAAGTAGAGATGGTAATGAGGTCAGGGATATCAATCCCAACTTCATATCCCCATCTCCATCGGGGAACAAGTTTCCTTCCCCATCTCCATCGGAAATCGGGAATTTCCCTCCTTTGCAAAATTTAATATTCTCTATAATATGTTTATAAATGTCAATTGCACGTTTAAGCTACGTTTATTTAAAACTTTAATTAACCAAACGTTGATGGTTGCATTTGCATAAGATTAGTTTAAAATAAATATATCAATTACAATATTTAATAATTCAAATTTTATACATCCACGTTGTTATAACATTAAAACTTTCTCCGAACAATCAAACGAATTATAATATCTTTTGAAAATTTTCTCATCATCGAAGATTTGATTATATTGATGTGTTATATATATATATATATATATATATATACACACTCATCGGGTTCGTTATTATTATAATACTAGAGTTGTATACTCGCGCAATGCGGCGGGAGCCATGAATTTTAACGATTTTGAAGCTCCACTGGTTTTATAAAATAAAATTTAACGATGATATAGGTTACACTTGGTCTTTACATATTAATACAATTTGAATAAATAAGAGTTATGGTTCTAATTACAGACTATAGATGAAAAAAATTGTATGACAGTTTAAAATCCAATATATTTAAAATCCAACATATTTAAACGACTCCACAAATGTGTTCGATTTACACAAAAAGCAAAAAACCAAGAAACTTGAGTTTTAAGATAAACACTCAAAACCAATAAAGAAAACTACAAATTTGATAGATCATAAGCCATGAAAAGACCAAAAAAGATGGTTTTAGAATGAAATTTCAACTGTTTACCTTCTTTCTTGTCCAAAAACTCAGATAAGGTTGAATTAATACATGTATATATATATATATATATATATATAGACTTGGGATCATGTGAGACCAGCCTGTTTTCGTGAGACTCGTGAGACCAACATTTTACACTTGAAACTTCACAGCAAAATGCTGTGAAAGTGACTTTTTAAAACCTTCACAGTGTTTTTGCTGTGAAGGTTCGACTTTTTTTAAACCTTCACAGTGTTTTTGCTGTGAAGGTTACGTGTAAAAATGTGGTCTCACGG
>NC_037543.1:11788513-11791694 GCF_001531365.2 Cynara cardunculus var. scolymus
TGAACACGAGGCACATATGTGTCAACCTCATTATGTCTGATCATTCGTTTCTCGATTCTAAAATATACTGATAGAACATATATCAGTACCCTATACTGATTATCAATATCCTATACTTATTATCTGAGTATGCATGCACTTCCTTAGTACCATTCAATCGAGGGCCCATGGATATCACTCTCGTCGTATAAGGGAAACAAATCTTACCTTAATCCATGTTAGTACTACTAAGTGATACGAGATATACCCAACAACCATTCTGTTACCCAGTTACGGATGATTAAAATTAGCTATCAAAGTACATCACTCACATAAAAGCAAATTCCATGATCTTAAGTCAAAGGATTAACTGTGCAATGGCCACATGAGAAACGTCTATGACATTCATATGAGATCCAATGAAACATTCTCATAGCAAGTCACGTCCAATACATAAGATCCCATCTTGTACCAGTATGTGAATTCTATATCTCCATACGAATCCCTGCGTATACTAGGTGTACCATATTAATTCAACCTAAACCCAAATCTATATTTGACTAGGGAAATTTAGAATACATTATTCTAAGATTATTACTATGTTTAGATATAACACAAAATAATCCATAAACATAATAATTAGGCAATGCCTTGCATTAAATAAATATCATGACACAATGTCTAAATAGAATCATCCGGTGATTGGATTTTGGACATATACACTGACACACCGAATACCCGCAACCCTCTTCGTCACCCCTACCACCCTAACTAGCAAACACCACTAACACACCACCAATACCAGTGATGTCCACTATGACGACCTCCCTCGTCGACAAAAACGCAGTCGACCTCCGCACAATGTCCCATATCCAATGTTTGTTACCCACCTTCTTCGGTGGATTTTCAACCACCATAGAATGAAACCAGATTTTAGAGGCCATTAATTATGGAGGGTGGAGGCACATAAACCAGTTGTTGGGAATGATTCCATAAAGCAATCCCAAGTGTTGAAGCTCCAAATGTGATAGAAGTAGGAACAAACGCCAATGTAGCATCTGCCATAAATTATGTTCCTTTATCACACACATGATTTTATCATAAGCATTTGTTGAAGCTCCACACTCGACATAACTTTCATGGTTTTTTTGTTTCCTTTAGTGTTTATCTCATTATTATTTGGCAACCGTATCCAGAAAATGAATGGTCGTTGATGATGTCTTGGAGTCTTAAGTTCCGTTTAATTTGCAGAAATGAAATGAATTTGGGGTGATTTGGACTTCAAATTTATTTCAATCCCGTGTTTAGGTTGCAGGATTGTTCGGATTTAAAACCCTAGGATTCATTTAAAATCCCTTAATTGATAGATTTGGAAATCCTTAGGAGAGGGTTGGTATTTCAAATCCCAATCCGGGGGTACTTTGCTTCTTTAACATGTGTATATGTGGAGATCTCTAGCATTACTAACGGATTTTCCGCTTGTATATTACTGACGAATCATCGACAGACATGAAAAAGTCAACTTTCATTGACTTTCGTCACAAATCCGCCACTGATTATGTACAAGAAAATGATTTTTTTTTCCAGCTGATAGGGAAATTTATTTGTTTATTAACAAGTAATTAATTTTAATTAACTAAAATTACCGACGGATTACCAACAGAACTTAATTAATTATTTTTTAATTAAAATCTGTCTGTAATCCGTAGGTAACTTTAGTGAATCAAATTTATTTATTTATTTTTTAATTACCAAAACATGATTTTGGTATCACTGACAGATTACCGGGGATACCCCTATCCGCCGATAATACAAAAAAATGTTTCGTTTTTAAAAGAACATGATTTTAGTATTACCGGCGGATGGGGATGTCTGCCAGTAATATCAAAATCATGTTTTATAAAATTTTTTCAATAATAAAACCTTTTTTGATATTTGCCGGTGGATGGGGTTGTTCGCCGATAATACCAAAATCATGTTTTTTTGTTTCTTTTTAATGAACGTTTTTCCGACGAATTACCGACGCACACTCCATCTGCCGGTAACTATATTTCTGTAATTTTATTATATTTTTGCATCTCCATCTGCCAGTGATTAAATATCTAGCTCTCGAAAAATCGATGACAGAAAGGTAATTTACCAATAAAAACAAATTCTTTATAAACAAACAAATAATTACAAAAAGGAAAAATTAAATCTCAATCCAAATCTTACAAACAAAACATAATTTATAAAAGGAATGGATTCAAATCCATTCCAAATCCTAAAAACTAAACATATAAAATGATTTCAAATCCATTCTAATTCAAATCCAAATCCAAATTCATCCATAAAATCCGAATCTCACAAAAACAATCTTGCAAACCAAACGGACCCTTAGATGTTTGGTTCGCAGAATTTAAAGGATATCAAGGAAATTGGAATGGTATATTCCTTTGACCAAATTTTAATTTCTTTGTCTTGTTCCTATATTGACAAATGAATCCTTTGGATTCATTTGAATCTACAAATGAATGAGTTCATTATTTCTTGACATAAGTGAATTAGTTGAATTTCATCCATTTGCATCCAACTTAAACACTCCCCACCCTCATCCAACCCTCTCCCACCATGATCATGCCACTACTGTCACTGTCATGTCTCCACCCATAATCCACCATCATACCACTATTTTCGTTGTCACAACCGCCACCCACCCTACCCAACCCCCAACCCACCACTTATGTCACTACTATAGCTGCCAGCCCCATCCCACCTACCCCAACACCCACCTATGCCACCCTAACACCCGATCACCTATGTCACCATTGTTGTTGTCACAACTACCACCATACTACCTACCCTTGTCCATCCCACAGACAATTTGGGGGACTGAAGGCAGTTCTCCGTAGAGCGGACATGTAGCTTACCAAATCAGTTGCGACCACTACTGCCATCGTCATAGATACTACCCACCCCCACCCTACCGACTATCGTGCTATATTGTCATCGTCACAAATACCACCCTACCCTACACCTACCAATCCAAACCCACATACTACCATGCCACTACTGTCGTCGTTACAACTACCCCTCCGCCACCATCCACCCACGTGGGTGAGAGTGACGAGAGGGTGGAGTTTTTAAGGGGTGAGGCTGAGGCGGAGAGGTGGTGGCAGGGTGGGGCAGGGTTGGGAACGATGTGGGGATTGGGGCGAAAAGG
>NC_037543.1:11791799-11794898 GCF_001531365.2 Cynara cardunculus var. scolymus
GGGGGGTTGGCCACAACCCACCACTCATAAAATGTTCCTGAAGATCTCTCTCTCTCTCTCTCATAGCCTTTACATCATCTTTCACCCATCCACACCTAATTTTTCTTGGGGTAAACCATGACAAAGTGGGTTTTCATATGCGAGTTATGGTGGTGGTTAGTAGCACGAGAATAGAGTCAAACAGATGGCAATGGTGGTCATGATTGCTTCTAAGTGATGAAAAGGGGGGGAAGGAAAAGGGTTGTGGCTGGAGCAGTGAGTTGGAAGGACGATTGAGAGATGTGGAGTGCAGATGAAAGAGGACGAGGGGAAAGAAGGGTCTCTGGTGATAGTTTGAGGACGTCCCCAACTAGAGCCCGATCATTTACGGGCTTGGGCCGGATGTGGACCGGGCTTAACTTATTTTTTATCCAACAGACCTAATATGGTAAAATCAATCCCTGTTTTACGGGCTTGAAAACTTACTCATACTTGCCTATAAACGGTCTGGGCTTGCCCAGGGGCTTACGAAATTTTGTTATATTTTTATGAAAACAAAACTTATATAAAATCACAAAGTTATGTAAATAATTCAAAGTACATAACAGTTTTTCCAACTTAACATTTGACGTAAATACATAACAATATACATACTTCAGAAAGAAATTGTTTCGCTAAATATGAATTATCGATAAAGAAAATGACTAAATAAGATAACAAAGAATTGATCAATTGAGGTAATTATATTTTCAAATTTAAGATTTTTAAAGAATGTTATTATTATGAGTCATAATTAAGTAGGAATTGATAAATATCAAGAATTTTTAATTTTATTTGTAAATTTTAATTATAAAAGTCAATTATTATAAAAATATTAATGGGTCTGACAAACCTACCCAAATATTTTTTTTCATTGTTCATGTCCGTCCATTAATTTTAACAAGTCAGTCCAAACCCGCTTATTTCTTCAAGAATAGTAATCCAAGCCCCTTTTTTTAACGCAACAGACAAGACGAGTCTAACAAGTCATCCCGCTCATAAACAGCTCTATCGTGGACGATGTTGAAAGCAATGGGAGAAGAAGAAAGCATGGTGATGGAAGTGGGATCATGGTGTGTGTATGTATTTATATAACATAATATAATTATTAAAAAAACTTATTCAAATAATAAAAGATAATGATAAATTGACCAAAATACCCTTCATTTACTGGATTTAACAAAAAAGATACAACAGTCATAAGTGGGACGAACGAAATCTTCGCAAACTTCAAGGAGTAATTGTAAAACATTCAAATTTTTAAGTTTTGAATCTATTTGATAGGTAACTGATAGATTTTATAACTATTGATGAAATGTCAAATTATCAAATTATAATGTAATTTTTCGCTACATGAAAAATTGTCACATTAAAATCAACATAGGCCACACAAGTTAAATAAATACTTGTTTATTAAGTAAAACAAATATAAAATAGGAAAGAATTAAACATTTGTTACATAAACCAAAAAAAATCGTTACACTGAGTATCAATTATGGTTGCTTGATTAGGTTCTTCAAAAGCGACTTAAGTGCCGTTTACCATACTCGAGTAAGCGCTTACCAAATCACTTTACTTTATCGGATGAATATGACAAGAATTAAAAATCTTACCCGGTAAGAACGAAGACGAGAATCGAGAATATTAACCGGTAAATGAGGACGAGAACTCTTACCATAGTTAGCGCTTATCGCAATAAATTCTTCAAAAATATTCCATCAAACCAAACATATCTAAGAATATTCACCCTACAAGAATATCACTTCCTAAATTTCTCCTAAGAGTATCAGGCATCAGCAGCACCTGAATTAAATAAAAACCTTAATAAAATTCTATGATGAAAATAGGTTATTATATAAACCTAACTTTCCATCGTTTATTATAAAACTAACTTGATTATAATTATATATATATATAGAGAGAGAGAGAGAGAGATGTACTACAAGATTATAAAATGAAACTCCAAATATATTTATTAACTTTAATTTGTTAATATAGACTTGGGATCACGTGAGACCAGCTTTTTACACTTGAAACTTTACAACAAAATGCTGTGAATGTAACCTTCTCAGTGTTTTTGCTGTGAAGGTTCGACTTTTTTAAACATTCACAATGTTTTTGCTGTGAAGTTTCAAGTGTAAAAATGTGGTCTCACGGGTCTCACGAAAACAGTCTGGTCTCACGTGAACCCAACCCTGTTAATATATATATATATATATATATATATATATATATATATATGTGGAGGTTCAAACGAGAACCCCTGTGATTTACGAGAATGCGAGAACAATCTAATAACCTCAAACTTTTTTAATTAATAAATTAACTTATATTAAATATAAATAAATTAATAAGGRMAGTAATGTAATTAATTAATTTTATAAWTTTTATTTTATTTTAATTAGTCATAATTATCCCTTTTTTCCTGCACGTTCTTTTCYACTCTCTCCTCTCCCCTTGTGATAATTGTGTGATTGTATAACCATAACCTATCGAAATTATAATCAATGAAGTGTAACCATAACCTATCGAAAACCATGAGTAATCGTTGTGATAAATATGTAATTGTCTAACCCTAACCGATCGAAACTATGATCAAATTTAGTGCGCAAGTGATGTTATAATAGTGATATCACATGATTATCACACTCATATCACACCAAATCGTTTAATAGATTTCGCCCGTAATCGTTGTGATAAATGTGTGATCGTCTAATCCTAACCGATCGAAACCATGATCAAATCGAGTGCGCTGTTATGATAGTGATATCACATGATTATCACACCCATATCACACCAAATCGTGTTGATATAAGCGATAATTGTGTGATAATCACATGATTATCACACCCATATCACATGATTAACCGTTTATTAGATAATGATAATCATGATCGTGTAATCGTATTAAAAGATTTTATGATATCATTTCCATTATTACCCTTTTAATTTTAATATTTTCTGAATCTTTTTAAATTTCAATTTTAGTTTTAAAAATCTTTTAATTTTACTTTTTATCACAATATGTGGTTATTCGGTTGTTCTCGTATTCTCGTAAATCACAGGGGTTCTCGTTTGAAC
>NC_037543.1:11795417-11808522 GCF_001531365.2 Cynara cardunculus var. scolymus
TTTAAAATAGAGAATTAAATTCGAAATTTTAAAAAGAACAAAAAATTCATTTATCTATAATTAAAATAAATTCTTTATTTTGTAGACTACCGTCTTAATTATATTATTAAAATAATTTATCTTTCTCATAAACATTTAGCATCAAAGTTTTCTATTCGTGGAATATAATATAACAAAAAAATGTCTTTTTTTGGTATTTATCTAAAAATGAGACGACTTTTTTTGACTCATTCAACGGTTGAAGCCGATAAGAGGCTCTATGATTAAACTTTAGACCTGTCTTATATTTAAATAAATTTTTTATTCATTTATCAATTGAGATACACACTAGAGATCATTCAAATTTAACACCTAAAATCTGTATTAAGAATATATTTAGTGTTAGAAATTAGTAAAAAAGATAAGTAGTATCTTAAGGTAAGAATTCACGGATGAGATAGGAACAAAGGAATATGTTAATTTTAGCATTCCAAGATGCTCACGTGTCGTTGTCTTTTGCCATGTCCAATTATGACTCTGGTATTGAAGGATGAATCCAACGTCCCAATTTGTATACATCTACTGTGTACTATACCATACCATATCATTATATGTTTAAAGGAGGTGGGATGTTTTTTTTTTTTTGCAATTGGATCCAAAGTGTAATAAAAGTAATGATTGGTCCAAAAGTATAGGTTGGTAAATAGTTGAAGGACTATTTATGTAATTTGGGTATGAGAAGGTGGGACCTATCATGTAGGTGCTGGTGACTTGATGATCCATGCATGCTTATAAATAGCAACAATGACTTGAGTAGTGTCAATCCTATTCCAATAACATCCATCCACCCATCTACTTCCTGACTTATAAAATGCCTACACACATCCTTTCTTCATTCCAACTCCATCACACCATGGCTAAGGTCCATTTGTCCCTCTTCTTTCTTTCATATGTTTTCATGATTACACAACCACTTGTGGTTAAGATGTACTCACCACACACATAATTAACAATCTATGTGACATTTACTGCTCCGTTTCATCATTTCTAACATTTCCGTCAAATTATCATAAAAAACACATAGGCCTTGTATTACGCCGATAGTTTTGTTAGTAACTATATCAGCTAAACATAGATCATCAAACATGTATGTATGTATAGGATTTGATGATATGTGTTTTACTTATATATATATATATATATATGATATCAGAACATGTCTACAATTATTTAATCCAATAAGTTGATTAAGATATAGCAGCATAAATCAAAACCCAACTTTTTGTTGATTTTGAACTGATACTGATACCGATACCGATACCCATGAATAAGGCTGTTGATATCGAGTAGCAGTAGGTAAAGAAAGATGAATCAACTTATTTTTCAAAGAAAATAACACTTATTTGTATTTGGTTGCATCCACAGCGGGTTTTTACTTTTGGTAAAGGAAGAAGTGAAGGCAACAAAGGCATGAAATCATTGGTAAGTAATTAATGTTCACTATGTTAAATTCTTTTTTTTTCATCGTTTCAATCGAATAAACCTGGTTTAGTTTGTGCAAACAGGGGTTGCAACTTGCAACCAGCAACCCCAGCCGGCCCACACCGTACCGTCTCAAGAACAGGCCTTGTTTAGTTTGTTCAATCTTTCTCATAGCACCAGTGCCCATAAGGCCGATTACAAAAGGAATTGTAATTTCCACACTGCTGCTGCCAAACTCAACACTCACCTGTTTGTGCTTATATACCACCCCGGAACCTGGTTTATTTAATATGATTATGAAATGATTTTGTTTGGTTGAGCTATGCAACTAGAAGTGTGACATTCAGCAGCCGCCACTACAATAAAATTCAGTACAAAACAAAGAGGCTTCACTTACGGAAAAATCCCTAGGTAATCTGCCGGGAAAAGACATCACCGGCGGATCTCAGCGCCTGAAAACATGTGGCTGGTGATTACCGGTCACCGATGAACAAATCTGTCGGTGAGGGTCAATACGTCTCTGATCCGTCGGTTAAGCCTCTTTGTTTTGTAGTGTAGGAAGCCTAAAATGTCTGATCGTCCTAATAAAATGCTTTATAAGACTTCTTATCTAAATGTTTTACAATTGGTTTATTGGAGTGCTTTAACATGTTTTTAATGACATTTTTGAAATAAAGTCCTATAAAATAGCTACTACGATACTTTACCCTAAAAATGCACTAAAAAACTCGTTAATGCACCAAAGACATACTATAAACCTATTGTAACACTTTTAAATAAGATCTTATGTGTCTTCTATTAAGACATTCATACATTTCTAGTGTTCTATAAACCCAATTTAATTTTGTTGTAGTGCGTTTTACATAACTTTTCCATTAAAACAATCCGAAAAAGAGATTGTAAATCTTGAACGTTTGGATTGTTATATAGTTGGGAGGAAAAGGAGCAAATCTAGCTGAGATGGCAAGCATAGGTCTATCAGTCCCTCCTGGGCTCACTATTTCAACTGAAGCTTGTAATGAATATCAACAAATTGGGAAAAAGCTGCCTCCAGGTCTGTGGGATGAGATTTTGGAAGGCTTGCAGTACGTGCAGAACGAGATGGGCGCATCTCTCGGTGACCCCTCCAAGGCTCTCCTCCTTTCTGTCCGCTCCGGTGCTGCAGTACGTATTTTGCAAACTATTCATAACTTCTTGTACATACATGTCAATTTAAGCCGACCATTATGCTTGTTCAAATGCAAAACGCTAAGGATTATGTTTTTCAAACTAGTTGATAAGGTAGCTCTTAGCTAAAAAACTAGCTGGTCGCTAGTAATACATGGAACATGGAAAAGAAGTGGAAAAAAAGCTCCGGAGCTTGTTGAAACGCTATTTGAGGAAGCTTTTCAAAAAACTAGCTTGTGACTAAACAAAGGAGGCTTTTTCAATCAGCTAAAAAAATAAACTAGCTTATGGTTGTCAAATTTGGCGTCAAATGGTGATCTAGAGAGACTCTAATCATCATCTTGCCAAACATGGCCTAAATGGTGCCACAGAGAGCGACTTTAATCATCATATTTGTAGTTTTGTTGCTAAAATTATACATTGTGTATTATATGCTTGGACTGAGCAATCATAATCGGAGTGAATGATCCTAATATGTTTTAGTGTGTTTCCTTCCTGCAAGTATAATAGAAAGTTCTTGAAAAACGGCATTTTGAGAAGGAGAAACAACTCTTTTGCTGATAGTGTGTGTCTCCTTTCTTTACCTTGTGTTGGTTAATATTCAGATATCAATGCCTGGTATGATGGACACCGTATTGAACCTTGGACTTAACGATGAGGTTGTGGCTGGTTTAGCCGGGAAAAGTGGAGCACGGTTTGCATATGATTCATACAGGAGGTTTTTGGACATGTTCGGAGATGTTGTAAGTGTTTCTTTCATTTCTTGATTAAATAATATTGACTTGATTGTTTTTCCTCTCTGTCTCTTGGGACGGAGGTAGACATAGGTAACATCTGTGTACATCCTATCTCTAGACCCTACCTTGGGTGAGATATACTGCGTTTGTTTGGTTTATTGTTTTTCCTTTGGCATGCTTAACTTAGTGTATATGGTGTTTTAAGGTAATGGGAATCCCACACTCATTATTTGAGGAAAGATTAGGACAGTTGAAAGCGGAAAGAGGGGTTAAGCTTGATACAGATCTCACTGCTTCTGATCTTAAAGATCTTGTTGAGCAATACAAAAATGTATATGTTGAATGGAAGGGTGAAAAGTTTCCTTCAGGTATGAAATCCCTTTGACATCTGTTCGAAAAATAGCTGCTTTTCTAGGTGATTTAGCTTTCTTTAACTGCAACTTATCTTAAGCCATGACAAACATAAGCTAGCTTATTTTTTGAGCTTATTAAAAAAGTCCCATTTGGTTAGCCTTAAGCCAACTTTTAAAAAAGCTTTTCTAGCTACTTGAAGTAGCTTTTTCAAAAAGCTCCGGGGGCTTTCTTCCATATATCTTTTCCAATTCGCCCCTTGTATTTTTCCAATTAATTTTCCGTCACATTCCTTTAGTTTTACGTTGTCATCTAGCTTATTAGCTAACATGACTTGTTTATCGGTTAGCTTATTAGCCGACATGACTTGTTTATCAGTTAGCTTATTAGCCAACAACTAACGTTTTAACCAACAACTAGCTTTTCAGACAACAATTAAGCTGCCAAAACGTAGCCTTAGATTCATAATAACTCAAAGCACTTTTGGCTTCTATTGTTCTATAGATCCGAAGAAACAGTTAGAGTTGGCAGTGAATGCGGTTTTTGATTCTTGGGACAGTCCGAGGGCCAATAAGTACAGGACTATTAACCAGATAACGGGATTGAAGGGGACTGCAGTTAACATTCAATGCATGGTGTTTGGCAACATGGGGGACACTTCAGGAACCGGAGTTCTCTTCACCAGGAACCCAAGCACCGGTGAGAAGAAGCTATACGGGGAGTTTTTAATCAATGCTCAGGTGAAAGCACTATTTTGCCATTTACACTACACACTTTTACGAATTACTACCTTGGTTATGTTTGCTTGTACCTGCTTGCTTCTGTTTGTAAGTTTGTTTCTTTGTTTATCTGCTCGTTTGAATGTTGTTGCTTATTCCTAACTCGATTTCAATTTTTAGCAATGCCTTTCTTATTTTCTATTTTTGCAAATTTTTAGCAAGCTTTATCATTTCTTTTCAGACACTTTGCACAAGCCAGAGGTCTTCAAAGAAACAACTCCTTTACTCTTTGGGGTAGAGGGCATGTTTGCATGCATCAGCCCCCGACTCCACCTCCGGGTGGGACATAGTGTGTTTGTTTGGTTTGGTTTAATTTATACAGATTACTGAAAGTTGGCTAATGACGCCATTTTAAACAGGGAGAAGACGTTGTTGCTGGAATCAGAACACCACAGGACTTGGTCACCATGAAGAATTGCATGCCAGAAGCATACACAGAGCTTGTAGAGAATTGTGAGATCTTAGAACGACACTACAAAGATATGATGGTAATCATCGAACTCTTGTTTTTTTTTTCTCTCTAGCATTTACCAGCTAAATCGCGTGATTTAGTTGATGGGTATCTTAAAAATTGGGAAAAAATAACTAACAATTTTGTTATTATGATGAATCTATGAGCACAGGATATTGAGTTCACAGTTCAAGAAAACAGACTTTGGATGTTGCAATGCCGAGCAGGGAAGCGAACTGGAAAAGCTGCAGTTAGAATTGCAGTAGATATGGTGAACGAAGGGCTAACTGATACGCGAACAGCAATTAAGATGGTCGAGCCTCAACATCTAGATCAGCTTCTTCATCCACAGGTATGCTATAATACTCGTGCTAAAAGGCCTTTTTCATCAAAATTGAGAGTCTTTCATATCTGAATTTAGAAACCTAAACTCAGCGCATTTTCATACCATGGTTACAGTTTCTACAGTTATTGGGAGTTTGATCTCCATTAAATTTTCTTCACTACAGCAAAATTGCGTCCTAGTGGAGTACTTAAATGCACTTTAAGTTTATAGGACAAAAAATTAGTGTGCAGGAGTTGTAATGAGTTATTAGGACGAAGTTATGTTTTATCTACGAAGTTGGGCAACTTAATAGGATAGAAAAAAGTAAACCGCCCTATTAGCCTTTTTTTATCGACACTTTCCAAAAGTGTCTATAGAAGGATTATTGGGGCAATTACTTTTTGTGTTCTGTTAGGTAGTCCAACTTAGAACTTGTTAGATCGCTAACTTAGCCCTAACAGTTTATTGTAACGTCGACACAGAAGTGTTAGTTCCTATAAACTTTAAGTCCTATTATTTATTAAAAAACTTTTTGTGGTAGTGCTTGCACATCTATTTAATTCTGATTACGAATCTGTCTCTAGTTCGAGGATCCGTCTGCTTACAAAAACCAAGTGGTAGCAACTGGTTTGCCTGCATCCCCTGGAGCAGCCATTGGGCAGGTTGTATTTAGCGCCGAGGATGCTGAAGCATGGCATGCACAAGGAAAGAGTGCCATTTTGGTATGCATCATATGCTTTTTGAATACTTTAAAAATGATCAACAACTATAATTTTTGGAATTTTAAATTTGCATTTTGAGAATATATTTACAACCGCGTTCTTTCACAAACTAGCTATTATACTAGTTGTTGGTCGATAAGTTAGCTGAAAAAGTAGTCATTGTTTGGTAAAAACTAGCTGATAAAGTAGTCATTGTTTGGTAAAAACTAGCTGATAAAGCTAGATGACAATATAAAATAGCATATTAAAATATAATTATAATGGGAATATTTGGAAAAAAGGTGGAAAGAAGTCCTTGAAGCATGTTGCAATGCTACTCCAAGTAGTGTTTTAAGAAATAGCTTATGTCTACCAAACTGGGCTTTTTCAATAAGCTAAAAAAATAAGGTTGCTTATGTTTGCCAAACATGGACAAGTGATATATCATAAAATTTGTTGATGCAAATTGTATTCCATGAATGAAGGTGAGGACGGATACAAGCCCAGAAGATGTTGGTGGTATGCATGCTGCGGCTGGGATCTTAACAGCGAGAGGAGGAATGACATCACATGCAGCAGTGGTGGCTCGTGGATGGGGGAAATGTTGTGTTTCTGGCTGTGCTGATATTCGTGTGAATGATGATACGAAGGTCCATCTCCGTATATGAAATTTTACTAAAACTTCAAGCGCATATAACAATTTGAGGGAGGTCAAAAACAAGTTTTGTCCATTTACGAATCTGCTTTCACACAGGTTCTTCTAATCGGAGATAAGGTGATTAAAGAAGGCGAATGGCTTTCACTTAATGGTTCCACAGGTGAAGTTATATTGGGTAAACAGCCACTGGCTCCACCTGCGATGAGCACTGATATGGAAATATTCATGTCATGGGCTGATCAAGTAAGACGTCTCAAGGTATTGACTATAACTAAAAAACTTGCCTTCGCGACTATAGATTAACCTTAGACAACGTCTCTATCAGAATTATCAATCTTATATTCTCGGTTAAAATCTAAGTTAACAATAATCTAGTTCACTTAAATTGCGGCTTTGATACCAGATTATAACGCATTCATCTTCACGTTATAATTTCTGGCAAAATTTCAGCATGACCTATTTGTATAATCTTCATTTGCCATATATTACAACCTGGATAAAGTGTTCAAGAAAACATGAAATGTTCAAGGGGTTATTGATGGGTATAAAGTCTTTGAACTGATTGTATCTTTCGGGTGTTTCAATAGGTTATGGCGAATGCAGACACACCTAACGATGCCTTAACAGCGAGGAATAATGGTGCTCAAGGGATTGGACTTTGTAGGACTGAGCATATGGTAATTTTTCTTTGTTAATTGTTGGTATCACATAGGCTATGTTTGGCAGGCTATTTGATAATCTAGCAATTGGCTGATAAGCTAGCTGTTACCTGAAAGCTAACCGATAAACTAGTCATGTTTGGTAAAGTTAGTCGAAAAGCTAGATAACAATATAAAATGATATGTTGAAAAATGAACTACAAAAATATAAAGAGCATAATTGGAAAAAATGGCAAAAACCCCTTGAGCTTATAGAAAAGCTACTTGAAGTAGCATTTCAAAAAGCTTGAAGTAGCATTTCAAAAAGCTAGCTTATGCCTAACCAAACTAAGTTGTTTCAATAAACTAATAATTAAGCTAACTTATGGTTGCCAAACATGGCCATAATTCATATCGGTCTCTATTGTTTTATGCTTAAGTTGGTAGAAGTTGTCTGAAAGTAAGTATTACAAACATATATTATTTGGATCATCTTCAGTTCTTTGCTTCCGATGAGAGGATAAAAGCTGTAAGGAAGATGATTATGGCCGTTACTACTGAACAGAGAAAAGCGTCTTTAGACCTGTTACTGCCTTACCAAAGATCCGATTTTGAGGGCATTTTCCGAGCAATGGATGGTAGTTTTCATGACATTTTAGTATTCTAAACAAAAACTCGGACTTCATTTCAGATTTTCATTGTTATATTACATCAAATATTTCAGGACTTCCGGTGACAATCCGTCTTTTAGATCCTCCACTACATGAATTTCTACCCGAAGGTGATCTAGAACAAATTGTGAGTGAACTGACCGAGGATACCGGCATGACAGAAGATGAAGTTTATTCAAGGATTGAGAAGTTATCTGAAGTGAACCCAATGCTCGGTTTCCGAGGCTGCAGGTGTGCCTCTCCTCTATCTTAGGACCTCACTTGCAGCCCTACTGTTATAATATATGTGGAACCCTTTAAATATGAGATTTTTTGAACTTTGTAATATTTATATACGGAAACCCATGGACCTCCCTAGGCTCTATTGGTAACTCGGATACCGTTAGGCTAAAGACCCTTTGGTTACATGTATATAGGTTTGATGGTGGTGTCGACTCCAACATGTACATGGCAATTTCTATTGATCATGTTCTTAATTTCATGCCTATTTATATGTATAATAAGCTTCTTATTACTAATGCTTTACTAGACATCTTTGATCGCCTAGCTACTAGAAAAGAATCCTAATTCATGTTGAATTGTATGCTTTCAGGCTTGGAATTTCATATCCGGAGCTAACAGAGATGCAGGTTCGTGCGATCTTTCAAGCTGCAGTGTCTATGACCAACCAAGGCGTGACGGTTTTCCCAGAGATCATGGTTCCGTTAGTTGGGACACCTCAGGCAAGATATTCTTCACAACCCATATTTGAGAATAGTGGAACTCCATTAGATTACTATCCAAAAAAACGCCCCTTGTGGGACTCTAACACCATTAATTTTCTAACTAAGAGCACCACGATGGAGCATTTTAAAAAGCTTTTTTACCAACTAAGATCATGAATAAGTTTCTGACAAAAAGTAGAAAAATTTTAAACTAACCATTTTGAACTAACATCTTCACTTTTTAGCCAAATTGTATTTTCAATTTGACCAAAATAGACAAGATTTCGCAAATGCCAATTTAGCAACCGGCCAAATGTACTTTTCTGAATTAAATATGATTTTGGTGAGGTCAGTTTGTGAAGTTGGCTTGGCGGCTTGTGAAATGGAACGACGGCTTGTGAATCTCCTCACCGGCTTGCGAAATGACCAACCAAAATCATATTTTATTCATAAAAAATGCATTTTACAAGTTATGAAAGAGGCACATGCGAAATCTTGGCTATTTTGGTTCTAACATGAAAAACTTATTAAAAAACGAAGATGTTCATTTAAAATGGCTAATTTCGTCACTTTCCCTAAAAAAACACTTTTTCCTTTTAACCGCACAAACTCCCAATAAGTAAGCCTGTAGGTCTCACTTTTTCTCTTGGCCACCTAAGCTTCTAGTTCCCACTTTTTTGGAAAAAGCTTTAGTAAAAAAGCTTACCATTGTGGATGCTAAGACACTCAGTAGATGATCATTAGCATATGAAATAGATGTTTCCAATTGCAGGAATTAGGACATCAAGTTGGTGTAATTCGGAGTGTTGCAAAGACGGTTTTCGCTGAAATGGGAATGTCATTGAAGTACAAGGTTGGAACCATGATTGAGATTCCTCGAGCAGCTTTAATCGCCGATGAGGTATGATCAGCATAAGATTCATCACACAGTTTTCTTACCACTTCCACTTCCCATAGAGCTCTCATCGATTTTATGAACGTACAGATTGCAAAGGAAGCAGAGTTCTTCTCTTTTGGGACCAATGATCTCACCCAAATGACATTCGGGTACAGTAGAGATGATGTTGGGAAGTTTCTTCCTGTGTATCTATCACAAGGCATTCTACAGCACGATCCCTTTGAGGTCAGTAACCCGAAGCTCAGCATATCAACATGCCTAACGCAAACACCCAAGATTTAGCTACGTTCTTGCCGAGAAACTAGTCACGTTAAGTAAAAACTAAACGATAGATAAACTATATGACAATTTAAAATAACCTAAAAGGAATAAATGGAAAAAAAAAGTGAAAAATTATTGAAAAGCTAAACAATTCTTGCTTATGGTTGACCAAATGGGGTATAATTGGATATCTTGAAAAATTACTAAAAAGCTAACATAAAGGGCATAGTTGGAAAAGTGAAGTGAAAAAAGCACCGGGGAGTTTCTTGAAAGGCTATCTTAAATACCTTTTCAAAAAACTATCTGAAGTAGCTTTTAAAAAGGCTAATTTATGGCTTATCAAATGGGTTTTTTTCAGTACACTAAAAAACTAAGCTAGTTATGGTTGTCAAACATGGCCTACATCTACATAGATCAAAACTCGTGAAAGATGTTGGACAATTGTTATTGACACAAATGGCATTTGTAGGTTCTTGATCAACAAGGGGTGGGTCAATTGATCAAGATGGCCACGGACAAGGGGCGTGCTGCAAATCCGAACTTAAAGGTGCGTAAGGGTTCCCAAATTTGTTGTATTGTGATGTGTTGTGATGAAATTTTAGATTTCGGGATGGACCGGTGACTAACGATGGATACACAGGTTGGGATATGTGGAGAGCACGGTGGAGATCCCTCTTCTGTTGCATTTTTTGACGGGGTTGGACTAGATTATGTCTCTTGCTCTCCATTCAGGTTTGTGGGCATTACTACTACGTAAACGTTCATTATACCCCTACATTGTACCCGAAAAATAAGAAAACCAGGTTAGGGGAACAAATCTGGTGCAAGAAATGTTACCGTGTTGATTAACAATGTGTTCTTGAATTTGGGGAGAAAAGAACAGAGAGGAAATGAAATAATTTTTCTATTTATGTTCTCGAAAGGGAAGGAAAAGAAAAAAGAAAGAAAATAATTTTTCATGTTCTTGAACAAGAAAAAAGAAAGGAAATATGTCATTTTTACAAATATATCCTTTAAAATTAAATGTATCATTTATAATGAATGTGAGATAGTTTTGTAATTTTAATAATCTTTTAAAATAGTTTTTATATTTCTTTTTTTTGTTTCCTTCCATATTTGGAAGGAAAGTTTGAGAGGAAACTTATCATTAATTTCTTTCCATTTCCTTTCCTCTCTCCTAAAAAAGTTTCGAGAACATGAGTGTTTTTACTTTCCTCCCCATTCCTTTCTTTCGTAGAAAGGGGTTCGAGAACACAGTGTAAAAGTAAACCAGTCTTATTTGCATGATCTTTTTTTCTCCCTTAAGATAGTACATGGTTTTATCTCATCAACTAAGTACTATATGCGGATAATCGTACCTGGTTATCATATCGGATAGAAATGCACAAAAAATCCCAAATCCAAAACCTGGCCTGGAAAATTCTGGGCTTTGTAAGCCCAACCAAGCTTTAGAAGCCTTAAAGCCTGATTAGACCAACTTTTTCGTTTTCAAGGCCCGGTTAAAGGATCTAGTCTGAAAAGTCTGAAGAACGACCTAAAAAGCCCGATGGAGCCCTCTTTCAACCCTAAAGCCCGGCCAAGCGTGAAAAAGCTTGGTTTTTTTTGCTTACTGAATAATGGACTTGGAAGGTCCGGGCCCAGGCCCGAAAAAGCCCAGACCTTGTGCATCTTAAGAGTATTGGGTTACCATTTGCTACGTGTACTATTAAATCATCTGTATAAGTGTGTGCCTAAAGTGTTTGTTGCCACCTAATTGTCTTTTGTTCTTTCTTAGGGTCCCTATCGCGAGGCTAGCAGCTGCGCAAGTCGCTGTTTGAGCTTCAGAACGAGGATGATTGATTTACGTGTTAGACGTTTCTCATTGTTGTATATAAATAATTGTCGTTTTTATTATTCTTAAAATGGCAAAAGATGAACAACGAAATAGACGCTTATATCGTTGCTTGGTATACAAGAATGGACTTATCAAACGCATCGACCTCTAAGTCGCCAACTATATCGATGGGTAGTTAACTCGAGCCTTTTTAGCTGTCGCATGTGTCAATGCATGAAAAAGATTTGTAATTATCTTGTTTTTCATAGAAAAACACAGTATCTTACATGAAAATACGTGAAACCCCACTAGATTACTTTCCAAGAGAACCCTTTAAGAGAGAGGAGAAGCTCTGACATTTATGGAGGAGAAATGATCTAAGTTTACTGGCGTGAGATTCCAACATGCCTCCTGCAATGGAAGTTAGACGGAAAAAATTATCTCAAAATGTCAAAAGAGGACTAGACAAGTTTTTTCTAAAAGGTTGCCCTAAAGTGGTAGATCTTGACTCATATACCATGTGAGAATATGTGAAATTCCATTATAGATTACTCACCAAAAGAAAAGATCCTTTTAGGAGAGAGGGTATATGTCAGAGAAATAGTTCAAGTCTAGCGGATATAAGACTCCAACATCTTAAGTAAGAAATTTCAGTATTAAAAGTATAATTTCGAATTTGATCAAAAATTTAGGACCCATTTTATGCCTATAAATCAATTTGAAATATTTATTTCCATCTCTATAGTTTGTTTTTCCTATTGCTTACTAAGGGGTCGTTTACCAAACACTTACACCGTAAGTGCTTATCGGTAAAATTTAACACTATTATTTACTTATCGGGTAAGACTTTAGTCCACCAAAACGACATTGTATGTAACAATTTACCCGGTAAGTGCTTACCGTGGTAAGAGTCGTCGTCCTCACTTACCGGGTAAGACTCTTGGTCCTTGTCTCGCTCTTAACGGATAATTTTTTTTTGTCTTTACCATATTCATGCGGTGAGGTAATGTTATTTAATAAGCGCTTATATGGGTAAGCGTTTGGTAAACCGTCAAAACATATCTTACATGCTTCCTTTGTAAAAGTATATCGTGCACACTTGGTGTTGCAAAGAATAAAAAGTTGATTTGTTTTTGTTGAAGTCTCGTATCAATTAATTACGTGCCAACACATACGCACACATGCATGTAGAGACACACACACATATATATATATATATATAGGGTATATTTCTTTTACAACCTTGTGTATTTGTACAACCCTTCTAACCCAATTAATTGATATATTTATAGAAAAGGTGGGAGTTCATTTATTATGATTTGAATATTTATGGAATATGAATAGAGTTTATTAATTATGATTAATACTTTATATTAGGAAACAATCAAAACTTCTATAAAATCACATATTCATCAAATGAAATGGACGGTTGAGATTGGGTTGTATTGGTTGCACAAATGTCAAAGGTTGTATAATAACCAACCTATATA
>NC_037543.1:11812747-11824736 GCF_001531365.2 Cynara cardunculus var. scolymus
ATTAATCATTTTTATTGTGGAGGATGTTAATCATAGATATTATCATCTTCATTATTTTAATTTTAGAGAAATACATGAAACAATTTCATTAATGTTAGAGAAATACATGAAATAGTTTCATTAAGTATTATATGAAACAATTTCACAACTATATATGAAACAATTTCATCACAAAAAGTATTATATGAAACAATTTCACAAGATTAAACAATTTCATGAAAAAATTTCATAAGATTAAACAATGAAATCGACAGATGAATGTGGTTTGCACGGTTTACACAAATGAGGGCGGTTTTCATATGATCACTCCTCTATATATATATATATATATACACACAGAGAGAGAGAGAGAAGATCAAACGTGAATGGTACATATTTAAAAGAACACGAAAACGGGTAAATCACGTACAAAATCGCATGTGATTTTATATTAATGGTCAAAAAAAAGTATATGGGCGACTTGTGGCTGCATCTTCAGGTCGTCGGGCAAGGTTTCTGAATCACATGTGATTTTGTATATGGTGTTAGTGTAAATCACATGTGATTCGCCCGTTTTTGTGTTCTTTTAAATAGGCATTGTTCTCACTTGATTCTGCCTCTCTCTCTCTCTCTCTCTCTCTCTCTATATATATATATATATATATGTGTGTGTGTGTGTGTGTGTGTGTGTGTATATAGGGTTGGGTTCACGTGAGACTAGACTGTTTTCCCTAAGATTCATGAGAACACTATTTTACACTTGAACTTCACAACAAAACACTGTGAAGATAAAAAAAATCCAAACTTTTACAGCAAAAACACTGTGAAAAGGTATCTTCACAGTGTTTTGCTACCCTTCACAATGATTTGTTGTGAGGTTTCAAGTATGAAAAAATAATTTTACGGGTCTCACGAAAACAAGTTGGTCTCACGTTATCCTAAGTCTCTTTCTTTCTCTCTCTATATATATATGTGGGTCTTCCTTCTCTCAACCAGAGTCCTACATTGCCTAGTTACGAACCAATCAATCTGTGTATATATATATATATATATATATATATATATATACTACAGGGCTTTATAGAGAGAGAGTCAAATAAGTTTTTGGCTATGTTTAGCAAACTAACCGATAAATTTTTCAACGTTGTTAAAAACTACTTTCTTCATCCTAAAATACATGCGTATAATGAATTGAAAAGGGCACATAATTCTCGAAACATATAATTATTAGTCTTTTTAATTATTAAATAACAAACTTGCTTTTAATACAAAAAGAATAATGAATATTTCCATCTCGATATAATTGGAAATAAATCCTTAATTTGGAAGGAAGGGAGTAGCTAATAGGTTAAATAACCCTCTACATAGGGGGTATTCACCAAGTCAAACATAACCGTTTTTGACGGTTTGGCGCCAAATCGCCAGGTCGGTCTAGTCTTCTGTTAGAATGTTTTTTTGAACGGTTTGGACCGAATCGACCGCCAAAAATACGCACGTATTAATTATATTTAGTTTCAAGTCGTAGGTTTAAATCAGACAAACCAGACCGCATTTTTATGTCCAGTTTGATTGGTTTGGCCACTCGCTATCAAAACCGCTCGGTTTGAAATTTTTTCTAAACTGCAATTATCATTTAGTTTATGGTTTGAAAAGTTAAACTGCAAAAACTTGATCACACGGGTGTTTGAGATTGCTTATTTGAAACAACTTATGTTTTTCTACAAAAGCACTTGTCAACTTATTATAAGTCAGAAAAGTTTAACTTCTTCAAAAACTCTTTATTACCGGTTTGACACCGGTATAAGTTGTTTATCCAAACACTCAAAAATGTTTATTACCAGTATTACACCGGAATAAGCCAATAAATTATTTTTATAACATGATAGATATTTCCTTTGGCAGAGTTGTTGGTTTGTGGTGTCATCAAAAACACAAATTCAACGATTTCTGTCATTTTGTCAAATAACCCTTCTCATTTTCATGGAGTTGTTGGAGATATCATCTAAGTTTTCTTCCACTTTCAACTACTTCGTGACTACCTCCCTTTATTTTTGACACCAAGTGCCACCCTCCTACCCGATTGCAACCAATCGATTAACAGTCGATCGCTCGATCATCGAATTACGAAAATCCATATATACACTTCTACTCGCCATTTCAGATTTCCGTTTCCACGTTAATCAATAGTTCGTATTTGGACTCAAATGTTGCGAAAGTTTGGTAAAAGAGCGAGCTGCATTTGGTCAAGGATCAGACTCCGAGTGCTCGTATGGAGGACCGTATCGCGTAAAGTGGTGATCGGGAGATTCAAGAAGAAAAATCCTACCAAAAAAGATCGAAATGGTGATCAAATTGCTCCAAATCGTATACGGGTTGCCTCTTTTAATGTTGCTATGTTCTCCCTTGCACCCACGATTGCTAAATCGGATGGAAAGTGGATCGACGGTGTTCGTGGACACGAAGGTAATGGTGGACCAATTAAGAGCATATTAAAGCCGTCTCCTTTGCGTTCTACTACAGTAATTGGGAATGAACATCTTCCCAAGAAAGTCTCGATAAATCTTCCGGAAAACGAGATATCGATGGCGCAAAATCGGGTCCTAAGAAGCCCGATTTATCTCCCAATGATGAATTGGATGGATGATGGGAATAGAAGCATTCTTGATGTGCTTAAAGAAGTCGATGCCGATATACTGGCTTTGCAGGACGTGAAGGCCGAAGAGGAGAAAGGAATGAAACCGTTATCGGATTTGGCTTTCGGTCTCGGGATGAATTACGTTTTTGCGGAAAGTTGGGCTCCCGAATATGGGAACGCCATTTTGTCGAAATGGCCGATTAAAAGGTCGAAGGTTCAAAAAATTTACGATGAGCAAGATTTCAGGTACAACTCGTTTCTTGTTAATTTGTCTTCTTTTTTTCGAAGCGGTGTTTGGGATTGCTTATAAAAACAACTTATTGACTTATTCCGGTATGGTACCGGTAATAAGCACTTTTGAGTGTTTTGATAAACAACTTATACCGGTGCCAAACCGGTAATAAGGAGTTTTTAAAAAAGTTAAACCCTTCTGACTTATAATAAGTTGATAAATGCTTTTGTAGAAAAACATAAGTTGTTTAAAAAAACAATCCCAAACACTCGTGAATCGCAAATATAACCATGGTATTTGACATAGTAATAATTAAGCAACTTTTATGAATTTTAATAGTTGCATGTAAACAATTTAGGAAGTAAAGAATAAGATAATGAAGAGTGTGCAAAACTTGAATTGGATCAACAAAACCAAATAATTATGTTGTCGGCATGGGAATGGGACGGGAACCTCAATTCCCGTCCCCATATCCATTCTCAACAGGGATTCCTCAACGGAGAAACGGGAATTTTTTTTTCCGTTTATATAAGTTATTTTAGATTCAAATATGTGAGAGACCATACATGTGTAAATTTCAAACATTTTCAATAAACCTAAAACCGAAATGTATTTAATTTAATACAAAAAAATCACATCATCATATAAGAACTAATAACTTAAAAAAAAAAATCAATTTAATCCAAAAAAAACTTAAAGTCACATGTACCAAAAAAATATTGAGTAATATACAAAACTTATCGATTAATTGTATTTTGACTTGACATCCAAAATATTACATATTATCCAAAAAGTAACAATTTTAGATTATAAACCTAGTTAAAAAATAGAAAACTATGAACTACCGTTTTAGTTGAAATAAATAATATATATATATATATATGTGTGTGTGTGTGTGTGTGTAATTTATTAATTAATATATATAACGGGTACGAGACGGGACGGGAATACCATACCCGCCTCTGTTCCCGTCCCCCATCCCCGGTTTGAGACAAACGGGGATCCCGTCCCCGTCCCCAACCGGGGTGGGTGGACCGGGTTCCTCGACGGGTCGGGGCCCACTCCCATGCCTATGCCAACCGACCAAACCGTATAATCATATTAGTTATTTTATAGTATACTTTTGGAAAATGTATTATAGAAGAACACTCGTACTTAATTATAGGTGATGCACACGTCGTCAAACACGTACCAAGGTTTAAATTGAACTCAAATCCAATGATAGGCTGAGTCCGTAATCATTCTTCTCAGGGTTTGTATTAAAACCGAATGCACGTTTGCCACAAAAATTGGGTACCCGAGAAATCAATTAAAGCCGATCAAGACTTAAAACATTAACTTAAACGAAGACTTCCGAGTGTGCAATTCATAAACCATAAGTTGAGTGATTACACAATTTAAAGTCAAAACCAACAATCAATGGATTCCATGAATGCTAATAATTTATCAATCCCATGCTTAATTTCAACGTCAATCATACCAAAATAGTACGATTGGTTTGACCTTGGCTGCAAAGATCAAAAGTACCAGGAGGGTCTCAGGTTTAAATCTCCTTGTGGCCACGAAGGTTCAAATGCGATGACTCCGGCCATCTGCAAAGCAAGTGGTTGTCCTGAGATTAGTCGACTCGTATAGTGGGTTGGATATCCAGGTTAATAAAAAAAAACAACCAAAGGTACCATTAGTTATTTGGTTCGATCGTGATATGTTGTTGATGGATCTATACAGGAACGTACTCAAGGCGACAATTGATGTCCCACGGACTGGCCAACTCAATTTCTATTGCACACAACTCGACCACCTTGACGAGGAATGGAGGATGAAACAGATCAATGCCATTATCAAATCAAGCGATCAACCACACGTTTTGGCCGGTGGCATCAATTCGCTCAGTGGATCGGACTATTCAACCGAGAGATGGAACAACATCGTCAAGGTAATGAAAATAGTCACATTTCCCTTGTATTGAATTATGATCTCCTTTTGTCCACGTACGACCGGATCACTCTAATGTTTTTGTTGCAGTATTACGAAGAATTGGGAAAACCGACACCAAGAATAGACGTGATGAATTTTCTACACGAAAACGACTACATTGATGCCAAGCATTTTGCGGGCGACTGTGAGCCAGCTGTGATCATTAGCAAAGGGCAAAGTACAAATCATAAGCTTTAGCTTTTTTATTAATTGTGGGGGTTCGGGTCAACTTGCGCATATCAATCTCAACTAACGTTAACAGTCTAAAAACCTCAAGTGGGCTCTAAGGGTGCATTCAGTACACAGTACACAAGACTGAATAGTCTATATTGTCCCAGATTGGACATGACATTAGATCAGGATATGATATGACCTGAGTGGGATAAAAATGCACTCACCTACCGCACTTTCTCGCTCGTATAGTCATGTCTGGTTCGATCCTGTCTAAGTACCAAACGCACCCTAAGAGAACTCGAACTAGTGACCAATAGAGAGCAAACCCAAGGCGTGTTCAGTTGAGCTACCCCAAGGGTTAACGTTTTAAGCTTTAACATTGTTGCGAATACGTGTAACAAGGCTTTGATTGTTTCCTATTTGTGTATCAGGTGTACAAGGAACATGCAAGTATGGTACACGAGTGGATTACGTATTGGCATCGAGGGAATTGGAATACACATTTGTGCCAGGATCGTACTCGGTAGTATCCTCAAAAGGCACCTCCGATCACCATATCGTTAAGGTCGATCTGAAGGGTGGTGCTCGTGAGGTGAAGCGGACAAAAAGAATCAAAAAAAGTATCGTCAAACTAACATGTAAGTATTGTATCGATCTATGCAAGGATATATAAGTCGTGTGAAAGTATGATGTCCGATCCAAAAACGGTTACAAAATGTTTGGACCGACATAATTGATCGGTAGTCGATGAAGCTAACTCAACCGATTATGAGACATAACTGGCTATGACAAGAACATGTTATAAACCGGTTATATATAGCTTGGAACAAATATATAATTTGGTCGGGTTGTGGCACACTATTTAAGGTCCGGTGGTGTAGTAGAATTAATTTCATCTTCTCGGGTACGAATCCAAGTGTTGTCAAAATGCTTGTGATTAGGGGGTGCTCAATAACCCGACCAACCCAACCCAACCCAACGCAACGCGAAATAACTCAACCCCGAAGCAACCCAATGTCTAATCGAGTTGTAAAATTTTCAAACCATAGGTATTGGGTTGATATTGGGTTACTATTATTTGAATTCAACTCAACCTGAAGGACCCGATATCTTTTTATCTTTTGGATTTAATATGATTGTTGAATTTATGTTAATATATATATTAGACAATTATACTATTACGTACGCTTTTCATATACACATCTTTTCAATCTATTCACATCTTTATATAACTCATTCGTATATATGTTTGGTAACTGTAAACATATATACGTAAATTGAGAAAATTAATTGAATATGATATACGTAAGAAGTATGGATAAATTGTATCAAATGGTTAATGATGGAAAAAAAATTATGAGTAGAGAAATAACATATTTAAAGTTAGAAGAATATGTAATGTAGTATCAGTCCGACCAACCCGTACGGTTTGGGTTGGGTTGCACTTTCGTTTGGGTTGAATTGAGTTAAGATTTTCCAAACCGCAAGCATTGGGTTGAGTTATTCAAATGTCTTCAACCCGATCAACTCAATCTATGAACACTCCTAGTTATGACCATAGAGGTTCACTTACGATAACGACATTTGATTCTGTATAAAAGTTGGCTTGCAAATTTAGGGTTAAAAAAAACTATATAATTTGGTTTTATGTACGGTTACATGCATTTTTGGTTTATGTGTTTTCTAATTTTGGTCCCTACAGTTTGTTTATTACAAATTCTCATTTGGAATTTACAATTTTGTTTGGTTTTGGTCCTAATTTTTGTTAAAAAGAATTCCGTTAAATTAAAATATAGTCGGGGCTTTGTATGTAATCAGATAAGGGTGATGGAAGAACTCGTTTTTTTCTCAAACACAGATAAAACGCACAGGTTGATTTCTCTCTAAAACACACTAAGAAAATGAAAACGGGTCATTTAGGTTTATAACTTTAAATAAGATCTTAATTAAATTGATGACACAACTACAAGGGTGGTGCCTAATTGGTTTGAGCTTTGCTCAAAATACTAGGAGGTCTCAGGTTCAAATCCAAGGAAGAATAAAAATCCCCTTGTGGCCACGGAGGTTCAAATGCGGTGACTCCAGACTATCTGCAAAGCAGATGGTCACCCTGGAATTAGTCGGCTTACATAACGGATTGGATATTCAGGTTAATAAAAAAAATTAAATTGATGACACTTTGATCTATTAAACAAAAATGGGTATATACTCTGTAAAGTCATGGATTTAATTAACATGCATCTCTTTATAGTTAATTAAAATAAATTTCACCTGTAATCTTTTTTAAATGTAAGTATTTTTTGGTGTATTTATTTCACTTCATATAAGTACTTTTTTTATTCAAAAAATATTTAGAGACTTAATCATTCAAAATATGAAAGTCTATTAATATTTTTTTCAAACTTTTTCTATTATTTTTCCACATAATAATAAATTATGGAAATTAATGAGGGATACCATAAGTAAATAAATAAATATAAATTTATAAGTTCCCATTGATATAAAAAAATTACACAATTATACTTTTATATTTGTTTCATAAATAAAATTAATTAATTCGAATGAGTTGACTATGATGGATCTTACACATCTCATATTTTAAAAGTTCTTAAATAATTAAACTATAACATGTTAAGATCACATTTGCATATAACCATATATTTTATATATCAAAAAATATAATTTACACATCTGATCTTAATATCTACAAAAGCTACATGTATACATAACAAGTACAAAAATAACACATCATCCCAACATCACATGTAAGCAGTTGTATATTCTTCATACTTCCCCCTTTCCCTTTTCATTTGAATGAGCCCGACCTGTATTGCACATTTTGAAATACAAAAAATGGTTAGATCTTGAGGTCTAGCGAGAAATCTTTTTATTTGCTATTATATGAAAAATCACCAAAAAACTTTTACAAACCCAAATTTGTATAATTAACAAATGAACAATGTTTTTCAAAACTAACCTCTTTTGTCACATCAAAATAATGAAACACCCTTTTATCGTATCAAATAATCAAATAACTCATTTATTGCATCATACAAAAATTCGTCACATCATATGGATAAAATCATAAATTCCTTGCATCATAAGGGTGAGACAACCTCATTTCCTCGCAACACACTAGTCTGAGAACCTCATCTCATCACATCATATTGGATGCGATAAACGTAACTTGTCGCATCAATAAGATGCGATAAGTTAATCTTGTCGCATCACAAAAATGTGACAAACATGTTCCTTGCATTACGAGGATGCGATATAAGCAAGTCATCGCATCAATAGGATCCGATAACACAAGTTATCGCATTACACATATGCAACAACTTCAAGTCATTGCATCATAAGGATGCGACAACAAATTGTCATATGATAAAAATCCAAATTTCACATTCATTTGATTTTGTCACTCTTATAACCATAATACACCTCTCATGATTATGTCAGCCTTATAACCATAATACATCTCTAATGATTATGTCACCCTTATATCCAAGAAACACCTTTCCGGATTATGCCACCCTTATATCCAAAATACAAACCTTCTGATTATGTCATCCTTATAACCAAAATACACCAATTCTGATTATGCCACCCTTATTCCAATCATTCAATATTAACATATCAAAATACAAAATTATGCTAATAATATCAAAATCTTCTTTACAGGTTTTTGATTTTCTTATAAACCCTATTTCATCGCACTGCAATGTCGTTACGAATTTATGACATCTGTAAGATGAAAAACCATGAAAACCTCAAGTCTAGCATCTGTTTTCATTTGATCGCTAATATATATATATATATATATATATTCTATGGTTGAATCCATCAAGAAGCAGGTGATCCACTCAAAATCAAAGCAGTCACCACCTTTTTCTCTTCACCGTCCACGTCATCATCTTCTTCAAGTTATATAACCAGTCACCTTCCATGGTTTCAAGAATCCATACTTTTAGACACAGTTTTCATCATCTGTTTCTCTTCTGGTTCTCTTTTAGAAATTAGTTTTCTTTCTTCCTTTATCTCCATACCCACCTCCTTTTCGCAAGGAAGCTGATGGGTACGGAGGTGTTGCACCCACATGACTGCTTCGTCGATCTTCCTCCGCCCAACTTCATCGCTGATTATACCCCAAATGGCGGAGATTTTTATTCAAGACCCATAAACAATGGTGGTTGCCGGAAATTGCAGCCCCTCAGACGGCTGCCGGAGAAAATGGGTTCAACACCCGGAAGAGTCAACGATGGTGATGACTCCGACTCGTATGCAGGATCGGGTTTCTTTCATTCTCCCTCACCCAGGTCTCTACCTCTCCCATCGTTTTTTAACAAGAAACAGCAAGATTCCATGGCCATGGCGGCGGCAGATCATGGCGGTTTTGATGACTCCGCCACCCAACATCTCCGACGATTGCTCCGGCTCGGGTGAAATTGGATTACGTACTGGTGGGTTAGTTTCTGGCATGGAAGGAAGATGACTGGATGGATGGCTGAAGGTGGTGCGTGGTGGGTGTATATATATATACATTTTTGTATGTATATATCCAGGGGATTCAAGTTGGATGATTAATTTAATTTTGTTTTTTTTATGTATTGCTTTTTATTTTTACGCAAAAAAATAGGTAATGTTTTTTTTTTCTTTTAATACTTTTTGAAGTTTTCAATAATATATAACGATTTTTCTTATTATATCAATCATATGTTATTTTTTTGTTATTTTAAAACTTGTTAGATACATCTTTATAACTTATACATCTAGTTAGGGGGTGTTTGGGATTGCTTATTTTAGGTGTTTTTTTGACTTATTCCAGGGTACCGATGATAAGCTAAATGTTAGTGTTTGAATGAGGAAAAATAAAACTGTTTATACCGGTGCCAAACCGGTAATAAGCAGTTTTTGATAAGTTAATCTTTCCTGACTTAAGAAATACTGTTTAATACTAGTTTACCATTTTAACCTTGTTTTTATTAATGTTTATTAATTATTAATCTTATTGATATAAATTTTTGTCAAAGATATTATTATAAATGATGAAAAATAAATTTTTACATGTTAAAAAATCAAATAAGTTAATAAGCAATCCTAAAGACTCCCATAAGTCAATAATATGGAAATCTGTCTTTTTTGGTCATTTTACATATATAAGCAAAATTTGTCAAACAATAAAGAACAACTTATCAGCTTATTGTTTTTTGGTACCGTTATAAGTTAATTCAAACATTTTATATAAAACTCCAGTTTGATACCACATAAGTTAATAAGCATTTTTACGAAAATGCATAAGTTGTTTTAAATAAGCAATCCCAAACACCCCTAAAACCAACCTCAACTTGTTATTGATTTCTATTCTTCAACCATTTATTTGTGTTGGAGGAATCCATTTATAGAGTAAAAAATGAGCGTTTCGTTTTCATTACCATCGTTAGAACAATTTCCATTACTACCAACGGTAGCTTGGTGATGGTGATGGTGATGGTCAACAGTGGTGACGGTGTTAGACGGCATTACATGGACTGATTTCTTCCTTACCAGGTCTATTAACACGGTGGCTGGTCCGTACCACATCGAGGATCGGTCGAGTCGTGCCTGAACTCCCTCCATCTATTAAAAACGGATTTCGATCAATGCCAACTCGATGGTGATCAGATTCGAGTGGAAACCTCCGACGATGGTTTTTTTAAATTTTATCTCTGTTATGAGATTGGAAAGCATTATATACATGCTGGTCTATAAAAATAAAAATCACCTATCCCCAATTTCCATGTTCCATTAATGTCCACTAATCATATGAATACATGTAAGCAGAGAGAAAAAAGTAAACATGAATTAAATAAATTTAAAATAAATGAAAATCTGATGTATCTTAATTTCATTGGTGAGACATGAATGAGACGTGTGAATTTGGGACAGGTGACTTCTATCCGTTGTATAGTGTATCTATTAAGTTTTATATCTCGGTTCTAAGATCGTTTCACAATATGTTCTCGAGCTATATGCACATAGTGTACATCCTTTATTCACTATGTGTTCACATATCCAGGTATCAAATATAAAATCATTGTACTTGAGCGGAAAAATTGTTAGCATATGGTAAACACCTTTGTGAACACAAGGTTTTCGGAACATCTTTGTAGACCAATGTTTATAATTCAAAATTATTGATTTTTCAATGGTGAAGGTTAATGGCACCCCTAGTGTATAGAGATGGCCAAAATCCGGTCTTGGACCAGTCCTTAATCGGTCATAATCAAGACAAAAACCGGCGGTAACCGGTCCTGCCATAACCGGTCCCGGTGAAATACCTTGTAACCGGTCAAGCTTACCGGTAACCGGTTAAGGAATCCGGTCCCGGTTCCGGTCTCGGCCAAAAAAAATATTTTTTTTTCAAATTTTTGTTTATTAATAAATTTTTAATATGTTATTGATATGTTTGTAAGATGTTATTTTTAATATGTTTTATATAAATACGTTTAAAAATATGTTTTGTTATATATATATATATATACACGTTTAATTTTATAAATACGTTTTATTATTATTATATATATATATATATATATATATACACGTTGACTTTTGTTGACCGGGCCGTGCCGGTCCTATAACCGGTTACATAACCGGTTCCGGTCTTAACCGGTCTCGGTCCTAGAAAACGTTAAAATCCATAACCGGTACATAACCGGCAGTCCACAACCGGTCCATACCGGTCCCGGGCCGGTTTCGGTCCCTCTCCGGTCCCGGTTCCGGTCCTCTGGCGGTTACGGTTCTAGTCCCGGGCCCATTTGACCATCTCTAGTGTATACTAAGGGCACTCCTAAGCCTACTATAATCATTCTTCTTTTTTGCTATTTTTTTCTTTGTCTTTTTGTTATTTTTATTTTTATTTTTGTTTTTTTATTTAAATTATTAATTAATTCTTTTTTTTTAGTTTTTTCTCTCTTATTTATTTATATTATATTTTAATATAAATTATTAAC
>NC_037543.1:11825461-11827307 GCF_001531365.2 Cynara cardunculus var. scolymus
TATAAATGAAAATTATATATAGTATTAATTTACGTATATAGAATCAGCTGTATAGTATAGGATTGGGTTCACGTGAGACCAGCCTATTTCTGTGAGACCCGTGAGACCACATTTTTACACGTAAACTTCACAGCAAAAATACTGTGAAGGTTAAAAAAAGTCACATTCACAGCATTTTGTTGTGAAGTTTCAAGTGTAAAAAGATGGTCTCACGAGTCTCACTAAAACAGGTTGGTCTCACATGGTCCTAAGTCGTGTATATATATATATATATATATATATATATATATATCAATATACAATGAATAATATATAATAATAATAATAATAATAATATATCATATATTATTGATGAGATTTGACATTTGATGGAAAATAAAGTTGTTACAATTTTCAATGCATTCAACACCCATATTAACGGGGGAGAGGCTAATGGCACCCCTGACTCTTACTTATGG
The DNA here is from genome assembly GCF_001531365.2 of Cynara cardunculus var. scolymus. Taxonomy (NCBI): domain Eukaryota; kingdom Viridiplantae; phylum Streptophyta; class Magnoliopsida; order Asterales; family Asteraceae; genus Cynara; species Cynara cardunculus. The sequence continues at coordinate 11,825,920 of NC_037543.1, forward strand.
CACCCCTATTTCCTAATATAATCATTTTTTTTTTTGTTTTTTTTTTTTTGTGATTTTGTCTTTTTATTGTCTTTTTTTTTTTATATTAATTTTCTTTTACTTATTTTATTTCATTATAAATATAATATTATTACAAATATTATTTATTATTCTCTAAAAAATTATTACTTCCCTTAATGGGGTGTCATTAGCATTCCCTTTTTCAATTTGTAGTTTATATTGAATCTCACGAATTCCATAAATTGCATGAATCTTAAAAGAAGATCCCATATATAGAGAGAGGTAAGATGTTTTGTCAACAAAGAATATGGTGTTAACTTTATGAACTTATTGGACCAATAAGATTCATTCTTTAGTAAAAGTTACCTCAAATGTTTGATATAATGATGAAAGACAAATTAAAAATAATATTTAAGTGTAAGTTAGTTTTATGGTATATATTTAATGAGATGTTATAAATTATTATTTGCATAATAATGTTATTGGATAAGTGAATGGAATTGGCTTGCAATTTGTTTGTTTGTGTGGAAAGCATGCAGTCATGAACCCCTTTTACAGGTAAGAAAATTTGGAAACGTTGACATATTGACTGGAAATATTAATTCCATGGAATTCATATATACATGTGCTTCAAACTTATCTTCTTCAAATTAATATCGTAAGAATGTGGCCTCCTCTTACTTCTTCCATGCAAACTCTCCTGCTCCTTTTCATCTTATCACCAACTCTTGCTAATCATTTTAACAAGTCTTCCGAATCAAAAGCTCTCCATGCAGCTTTCTCGTGGACGTATAATCGTACTTCAGCTCATTGTACTTGGCCTGAAATCACTTGCAACAAGGAAGGAAGTGTTATGCAGATATATGCAAAGGGAGTCAGGTTGTAGTGATTTCAAGTCTTGGACTTTCGTCCGTGTTCGACGAGAACTTGGGCAACTTGTTCGTTTGATGCATCATGTTGTTGATCGGTCATTTTGTAAGACAAAGAGAGAAAGAACTACGAATTGTGAAGTGGAAACGAGAAATGAATATGAGTCGAATTCACAAAATATAACGAGAAACCGAGAATTGTGAACGTTTTTTGCGTTTTTTTGCGAATTGAGAAGTTGGTATGTAAATCTCTCAACCTTGTCACATATTTATAGTGTTTAGATGCCAAAAAAATACAAAAAAAAAGGTCAAACGACCAGTTTAACAGCTATATTTTAAAAAAAAATGGCTTTTTTTTAAATATTTTGGGTCGGACTGGTCTATAACCGGTCCCGGTCCCGGTCCCACAAAACCAGCAAAACACGTAAAAGTTAACCATAAAGGTGTTTGAACTTGATTCTAAAAGTCAAATGGCTAGAGATCTCGTCCGAGGTTCAAATCAAAGAGGGATAAAAATCT
>NC_037543.1:11827407-11828563 GCF_001531365.2 Cynara cardunculus var. scolymus
TGGACCTTCTAATAGAGATTGCATGATCAGTTCTCCTTCTTTCATCCTTTCAATAAAGTTCAAAAATCTGTCTCTCCATTGATTATAGTCACCACGAAAAAGAAYTGGTGGCTTGGTATCAGTACCAATAGCCATTGCTTCTTTTGAACTCATCTTTTCAGTTTGTATGAAAAATATGATCAACTGCAGTTCAAAGTTTGAATTTAAAAGATCAGTTTACAAAAAAATATCTGATAAAGTGTAAACTTGAATAAGCACCCATTCAACACTTAGACAATTAATCACAAGCACTTGTCCGGATTAGTAATCCGCATTTACAAGTCTGGTCAAAAAGATAGACAAAATTATCAAGTTATCCGGATTAGAAATCCGGGCAACACATGGACATAAACCGCACAAAGATAAATCGCACAAAGAGTAAGATTTTAAACCGATCACAAAGTCAAACTTAATAAACCGATAAAAAAATCAAACAATTAAACCGATCAAAAAGTCAAACAATTAAACCGATCAAAAACAATTAAACCGATCACAGTCAAACACCGTTCAATTTAATACCGTCCAAGATATATACGATTGTAGAAATAAACCGCTCAAAAGTCCAAGACTTACCAAACGGATTCTAAACCGCACACTTACCACACGGATTGTTTTAAACCGTTCAATATCCGAACAAGTTACAAATTTCTTACCAGCCGGATACTTTTAAACCGCACACTGAACCTTTCAAGAGTTACACGGTTTATCAACCGGATTCTTTAAACCGCACAAAGCATCAACTAATCCGCACATAGCATCAACGGTTTGTCAGCCGGATTACCTAAACCGGTCAATGTATCCGCCCAAATGATGTCCGGTATATCCTATATCAATACAACTCGAAGCACACGGATGTTAAACCGTACAAGCTTTAAGCGGACAAAGATTCAAGTAAAAACATAAAATTTCACACTTATTACCAAAAATTTGGATCAAAACATGAAAAAATATGAGTTTTTAAGAACTTTTTCCAGAAAACTGAAAATCCATTTTCGACTACTTCAGCCTTAAAACTTGTTTAAAATGCAAAATGGTGTGAATCAAGATTGTTTGAAATACAAAACCGAATCTAACAATACAAATCTTTACAATTAACACCCAAAAATTGAACGATTTT
>NC_037543.1:11829063-11839623 GCF_001531365.2 Cynara cardunculus var. scolymus
TAAACTATTACAAAACAACTATACTAAGGAGAAACTTGAATACAACATTAAAGCACTAACTTGAACCCAACAGTACTTGTAATTATTCTTGTAATAGTCAGCATCCTTTACCAGTCGTCATCTGCATTCTTTGGAAAAATGACCGATTTTTCCGCACCTGAAGCAGCGGAGGTCATTTTTCCTTCCATCCTTGTCCTCTTTCTTCTCCTCTCTTCTATCTTTTCTTCTTTCTTCTCTCTCTTCTCTTCCATCTCTTCTGTCTTCCCTCTGATGAAATTTAGATGGCTTCCTTTCATAGGATGGCTGGTACCTTTCTCTCTTGAACTCTCTCCGTTCAAAGGGTTTCTTGATGAACTTTTTCTGGAACTGCTTTGTAATCAAGGCCAGAGAATTGGCAAAGGCTTTGATGTCATTATCTGATTCAGATGTTTCATCTTCAGATTCTGACTCCACCACCAGTGCTTGCTTTTCTTTCTTCTTGTGGTCTCTGGTGGAGGTCCTTGTAACTTCTTTTTCTTCAGCTGCTAGAGCCAGAGGACCACCGATGGACACCTTTTTCTTCATGGTGTCGTTCTCTTGTGCAGCAAGCGTTCCGTATCTGTCATGAAGTGACCAACCGTCTAAGTCCTGATTTGCTTGAAGGGACATTGACAGCTGTGTCCATTCATCACCGATACTTTTAAGGAATAAAACATTGTTTTCTTCCTTTGTTCTGGAGATATCATTTCGACGACATTGATTAATTAATGTGTTGAAACGATCATATGTCTTCTGAATCGGTTCATCKGGAAGAGCCTTGAAGTTGGTGTATTCGTTGAGACATTGAGCTCTACGATTCTTTTTTGTTTTTGCCCCTCCTTCCAATTGGCTTGCCATCTCATTCCATAGTTCTTTGGCAGTGGAACATGCATCAAGGGATTGGAAGATTTCATTGCGTATGGCCATGATTATCAGTCTTTTGGCCTTTTTGTCGATCTCAACCCGCTCTATGTCATCTTCATCTCAATTCTTCTCATCCTTGGGCATGTAGTAGGCTGGAATTACAACAAAACCAAGACCGAAATCGTATGCTACTCCAAGCGATTTATACGAACCCGATCAATCTTCTTGAGCAATTAACAGAAATTCGGTCACAACACCAAACAATTTATGGAAATCCAGACAACTTGTTTTACTATAAGCTAAGTCTTTATCTGATGATGAAATCCGGATAATAAGAATGAGTGATTTATTGTTGACCTAGGATACAAATCCGGTGACCTAGTGAACGGAGATGTCAAAAACAGCTAAAGGATATGCGATTTAGCTTCTATCAAGTCTGGATGGTGATGAACCCGGATAACAAATCAGCAACAAAAATTTAAGACAAAGAGCAATTAAGAGTATTCAAACAAACCAAAAATGAGTGATTTACAAAATCTGGTCAAACCAACTCAAGCCTTAAGTGATTTAACAAAGTTCAATCAAGCCAAAATCCATAATTCGTTCAAAATTCACCTCATAAACACAAAATTATTAACTTTTCACTCAAAAAATAGATCAAAACTGACTTTTTGATGAATTTTGTCAAGAACACAAAAAAAATTCAAAATCACATAAAATCAACAAATCTCTTAAACGAATGATTAAAAACTGAAATTTTGTGAACAACAAATATCACAAATCAATTACGCACACGATGATCAAAATTTTAACACACAAACAAAAGATTTTGAACGATTTTCGGATCAAACTCAATAAAATGATAAGAACATGAAGAACACCAATGAAGAACACATAAAATTCCAGAAAATTTTCTTCCAAAAATCTTCAAATTTCTGATTTCTTCTATTGATTTCTTTGCATTTCTAGCTCTGATACCAATTGTTGTTCCACTTGAATCAATCTTCAATCTTCTATTAATAATCAATGGTAGAATCTAAGATTAAGCAATCAATAACACTTTGGAGAGATGAGAGAAAAAGTCAAAACTCTAAATCTGGTCAAATCTATTATTACGTAAATGATATTACAATTGAGACTCTTACCTAAAATTACAAAAGACTTACCCTTTATATAGGGTAAAAGATGTAAGCTCTAATAGTCAAAGTCAAACTATCACTAGAAAAGTCAAACACGATGACTTTTACAATTATAGACAATATTTAACTTTCAAGACGAATACAATTTAACACTGATTTTCAGTCCTAACAGGCTCCCTTACCAAACCTCCCTGATTTATAAGAGACAACTTTAGTCTCTAGAAAAATCGGATGTCTCTTTTCTTGGAAGATGTGGATCCTGAGATCCCACGTTATATAGAGAATGAACCTTATGTTCCATATGCTATATCTCCGAATGTTCCTGAAACAACTACGACTGTCGCGATTCCTGAACAACAGATTTTTAAGATCCCTCATAAGTGGAGTGATGGAGACAAGAACAAGGTGGCTATAGATACTCGAGCGAGATCTATAATAGCCATGTGTCTTCCTGACGAGGTCTATCATTCTGTGATGAAGTTTAGGACCTCGAAATCCATGTGGGACACTCTTTGTGTTCAATATGAAGGTACTTCCCATCTACAAGAATCGAGGAAGATAAATCTAGTAAGACAATATGAAAGATTTACTTTGTGGAAAGAATGAAATGTCGTCTGAAGTACATCAAAGATTTAATTGTCTTCTTATTGATTTGAGGACAGTTGGCAGATAATATTCCAACTCTGAAACTTTGACGAAGTTTTTGGAATGTTCACCAAAATCATGGGATACATATTCTATGTGTCTCAAGATGTCGAACGATAAGTCCTCCCTCTCTCTAAGCTCTCTTTATGGGATACTGCTCAATCACGAGCAGTCTCGACAACTAAAGAGGAATCTCATCAAAGATTCCAGAGAAATAAAAGGCTCTCCGTTAGCTTTGATCGCTGAAGATTCTTCAGTTGAACTCTCATCTTCTTCTTCTATTCCTCTTTCTTCTTCTGTTTCTTTAACTGAATTTGTTAACTCCAATATTTACTTCATGTAAAATTATGAAAAAGTATTCTGCAAGTGTTGATAGAAGGGTATCTTCCACATAAGACAACAGAGGACCATCAACAGAAGCTGTTTGATCGTGCAAGTCAAGAATGAAAGAACCTATGTTGTCTCTCACAGAGGTTCTGGAAAATGGTCCTCTGGCAATAAGAACCTACAAGTCTTCTACAACAGAGCCTCTGAGCTGGCTAATAGAGGGTATGCGGATTTGTCTTCTGTGAAGATCCTGTTCTGCTGTTTTTCAAAGGTTGTTAGCTGCACGTGCCTCTCACGTGACTAGGTCTGTAATCGACTTTATTTTGACGGCTTGGATGATTTCACACGTCTAGGTCATGTCAGATAGGTCGTTAGGAACTAGTATAAATAGCAGTTTAGGCCTTTGTAATTCAGTGTGCTTCCATATTGTAATCGTCTTATATTCAATCAATTGAAAAACCTTTGAAGCTATTCTATTGTGTTAATCTCCTTCATATCAATCTGTGTGTTCTTGATTAATTACTCTGTTGTGTTCTTATCATTGTTTTCACTGCATTGTAATCGTTCTAAAGATCATCAAGAGTAAGAGATCAAATACCAAATCTGAATTTACAGGTCTTAACAGTATTAGATTCCACAAACTCTGAGGATTTGTCAGAGTCTGATCTTGCAGACTTTGATGAGTCACTGGATCTTCTAACTAAGTCTTTTAGAAGATTTTCCAAAAAAGTAACTTCCGCAAATCTCCCTCGCTGACCATCAAGGATAAGCCAAAGTCATATTCTATTAAAAAGGCTTCAGCGATCTGCTACAACTGTCAACACAAAGGTCACTTTGCGAGCGAATGCAGGTCAAAGAAAAATGTGATGCCATCTTCAAAAACTCCATCCTCCTTCAGAGCCAAAGATGATAAATATCTGGAGCTGAAGGAGAAGTACAAGAAGATGAAGAGTTCTCAGCAAAAGGGCAAAGGTCTTGTCACTGAAGAACATGTTTCGGCTTATTCGCCTGACGAATCATCCTCAGATGAGGAAGATACGACCTATCTCTGCTTAATGGCCAATGATGTCAAGGAAGAAACTTCTAAGACATCAACCTCCAGTGATCCCTCATCATCCACTCTTGCTCAGGTATGTTTCTTGAATAAACCCTCTTCTTCTTCTTTTAGCCTATCAGCGTTAGATACATTGACAGTTGACCTTTACAATGCTCTAAATGGCAAATCAAAAGAAGAAATACTTAATCTTGATCTTCAAGAACAGTTGAAGATTTGTCATTCTAAGATCAAAGAAGATCTTAAAGATCAGGTTATTGTAAACCAGACCATCACTATCGAGCGAACAGGCTAAAGCTGAGCGTGAGCAAGCTATTGTTGAACTCAAGGCTAAGAAGGCTACCATTGAAGGATGGTGCAAAGCCTCTATCAAAGCCTCTGAGATCATCAACGCTTAGATTCCCACCAAGATTAAGACTGGTCTAGGCTTTTCCTATGAACAGGAAGATAGTGTCACTAACAAGTCCATGCTCAAGTTTGGTACCTTCGTCTCTTCTATTCCTGACACTTTCTCCTCTTAGTCTTCTTTCACTGAGAGTCATCTTGAAGGAACTTGTTTGAGTTCAGGTCGCAAAGACAAAGGTAAATCCGTTGTCATAGCACCTCCTCCCAAGAAGGCTAACAAGTCACATAGATCAAGATCTATTCCTTCAGCTCGTGCACCTTATTCTTCCTCAAGGATCATGATATCTGAATCTTCTCAGAAATCTAAGTCTAAGCTCAAGGTGAATGTTTCACCTAAGGACTCCAAGTCCTTAGTTGTTCCTCCTAGAACAAATGAGAAAGGAATCATTGGAGCTTGTCCCTCTTCTCCTCTGGTACTTCTTGGCCCTAAAGCTGGTTTCATATATAGGAAGTGTAGACACTGTGGTAAAACTACATATATTGCTAGCAAGTGTCCTTTTGCCACCAAGGCTGGTGCTCCAGCCAAGGGAAAGAAAGTAGCCAAGGCTGAGAAATCTACCAAGGCGAAATCTGCCACAAAGGTTGTAAAAATGACTAAGGTGAAGAAAACCAATAAAGCCTCCTCTTCAGGCTCAGTGAAGACAACTAATGACTCTAAGTCTTCAGCGTCTGGTGTTGTTGTTCCTCTTACCACTGAAGTCTCTTCATCAGGGTCAGTGAAGACACCTACTGACTCTATTCCTTTAGCGTCAAACGTTGTTCCTAATCCCACTGAAGCCTCTTCTTCAGGCTCAGTGAAGACAACTAATGACTCTAAGTCTTCAGCGTTAGGTGTTGTTTTTCCTCTTACCACTAAAGTCTCTTCATCTGGCTCAGTGAAAACACGTACTGACTCTATTCCTTCAGCGTTAGAGGTTGTTCCTAATCCCACTGAAGCCTCTTCTTTAGGTTCAGTGAAGCCTTCTGTTGAAACTGAGTCTTCAGTTTTAGTGGATATTGCCTCTAACACTGTTGGACCCAAATATAAATGGGTACCAAAGAAACTTTAAACTGTTCCCTTGTGCAGGAGGTCAAAGACATTTGGTATCTCAATAGTGGATGCTCAAGACATATGATTGGAGACAAATCCCTGCTCATCAATTACAAGGATGAAAGAGGCCTTCCATAACCTTTGGAGGAAATGGAAAAGGATATACCAAAGATTTTGGTGTATTAACCAATGGTGCAACTTCCTTTAAATGTGTTGCTTATGTTGAAGGACCGAAGCATAATATTCTTAGCATCAGTCAGCTATGCGACAAAGATTTCAAAATGAAATTCTCTAAGAATTCATGATGTCTTTGACAAGGATGATAAGGTTGCTCTAATCGGTTCTCGTCTAGAGAATGTTTACGTCATCAACATGGATTCTCCTCTTACTGAGATCAACTTTTTTCTCTCAAAAGCTTCATCAGGTATCAACTGGTCTTCCTTAACACATCTTTGCAAAAGAATCTCTATGCTCGGCATGTGAAAAAGGAAAATAGACAAAAGCTAGCTTCAAGTCTAAGAAAATCTCTTCAGTGACATCTCCACTTCAGCTATTGCACATGGATCTCTTTGATCATGTTAACGTACAATCCATAGTTGGAAAGAAATATACACTTGTCATTGTTGATGAATACTCCAGGTACACTAGGGTCATCTTTTTCATATCCAAAAGTGAAGCACCGAAGAAATTATATTGTTCATTAAAAGAATAGAAGTACTTAACAATATTAAGGCACAATCTATCAGAAGTGACCATAGAACTGAATTCAAAAACAGTACCATGGATAGCTTCTTTGAGGACAAGGGAATCTCTCACAACTTCTCTTCTGTGAGAACTCCTCAACAAAATGGGGTCGCTGAAAGGAGAAATCGAACAATCATTGAGGCTTCTCGATCAATGCTCAGCGAATCTCATCTTCCCACTCATTTATGGGCTGAAGTTGTCAATACTGCTTGTTTCACTCAAAACCGGTCGCTGATCGTTAAAAGGGTTCAAAAATACAGCTTACGAACTCTTCCATAGCATAAAGGCTTCTCTTAGCTTTCTTCATATCTTTGGTTGCACGTGTTTTATTCTTAATAATCGTGATCAACTTGGAAAGTTCAATCCCAAAGTTGATGAAGGAATCTTTCTTGGATATTCTTCAGTATCCAAAGCCTTTAGAGTGTTCAACAAATATCGACAGACCATAGAAGAAACTATTCATGTCACCTTTGATGAATCTCAATCAGCTAATTTTAAACCCATCATTAATGATGACGAAGAATTAGAAAACTGGATGTTCTATCATGTTGGACAACCTGAAGCTTCCTTCAACAATCAACCCAATGTTGATACTCTAGAAGCTGATGATGATCCACTTATCATTCCAGTTGCATCTAATAACCGAAGTGAATCTTCTTCAGAGATCGTTGCAATGCCCATTAGTTGCATTCCTCCATCTACTTCAAATACTGACCAATCAATGAATGAAATGCCTTCAGCATCCGAATCTCTATCAATAGCTGAATCTGAGGCTCCTTTAGCAATTCTACCTATTGCCGAAGAATCAACAGCTGAAGCCTCATCTTTTGTTTCTGAACATCAATGCTCAGATGATAATCCTCTATCGGCTCAGCGATGGACAAAAAACCATCCTATTCATCCAATTCTTGGTGATAGTTGTTATAACCGGGGTTCAGACAACCTGGGTTGAGGTAACTTATATGTGATTATTATTTGAATATGATAACTAGATCCTGTTTATCACTCAAGGTAATTAATGTGTGAGATTATTAGATAAGTGATTACGTGATAGCATGATAAATTTGTTTTATTTGATCATGTTAGTAGATGAAATTATATGCATAAATGAGTATGCAACAAATATGTGAATTTTAAGCATAAGAAATATATATATGCATGTATGTATGTGAGTATGCTTAAATGAATATATGTATTAATTTATGTATGCATGCATGAGAAGGTTGCATGAGGCAGCCGACTTTCCTAAGTAGGAAAGGGTATAAAAGGAGGGCTTAGCCTCCAATTTATTCTTCTTGCCATTTTGGAACCTCATGTGAGCGATTTAAGTGAAGAAGTGTTGACTGGATTATTTTGATCGGTATTCAAGTTGCTTTGGGCGATTTAAACCCTAAACCCGTTAAAGCTTAAACGGTTTAGTCTTAAACCGAACAAGTGTTGATCGATTTATGATTATTGAGTTTATACCAAGTATTTTGAACAAAAAAGTAGGTATACGACTAAATGGTGTCCGGATTATTTTTAATCGGACAAGCCTTAGGCGATGTATTGTCCGGACTTATTATCCGGACAAAAGTGTTGGAATTTATTCTAAGTGTTAAATCGGACAAGCCTTGAGCGATGTGTTGTCCGGATTTGGTAAGCCGGCCATGACTTTACCGGAGATGAAGTCTGCCTAAGCCAAGTTGACCGGATTTGTACTATGCCTTGTGCTTTATTGATAAAAATTATTATTTTATCATAAAATGGAAAATTAGATATAGATGATTTTGGATTGATAACAATTCCATTGACTGCGATCTATTTAGAATTGTTTTTGTAAAATGTTTTGATAAGAAAATAAGGGTGGCATATCAAGGAGACGTATACCATGGGATAAGGGTGGCATATCAAGGAGAGGTGTACATTTGATATAAGGGTGGCATTTGTATTTGTGTTGAATGATATAACTCTTAATATTATATCCCTTAAGATTACCGTGGTTTGGAATCTTTATTTCTTTGTGATTTAAAGATTTAGGATCATGGTTCTTATTGGAAATCATAGTCTGGATGTTATTGAGGAGAAAATAACAGGTTTGGCCTGAAACTTTAAATAAACCTTGTTTGATTAGAAAAGGTTTAAAAGTGGCATTATATGAAACCTGATTGGTTCAAAGGTATGTTATTTGAAWAGHTGAATGCTTGGCTTGAAAAGGGGAAGGAACTGGTAATATGCCTCATTTGTTTATATATTGATTATATATGTGAAAAGTTGTTTTATTTAAAAAGTTTTGGTGATTATCACCCAACAATAACTTAAATAGAGTAACTTACTAGACCTTCCGGTCTAACTCTCGTTTTGTAATTTTAACTATGTATTGCAGGAGGTACGGACGGTAAGGGGAAGGGGAAAATGTGATATTTTCCTAAATGCATATCTACGTGAAGAATTGTTTATGATGTATAGTTTTGGTTGATGAACGATGATTAGTACAAGAAATATAGTTTGAATTTTTGCTGGTAGATTCTTGTACTGTGGGACCTAAGTGGTGTATAAACATGTATTTCTTTCGTATGAAGTATATGTCACATGCAATGTGTGATATGGGGTGTTACAGAAAGTGGTATCAGAGCCTGAGTTTAAGGGATTTAGGTATTTAACAACATGATACCTAGACTTAAACTATTTTATTGCATGTTAAGGGTCCCGGACATAGTTAACACCATTGGAAATATATATGATGGGTTGAAAGAACAGTGTGTAAGGTAAATTTTAATTACATCTGGCCAATGTAATTATGAATTTACAGGTACACATCTGAACTTAAATACTTCATTATATTTGGAAATGTGAATACGTGATTATTAACAGTAAACTCTGCAGATGACTAGCCGAACTAGAAGATCTGAAAGAACGGCTCGTCCAGAGTCTGAAGAAAGGGAAGAGTCACCTGTTAATCTTCCAACTAGCACATCCGAAAATAGAGGTCAGGAAAGACCAAGGAAACGAGGCAGAGGAAGAAATCAGTCTTAAGGGAGGGGTCGTACTGAAGTTCATTCTGAACCTGAAGAATCCAATTCTGGAAATGTTCAGGAGAGATCGGTGCCTCACCCTGAATATGTAACTAGAGACATGTTGGCAGAAGAGATGGGGAAATTGCGGTAAACTTTAACTTCTATTATGGGAATACCAGCCAGGGTAGAAATAGAAAGAGTAGAAGTTCATCCCTCAGTACCAGTTACTCACAACAAGGAGGGAGATATTAAAATGTTTTTGGCATGCAAGCCACCAACATTTTCTGGAGAAAGGGATCCAGTGAAAGCCGTATGCTGGATCAAAGAAATAGAATCTGTTTCAACACTATTCGGTGTCCGAAAACAGATAAAGTTTGATTTGTTGTTTCCGTATTAAAGTCAAATGCTTTGTTCTAGTGGGAAGTTGACTCGACAGCTAGAACAGATGTTTTACAATCGTTGTCTTGGGCAGAATTCATGGACCGATTCAAGAATCAGTTTTTCCCTAAACAGCAGTAAGACAAATGGAAGAAGATTTCTTGAAGCTAGAACAGGGAAATGGAACAGTTCGAGAATATACTTAGAGATTTATTGAATACTCTCGCTTTGTAGAACGCTACGTTTCAACAGAATCCAGAAAGATAGAAAGGTATATTTGGGGTTTGAAACTCTCAATTAGAGAGTTTGTTATTGCTATGAACCCCAATACCTTTTCATTAACAGTAGATGCGGCCGAAGTGACCGAATGAAATAAGAATCGACAACCAGAAGGAAAGGTTGTAGAGAAGAGAAAATGGGAGGGGCCTTCATCTTTTCGAGGACCGAAAACAGTAAGATATGATAACAGATCTGAGCAGAAGATCAGTGAGAAAGTCTGCTCACAATGCCGATAGGTTCATCAGGGTGAATGCAAGATGGACCCAAGAAAATGTTATAACTACGGTGAAGCAGGCCATCTGTCTAGAAGTTGCCCGGCTAATCGAAGGTGCTTTAACTGCAACTCTCCAGATCATATTCGAACGAATTGTCCCTTGTTAAGAACTCCGCAGTTAACAATAGGGAGTAATGCGTCGGGTACTCGGGGAAGGCCTACTGTGAACAGAAGAGGGCAAGGAGGGGCGCGGGGACGGTCCTTCTAGATGACTAAGAACGAGGCAGAAGCATCACCGGATATAGTAATAGGTACATTCCTTCTAAATTCAATACATGCTAAGGTGTTATTTGACTCTGGTGCAAACTTTTTGTTTGTATCACCATTGTTTGCTCAAAATGCATGTCTGAATTCTGTGATACTTGATGATGAATTAGTAGTTGATACTGCTAATAGTCAGGAAACTG
>NC_037543.1:11840608-11847194 GCF_001531365.2 Cynara cardunculus var. scolymus
GTTACTAGTGTGTTCAATAACTGTATTATTGTTATTGAGGGTTGTGAACTCCCGATTCGGTTGTTTCCCATGCCGATGAAGGAATTTGATGTAGTGGTGGGTATGGACTGGTTGGCAAAGTATCAGGCTAGTATTGTGTGTAATCAGAAAATGATCATAATTATTCTGCCAGACCAAGGAAAAGTTGTTATTTATGGTGATCGTCATAATCACCATATCGGTATTTTGTCAGTAATGAAAGCTCCGAAAAGCATCCGAAAAAGATGCCAAGGATGTTTGGCATATGTAATTTATATGAAGAAAGATAAGAGAAAAGAAGAATTGATTTCGATTGTTAGTGAATATCCAGAAGTCTTTCCAGAAGACTTATCTGGATTACCACCAGACAGAGTCATTGAATTCTGAATCGATCTTGTACCAGGGACTGCACTAGTAGCAAAGGCGCCATACCGATTAGCACCATCTGAATTGAAAGAACTGGTTGCACAGTTGAAAGATTTAATTGACAAATGATTTGTTAGGCCCAATACTTCACCTTGGGGTGCTCCGGTCTTATTCGTCAAGAAGAAGGATGGGTTTATGTGAACGTGTATAGACTATCGCGAATTGAATAAATTGACAATTAAAAACAAATATCCTTTACCAAGGATTAATGACTTGTTCGACCAATTGGTAGGAGAAAGTTATTTCTCCAAGATTGATTTAAGGTCAGGGTATCATCAGCTCAAAGTCAGGGAAGAAGATGTTGCCACAACAGCATTCAGAACAAGGTACGGGCATCACAAATTTTTAGTTATGCCGTTCAGCTTAACTAATGTGCCCGCAGCCTTTATGGATTTGATGAATAGGGTATGTAAGGAATATCTTGATAAATTCGTTATTGTATTTATCGATGATATTCTTATATACTCTAAGACTGAAGAAGAACATGCAAAACATCTTCTTCTGATATTAGAATTATTGAAGAAAGAAAGGAAATATGCAAAATTATCTAAATATGAGTTCTAGTTAAGAGAAATCCAATTCATGGGTCATGTCATCTCAGAATCAGGGGTAAAAGTTGATCCAGAAAAAATAGAAGCAGTTGCAAGATGGGAAGCTCCAAAAAATCCTTCTGAAGTCCGAAGCTTTTTGGGATTGGCTGTTAATTACCGTAAGTTCATTCAGAATTTTTCTAAAATAGTTGTGCCGTTAACCAAATTGACTCGGAAGAACATTAAATTCTAGTGGGAATGAGATCAGCAAGAAGCTTTTCAACTTTTAAAAGATCATCTTTGTTGCGCACCGATATTGACTCTACCAGATGGATCCGAAGACTTTGTGGTTTACAGTGATGCTTCAAAGTTAGGGTTAGGATGTGTTCTAATGCAGAGAGGAAAAGTGATTTCTCATGCGTCAAGACAATTGAAAGATCATGAGAAGTAGTATCCAACCCATGACATGGAATTAGCTGCAGTAGTATTTGCTCTGAAAATCTGGAGACATTATCTTCTGGGAACAAAGTRTCAGATTTWTACTGATCATAAGAGTTTACAACATTTGTTCAGCCAGAAAGAATTAAATATGCGACAGCGTCGATGGATTGAGCTGGTCAATGATTATGATTGTGAAATCCTCTACCACCTGGGAAAAGCTAATGTGGTAGCTGATGCCTTGAGCAGGAAAGAAAAGAGTGGAACCATTAAAGCAGTGGCAATGAGAATGAATTTGGTCCCTGACATTCGTAAGGAGATTCAGAGATGTCAACAAGAAGTTATAAAAGAAGAATTTGTTAAAGCAGAAAAGTTGGGTAAGATGATCTCAACCTTGAAACAGAATGACGAAGGACTAATGTGCTTTCAAGGGCGAATCTGGATACCATGTTTTGCAGATATCCGAAACACTATATTAAATGAAAGCCATAAGTCCCGATACTTTATCCATCCATGTACCAATAAGATGTACAAAGATTTAAAACCTTTTTATTGGTGGCCCGGATTGAAGAAAGACATAGCTAGATATGACCAATCAATGAATGAAATGCCTTCAGCATCCGAATTTCTATCAGTCGCTGAATCTGAGGCTCCTTTAGCAATTCTACCCATTGCTGAATAATCTACAGCTGAAGCCTCATCTTCTGTTTCTGAACATCAATTCTCATATGATAATCCTCTATCGGCCCAACGATGGACAAAAGACCATCCTATTCATCCAATTTTTGGTGATAGTTGTTATAACCGAGTTTCAGACAACCTAGGTTGAGGTAACCTGTACGTGATTATTATTTGAAATGTGATAACTAGATCCTGGTTATCACTCAAGGTAATTAATGTGTGTGATTATTTGATAAGTGATTACATGATAGCATGATAAATTTGTTTTATTTGATCATGCTAGTAAATGAAATTATATGCATAAATGAGTATGCAACAAATATGTGAATTTTATGCATAAGAAATATATATACATGATATGCATGTATGTATGTATGTGAGTATGTTTAAGTGAATATATGTATTAATTTATGTATGCATGCATGTGAAGGCTGCATGAGGCAGCCGACTTTCCTAAGTAGGAAAGGGTATAAAAGGAGGGCTTAGCCTCCAGTTTATTCTTTTCACCATTTTGGAACCTCAAGTGAGCGATTTAAGTGAAGAAGTGTTGATTGGATTATTTTGATCGGTATTCAAGTTGCTTTCAAGCATCTGAGTTTCAAAAGAAATTACATAAGGTGAGTGATTCTTACTACTTTTTAACACTTCATAATTGTATAATTGAGTATAGAACTTTACTTTTGATTTTAAAAGTTATTCACTGGAGTGTTGTCCGGATTAGTCTTAAACCGGACATGTGTTAGGCGGATTAGCCTTAATCCGGTCAAGGCATAAGCGATTTAAACCATAAACCGGATAAGGATTGGGCGATTTAAACCCTAAACCGGTTAAAGCTTAAACGGTTTAGTCTTAAACCGAACAAGTGTTGAGAGATTTATGATTATTGAGTTTATACCAAGTATTTTGAACGGAGAAGTAGGAATACGACTAAATGGTGTCCGGATTATTTTTAATCGGACAAGTCTTAGGCGATGTATTGTCCGGACTTGTTATCCAGACAAAAGTGTTGGAATTTATTCTAAGTGTTAAATCGGACAAGCCTTGAACGATGTGTTGTCCGGATTTGGTAAGCCGACCAAGAGTTGATCGGAGATGAAGTCCGGCCAAGCCAAGTTGACCGGATTTGTACTATGCCTTGTGCTTGATTGATAAAAATTGTTATTTTATCATAAAATGGAAAATTTGATATAGATGATTTTGGATTGATAATAATTCCATTGACTGCGGTTTATTTGGAATTGTTTTTGTAAAATGTTTTGATRAGGRAATAAGGGTGGCATATCAAGGAGAGRTGTACYATRGGATAAGGGTGGCATATCAAGGAGAGGTGTACATTTGATATAAGGGTGGCATTTGTATGTGTGTTGAATGATATAACTCTTTCTATTATATCCCTTAAGATTACCGTGGTTTGGAATCTTTATTTCTTTGGGATTTAAAGATTTAGGATCAAGGTTCTTATTGGAAATCATAGTCTGGATGTTATTGAGGAGAAAATAACAGGTTTGTCCTGAAACTTTAAATTAAACCTTGTTTGATTAGAAAAGGTTTAAAAGTGGCATTATATGAAACCTGATTGGTTCAAATGTATGTTATTTGAATAGCTGAATGCTTGGCTTGAAAAGGGGAAGGAACTGGTAATATGCCCCAATTGTTCATATATTGATTATATATGTGAAAAGTTGTTTTATTTAAAAAGTTTTGGTGATTATTACCCTGCAATAACTTAAATAAGGTAACTCACCAGACCTTCCGGTCTAACCCTTGTTTTGTAATTTTAACTATGTATTGCATGAGGTACGAACGGTAAGGGAAAGGGGAAAATGTGATATTTTCCTAAATGCTTATCTACGTGAAGAATTGTTTATGATGTATAGTTTTGGTTGATGAACGATGATTAGCACAAGAAATGTATTTTGAATTTTTGAGCCATGTATTTTATACTGGTAGATTCTTGTACTGTGGGACCTAAGTGGTGTATAAACATGTATTTCTTTCGTATGAAGTATATGTTACATGCAATGTGTGATATGGGGTGTTACATAAAACTACGTAATAACATACATGGTAATTAAATTAAATGCATGAGTGGTATGTATAAATATGAAAAAGGTATTATGATGTATATGTGAATTATACATGCATGTATGTAATGTGAAGCATGCATGAGGTTTTGATTATTTTAATATGTAGAAATACAATATCTTCATTGTGAAGCAAAGATGATTTTAAAATGATATTTTCCACTGCCCAAAACTATTTTATAAGTAAAATAGTCTCCATCGCCTTATGAAATTATATAAAGAAAGAAAAAGGGGATAAGATCATTTCTTATCACTTTATTTTGGAGAAGAAACATGTTTGGAAGAAAAAGGGTAATTTTGTGGCGATGAAGAGCATTCTGGAAGAAAACTGTTGTTTAAAAGTGGTTGAAGATCCTGTGATTTGCTGTGTGTTTTAACCTACAGAATCTGTGTTTGATAAGTTGAGTTTTGATAAATTAAAACCTTTATATTGTAGTTATATAAACTGTTGGGTTTTGGGGATTACGATTTAGGAATAGTTTGGTAAACACTGTTTTCTAAAAGTTTAAACGAAGTATTTGTGAGTGTCAAGTTTGAAACTGTTTTGAAAGATGAAATAATAATTGTGCTTTAAAACAGTTTTGGAAGATATTCTATTTTTTTAAGATTTAAAAGAGATGTGATATGTGGAAAATTATGAAAGAAGGGATTGTTCTTGAGTTTGAAGGTTTGACGATAAAACTATTTTTACTATTATTGGTTGAAAACTATAGAGGACATCTCATCAGGACGGTTGTGACTTCAGTCTGTCTTCGTTTGGGATTAATCTATAGATTTTGTGGACAAAACTATGGAGGATGTTTCATTAAGACGGTTGTGACTTTGGTCTGTCTTCGTTTGAAACTAATCCATAGATTTTGATGAGGAAATAAGGGTGGCATATCAAGGAAAGGTGTACCTTTGGCTATAAGGGTCGCATATCAAGGAGATGTGTACCTTTGGATATAAGGGTGACAATTGGGTGTGGTTATTATAGCTCTTGCTATTATATCTTCGAAGATTACAATGGATTTAAGTTCTTGCTTCTTTGTGATTTGAGGACTCAGAGATGTTGTTCTTATTAGAAATGATAGTACTAATGTTATTGAGAAAGGGAAAACATAGTTTATGGCCAATGGTTTTGGATATAATCTGTTTTGAATTAAGTGTTTGATTTTAAAGGAACAAGAGAGGCTCTGGTTGTTCCTTGAAAGGAACCAGAGGGGCTCTGGTTGATCCTCAAAATAGAACCAGAGGGTTCTGGTCGTTGATTTGAGAAATTATGCAAAGTCTTTACTCAATGTTTTAGTGGACCAGAGGCTCTGTATCTATAGATAAGAGCTCTGTGTCAAAATCATATTTTTAAACAGTTGTCAAAAAGGTTTTTCTTTACATGGGCAGTTTTCTTACAAGTAACAAGGACCAGAATGTGATAACCAGATCTTGGTTATCACCCAATGTAATTAATATGTGATTATCTGATTAAATGATTACGTGATAGCATGATAAATTGATACGTTTGATCATGCTGATATGTGAAAATTATTTGTATAACGTGGTTATGTGTATCAGAATATGCATATATGTGGACATATATATATATATATATTATTTTACACACATGCATATTAGGAAATGCATGGTATGTGTGGATGCATGCATGTGCATGAGAGTTTTTGTGAGAAGGGGGTTGTTAGCCGACCTTCCATTTTTGAAAATGTATAAAAGGAGGGCTTAGCCTCCATATTTCTTCTTCTTGCCTTTTGATAAAATTGTGCGATTTAAAGAAGAAGAGTTGACCGGATTGCAAGTGTCTGATTTCAAGATCAAGTTGATTTCAAGTGTTTGATTTCAAAAGCTTGTTAAGGTGAGCAATATCTAAACCCCTTTGCATAAAATTATTACTGGTTTTATATGAATCTAGTTTATTTTTGGAAAGAAATCAGCCTTTTGCTCAAGTGTTTTATCCGGGTTTTAAATTGGACAAAGATTAAACGATGTATTGTCCGGATTGTTTTAAATCAGACAAAGGTTAAACGATGTATTGTTCGGATTGTTTTAAATCGGACAAAGGTTAAACGATGTATTGTCCGGATTGTTTTAAATCGGACAAAGGTTAAACGATGTATTGTCCGGATTGTTTTAAACCGATCAAATGTCGATCGGGTTATGATTGGTAAGAATAGTTATCTTTTTGAACTGAGAAGTAGGAATACGACCATTTGGTGGACGGATTGTTTTAAATCGGTTAAGTTGTGAGCGGCGTATTGTCTGGACTTGTTATCCGGACAAAGATGTTGATTTTGATTCTAAGTGTTAATCGGTCAAGCTTTATGCGGTGTGTTGTCCGGATTGTTGACCGGAGATGAAGTCCGGCTAAATCAAGTGACCGAATTTGAAGTGATGCTTTGTGTTTTTGATAAGAAATGT
>NC_037543.1:11848909-11850162 GCF_001531365.2 Cynara cardunculus var. scolymus
TGTTTCTGTATTAAAGTCAAATGCTTTATTCTGGTGGGAAGTTGAATCATCTACCAAAACAGATATTTTACAGACTCTGTCTTGGGTAGAAATCGTGGATAAATTCAAGAATCAATTCTATCCTAAAACGACAGTGAGACAAATGGAGGAAGATTTCTTGAAACTAGAGCAAGGAAATGGAACAGTTCGAGAGTATACCGAAAGATTCATTGAATACTCTCGTTTTGCYRAACATTATGTTTCAACTGAATTCAGGAAGATAGAGAGGTATATTTGGGGTTTAAAACCCTCAATTAGAGACTTTGTTATTGCTATGAACCCCAATACCTTTCCATTAACAGTAGATGCAGCTGAGGTGACCGAACAAAATAAGAATAGACAATCAGAAGGAAAGGTTGTTGAGAAAAGAAAATGGGAGGGACTTTCATCTTTTCGAGGGCCAAAAACTGTTAGATATGATAACAGGTCTGAGCAGAAGATCAGTGAGAAAGTCTGTTCATAGTGCCGACAAATTCATCAGGGTGAATGTAAGATGGACCCAAGGAAATGTTATAAGTGCGACGAAGCAGGTCATCTGTCTAGAAATTGCCCAGCTAACCGAAGGTCTTTTAATTGCAATTCTCCGGATCATATTCGACCAAATTGTCCCTTGTTAAGAACTCCACAGTTAACAATAGGGAGTAATGCGTCGGGTACACGGGGAAGACCTACTGTGAATAGAGGAGGGCAAGGAGGGGCGCGTGGATGATCCTTCCAGATGACTAAGAACGAGGCAGAAGCATCACCGGATGTAGTAACAGGTATATTCCTCCTGAATTCAATACGTGCTAAGGTGTTATTTGACTCTGGTGCAAACTTTTCATTTGTATCACCATTGTTTGCTCAAACTGCATGTCTGAATTCTGTGCTACTTGATGATAAATTAGTAGTTGATACTGCTAATAGTCAGGAAACTGTTACTAGTGTGTTCAATAAATGTATTATTGTTATTGAGGACTGTGAACTTCTGATCCTGTTATTTCCTTTGCCAATAAAAGAATTTGAGGTAGTAGTGGGTATGGACTGGTTGGCAAAATATCAGGCTAGCATTGTTTGTAATCATAAAATAATCAGAATTATTCTGCCAGACCAGAGAACAGTTGTTATTTATGGTGATCGTCAGAATCATCATACTAGTATTTTGTCAGTAATGAAAGCCCAGAAAAGTATTCGAAAGAAGTGCCAAGGATGTTTGGCATATGTAATTGATTTAA
>NC_037543.1:11857041-11861871 GCF_001531365.2 Cynara cardunculus var. scolymus
TTTTGATGTACAGTTTTGATCAATTAGTACAAGTGATGTATTTGAATTTTTGGACCTTGTGTTTGGTCATAATAGATTCTTGTACTAAGGGACCTGAATGGAATGATATCATGTGTTTCTTTTGTATGAAATATGTGTTACATACAATGTGTGGAGCGGGGTGTTACACAAAAGCTTCGGTTGGTCTTGCATTTTGAACACCCGATACATGTATCATAAATCTTTACTGAATGCGACATTGGATCTATCCATTTTTGAACGTGATAAAGTTTCAATAGGCTCTGGCTAGTAGAACGAGAAGCTCTGGTCATATAAAACATATTTTGGACCAGAAGCTCTGGTTGGCCTATGTGAATTGGACCAGAAGCTCTGGTTGGTCTCGTACTTTGGACCAGAGGCTTTGGCTAGTAGAACCAGAAGCTCTGGTCATATAAAATCCATTTCATAATGTGTTTTATCTTCAAAAGCTATTTTATTATCTATAAGATTGATCTATAAATGTTTTGAGAAATTTTACTTAAATAAGAAGCTCTAGTTGGCTTAACCAGAAGCTCTGGTAGAGGAACCAGATGAGCTCTGGTCCTCTTATTATTTTACATATTTTGAAGTCTGGTCTTTGGAACCAGAGATCCGATGGACTCAAATAAAATATGGATTTACATGTTGTAATACGAATTGATTTTATTTGAATAATGTTTTGGTAATCTTCACCCTGCAACTACATGGAAAAAGGGAATCTCACTAGACCTCTAGGTTTAACCCTAATTTTTTTGTGTTTTCAAATGTGTTGCAGGAAATGCAGATTTTAATGATAGTAAAGGAAAAGAGAAAATGTGAATTATTTCTCTATGTGCTTAGCTTTATGAGGATCATGTTTGGATATGTTTTGGAGAATAGATATTATTATTACAAGAGCATGTATTTTGAAATTTTTGAGTTGTGAATTTTGTATTGTAGACTTTTGTATTATGGACCTTTGTGGGATTAAACATGTATTCTATGAATGATATATGTGTTATATGCAATGTGAGTTTTGGGGGTGTTACACAAGTGCAAGTATTCAGACTCGTCGACTTCTAGGTAATATTTATCTCTTTGTCAACTTCCTTTCTTTAGTTGAACCCAAGAAAATCAATGATGCTATCTCAAACCCCAGCTGGGTCTTTGCCATGCTAGAGTAGCTCATTAAGTTTGGTAGGAACAAAGTCTGGTACCTTGTCCCACGTCTGTCTGACAAAACTGTGATAGGCACCAAATAGGTTTATCGCAATAAGTTAGATGAACAAGGTGTGGTAAGCCATAATAAGGCTCGTCTTGTTGCTCAGGGTTATAGACAAGAAGAAGGAATCGATTATGACAAAACCTTCGCACCAGTGGCTAGACTCGAAGCTATTCGACCATTCCTAGCCTTTGCTGCCCATAAAACTTTAAAGTATACCAAATGGATGTAAAGAGTGCTTTCCTAAATGGAAAAGTCCAAGAGGAAGTTTATGTTGAACAACCTTCAGGGTTTCTTGACCGTAAGTATCCAAACCATGTTTATCGTTTGGATAAAGCTCTTTACGGGTTAAAACAGGCTCCTTGTGCCTGGTATGATACCCTCTCCTCATTTCTCATCTCTGAGAAATTTGTCCGTGCAAAGATTGACCAGATCTTATTTCTTAGGAAAGTTAAAAGTCATATCATTCAAGTCCAAATTTAAGTCGATGATATTATATTTGGTTCCACTAATCCCTTTTTGTATTTTCGGTTCACTGATCGCATGAAGAAAGAATATCAGATGAGTATGATGGGAGAATTAACCTATTTTCTAGGTTTCTAGATCAAGCAATCTGATAAATGTATCTTTATCAGCCAAAGTAAGTATGTCCGAGATATGCTGAAAAAGTTTGATATATCTAACAGCTCATCTATGAAAACTCCAATCGCTCATCCTCTCTCTCTCAACAACGATCCAAACGGAAAGCTTGTAAACGTAACTGTTTATAGAGGAATGATCGACTCCCTGCTGTATCTCACAGCTAGTCGACCAGATATCATGTATTCTACTTGTCTTTGTGCATGATATCAATCTGAACATAAGATATCCCATCTGATTGCTGTAAAACGCATATTCAGAATCCTGAAGGGAACTCCTCACTTGGGTCTCTAGTACCCTAAGGGTTTAGGTTTTGACCTAATAGGTTATACGGATAGTGATTTGTAGGTTGCAAAATTGATAGGAAAAACACCACTAGAGCTGTCAGCTTCTAGGTGGAAAGTTGGTGAGCTAGACAAGTAAGAAGCAAAATTATGTGTCCACAGCAACTGCTGAAGCTTAATACATTGCTGCTGGAAGTTGTTGTGCCCAAGTCCTTTGGATGAAAAACCAGCTCAATGATTATGATCTTCAATTTTCTAAAATTCCTATCTATTGCGATAACACTTATGCTATTGTGATTGCAAACAACCCTGTTTGTCACTCCAAGATCAAACATATTGAGATCCGATATCATATTATCAGAGATCATATTATGAATGATAATATTGAACTTCACTTTATTCCCACTGACTACCAACTCGCTGACCTTTTTACAAAGCCTCTTGATAAGACAAGATTTAACATCTTGATCAACGAACTTGGAATGCTAAACGCTAAGGATTAATATTCTTCAGCTATACGCATTATTCAGTAAGTGAAATAATTCAGTGTTCTTATTCTATCACTGAACTCTTGAGTAAATATATCTTCTCTCTCTAAGGTATGTATACTTATTCTTTTTCTTTAAAACTTAAAACTATCACTGAATCTTTTTCATTTTCAGTGATCAAAAGGTTTTAAAGATTGTCTTAGTGATTCTTTCTATCACTGAAGATATCATCTCTTGCTTGGATGATATTGGTTACGCCTAGCCAACGAAAAAGGATTCTAGCAATCTCCTCAAGTCGCTTTCAAAAATTGAGAAAACCCGCATGTCTGCGGTTTGGCAGTTCTTGTTTTCCCATTTCATCCAATGTATGGAAGGCAAGACTGGTAGACAAGATCAATCCTCCAGAGTTGCTTTGAACATTGGCAAATCTGTCATTCGCCAAAGGCCGATCAACTTTGCCAGTGTGATTTTTGAAGATATGGTGCTGAAGCTGAACAAGCACCAGAGGGAGAAGGTAATACCCTACACCAGGTTCTTATCCATGGTGTTTTCTAAGATATTTATCAACAAGCACTCCACAGAAGGAAACCTGCCCATCTACAGGCTTGGATCCAGAATCTTGGATCCAGAATCTTGGATCATAAGCTGAGGACTGAAGACGTTGCACTCTCTGCAATTGTGCCTGCATATCCTTCTTCTGCTTCTTTAACTGTGTCGGTATTTCCTTCTTTCTTTGCTCCGGTGGTCAAGACTAAGAAAAACTGTCCAAAGTCTATCCCAACCACCACCTCCCTTACTTATAAAAGAACCTCCTTTTAAACCACTCTTGGTTCTCCATCGAGGGCCAAGAAAGCCATAAAGGGGATAACCATATCTCTAGCTGTTACCTCTCAAAAGGTTCCAGTTATTGAAACTAGCCTTAACCCCGAGGCACCTTCAACTTGGTCTCCTCAGTTAATGGACTTCTATCCTCTCGAAGGCAACCTGGAAAGAAATAACATCAATCCTTCAGATGGTGTTGATGAACCCTCAGGTAATCCTCCATCCTACCCCTTCATTTCTTCTAACCCCGAGCTATCTTATGCTCAAATATCTTCTTCTTAAGGTCCATGTGATAAAGGAACGCCAGCCATGGAAGAGGAATATCACATGGCTGATGACGTGAAGCTGCTACTCCCGGCCGTAGAGACTGTCTTCTTAAAAATGGATGAAGTACATTATGGCATGCCTCTCAGGGATGAAGTTTTATCTGACCTCTCAGTTGTCAAAGCTGACGTCAATGAAGTCAAGGAACAGCTTTATGTGGTGCAAGTCGTTGTGCACACCAACGTTGAGGCTATCTCTGCTCTAACCAGCAAAGCCGATGAAGAGAATGCTCAGCTTGCTAGGCATGGTGAGTTATTACAGCAGATATTGGATCTCCTTCAACGTCTAGTACCGGTTCCTACGCCCTCCTTCACAAGGATGGATCGCCTCTCGCTGGATTAGGAACTCGAGGTCGGTCTTCTTTAGGCTCGATCGTTGACCATGCTTGAATAGCGAATGAACATCATAGCACTGCGTCTTGATAACCTTTTCTCTCGTCATGTTGATGACAAAGAGGGGGAGAAAGATTTGGATGCTGCTACTGCTGCTGTCCCTACAACTGAAGCTGAAGCTGATGCTCCTAGAGCTGAAAGCTAATGAAGTTGAGGTTGTTGATGAAACCATCACTTCCCATGAAGCTAATAAAGCTGAGGTCGTTGATGAGGCCGTCAGAGCTGTTGAAAAAACCAAATATCATGATTTATCTTCAATTTTTTCTAGAACATTTTTTAGATATTGGTAATGATTTTTTCTCCATTTTTTCGCCTTGAGATATTAGCTATTTTACAATATCGAATTAAATGTCATTTGCTGAATTTCGTATATGAATACGAACATCGATATTCTTTATTGATTATTTGAAATGTACCAAACGCAAAAGATCCAATAAACCGTTATCAGATTGTGATAATTAGGTGTGTATTAGTTTACGTGTGAACATATAAATCTTAACATAGATTCACATATGAATATTAATCATAACTTACACGTGAATAAATTTATAACTTCTAAACGAAATTCTAAATTAATTTAAAATTCATATGTAAAACTTAAAAATAAATATATTATCATGGATGTTAAATTAAAGAAAATGAAATTTCAGTTTTTTTTAGTA
>NC_037543.1:11863096-11866999 GCF_001531365.2 Cynara cardunculus var. scolymus
GTTTCAGTACGAAATAGTTTATGAAAGGGGTTGATGTTGGTGAAACAGTTTCATTTCATATTTGACTTGAGGCTGAATAATTAGTTTCATGATGAAACGGTTTTATTTAATTTTATATGTTATTAAGGTTCATGTAATTCATCATTGTTCAAAGGTTTCATATCATAAAGCTGGTGCATAGTGATTTATGAAATAGACATATCATGAAGCTGGTGCATAGTGAAAAGGTTTCATTATGAAATAGTATAGCAAATACTTTGATGTTGGTGCAACATTTTCATTATGTAATTTATTGGGGATTGATGAACTAGTTTTGTAGTAAGCACAGTTACATTGTATTTAAAATTAATCCGTTTAGTTTGTAGAATGAAATAAAACGGGTGCGTAATGGAATTTGTTCTTTTAGAAAATTCACTCATATGCAATGGGAGTATTTGAAAAAATAATTTCATAATGAATATGTTAAAATAAAATAATGAATATTAATTTCCTAAAATAAAATAATGAATATTAATTTCCTAAAATACAATTGGAGTATTTGGAAATAGGAAACGAGTGTTTTTGATATGAATACCGATTCTACCCTTTTTTTCTTAAATAAAATGAATATTAATTATTTTTTAATTTTTAATTTCCTAAAATAAAATAATATAATCTAAGCCATTGATCAAGAAAATGGACGGATGAGATTGGTTTACACGGTTTACACAAATGGGTCAAGTTTTCATTTGAACGCTCCTCTATACATATATATATATATACATATATATATATATATGTATGCAGGGGCCCATTCAAGGGAGAACTAGTTAGTTTGTGGTAACCGTGAGATCCAATCTCAACCACAAATCAATAGATAAATTAGGAAATTTTTAATTTTGGTAATTTTTAGTTAAAATTTTAATGCAAGGACATTTTAGGTATTTTCTCTCCTCTCTTCTCTCTCCATCCCCGTCTTCCGGCCACCGTCCTCCAGTGATACCACAGTGTGATACTCAACCACATATAAGATGCATTGTGATACCACTGTGTTACATATCTGATCGACCGCACAAACGACCACAGTGTGATACCCAATCACATATATGATGCATTGTGATACCATTGTGGTATCACCGGAGGACGGTGGCCGGAGGCCAAGGGACGGAGAGAGAAGAGATGAGAGAGGAAAGAAGAGAGAAAATACCTAAAATACCCTTGCATTAAAATTTTAATTAAAAATTACCAAAATTAAAAATTTCCTAATTTATCTATTGATTTGTGGTTGAGATTGGACCTCACAGTTACTACAAACTAATTATTTCTCATTTGATTAGGCCTCTATGTATGCATATATATATATACATATACATATAGAGGAGCGATCAAATGAAAAACTCCCTCATTTGTGTAAACCGTGCAAACCACCTTCATCCATTGATTTTATTGTTTACTTTTATGAAAAAATTTCATGAAATTGTTTAATCTTGTGAAATTGTTTCATATAATACTTTTTTGATGAAGTTGTTTCATATATGGTTATAAAATTGTTTCATATAATACTTAACGAAATTTTAATGAAACTGTTTCATGTATTTCTCTAAAATTAAAATAATGAAGATGATAATATCCATGATTAACACCCTCTACAATAAAAATGGTTAATCAACCTCTCATAATTACAAAAAAATGAACAAAATGAAAAATTATGATTGATTGAATGAATGAAGTTTACACGGTTTGTACAAATTAAGTGATTTTCATTTGATAGCTCCCCCGTACATATATGTGTATACATACATATATGTTTATATATATATACATACATAATAGTTGGGATTTTTTTCACGTTCTTAACATTTTTGATCTTCTGATTTGAACTCTCCCTTATGCTATATATATATATATATATATATATATATATATACACATATATATAGAGAGAGAGAGATGAGCGATCAAATCAAACCACCCATATTTGTACAAATCGCGCAAACCAACCTCATTTGTCGATTTCATTGTTTAATCTTATGAATTTTTTTCATGAAATTGTTTCATATAATACTTTTTTTGATGAAGTTGTTTTATATATGTTTATGATATGAAATTGTTTCATATAATACTTATGAAATTTTAATAAAACTGTTTCATTTACTTCTCTAAAATTAATATAATGAAGATGATAATATTCATAATTAACATACTTCACAATAAAAATGATTAATTAGCCTCTCATAATTACAAAAAATGAACAAAATAAAAATATGATTGATTGAATATAGTTTGTACTGTTTGTATCAATAAGGTGGTTTGCAAAGTAAACATTCTCTATGTATATATGTACATGTGTATATATATATATATATATATATATGTAGAATTTGTTTCAAATACAATCTATCGCATTTGTACAACCAATGCAACCCAATAAATTGAAATATTTTTGGAAATGATGAGAGTTCATTTATTATGATTTAAATATTTATGGAAAATGAATACGGTTTATTAATTATGATTAATACTTTATATTAGGAAATAATCAAAACTTCTATAAATTACATATTCATCAAATTAAATAGACGGTTGAGATTGAGTTGTATTGGTTGTACAAATGTAAGAGGTTGTATAATAACCGACCTCTCTCTCTCTATATATATATACACACACACACACATATAGACTTGGGATCACGTGTGACCCGTGAAATCACTTTTTTACACTTAATATTTCACAGCAAAAACTGTGAAGGTTACCTTCACGAAAACATGTTGATCTTACGTGAACCCAACCCTATATACATATATGTATATATATATATGCATATATGTATATGTAGGGGGAAGATCAAATATTAACCAACAACTTTGTGTTAACTTTGAAAACCATGACAACCAATCAAATTTCATTATTCTTGTAGGTTTATGTCATGCACACATTTTAATTACAAGGGTATTTCAGTAAATTTATTTGATATGTAACTCCCAAACAATTAATGAGGAGTTACAAATCATCAAATCCCAAAAAATATGCATATATAATATTAATAATTTTTTTTAATCTTGATCTTCCATATTTATTGTTTTATCAGTTTTTAATTCGCATAGAAAACACAGTAGTAAAAAATTTCGGTATCGGTCAAGCTAATATAGATAAAGGCAATGGAAAATAAATCGACAAAAGTGAAAAGATTAAAATGGTTTATGATGACAATCGGAGTTCGAGGTCGGGAATTGAADAAATTAAYCAAAGCRAATGTCTTGGTAATAGATTTTTATTTTTTTAGATTCGTTTTAATCGAAATTATGTTCATTATGATGTGTTGTGTTTTTTATAACTCATCTTGTATTGATATCTTTTTTCTTTAATTATTAAATACGTACCTAATTCACATGTTCAAATGGAAGCACATGCACAACCCATTTTCATATTGTCATATTATCGACTTTTATGAATCATGAACCATTGTGTTTATGTTACTTCTATCATATGAACACAAATGTTATTTTTTAAGCTTGATATCACATCTTCATATTTGTGTAAGTGTTTGCATCCGGTGTTCATAACGTTGGGGTTATGTGTTTATATATTTTATACGATATGAACAAGAGGTGAACACGATATGAACAAGGGGTGAACAACCATATAAGATCAGAAACATATATGAACAAGGGGTGAACCTTAAACAGTGTGGATGCAATGCATGTATAAAACTCCAATTGACAAAGGATCGCTCCTGAATGCGTTTATAATGAAGAAACTATTGTTCACAAGCTGTTCATATCGTGTTCATACATATTTTTTTATTTATTTTCTTTTGTATAACAATTATTCTTATTATGTTCATATTATGTTTATAAATGCTATGCAGTCCAAGTTCATATATATGTCAAATTTTTGTTCGTATTTGACACAATGGTTCATATA
>NC_037543.1:11867539-11907435 GCF_001531365.2 Cynara cardunculus var. scolymus
CGATGATCGACCACTAAACACCCACCTATGAGCAATCCCGACAGCTAGCCCCATCTTTGTCTCTGTGACCCCCTCACTACCTATCTCCCTTCCCCTCAAACACCCTCATCGATCACCCTTCATCCGGGAAAACCCTCCACTCATGTGGTCATTTCCATCCCAATCTTCTTTTGTAACCCAACCTCCATACCTGCAACATACATACACACACTACACACATATACTGCACACATACACTGCACATATACAACATATATTATGCACAGTGTACATATAGATATATATGTATACAAAGTAGGTATCATAGTGGTACCACAGTTGTTATCATAGTGGTCCCAAAGTTTACTTGGTGTGTTTTGGGTATCACATTTTATGTATTTTGGGTATCACATTGTGTATCTTGGTGTATTACATGATGTTCGTCGGAGGCCGAAGGTAGGAGATAGAGAGAGAGGAGAGATAAAAAATTTAAAATACCTAAAATTTTCTTTAATTATAATTTTAAGTCAAATTACCAAAAATATTAGTTTCCTAATTTATTCATTAATTTGTGGTTGAAATTGAATCTCACATTTATCACAAACTAATCAGTTCTCACTTGAATGAATCCTTATATATACATATATACATATATATATATATATATATATATATAGGGGGAGGTTCGGGGAAAACCTCAACAAAAAAAAAACTGAATAACACCCTGGTAAGGTAAACGTTCATCTGGATCGTATGCACATGTGCATATAAGTAATTGAAATTGTTTTTTGGTTTTATGTACGTGTGCATGTTATGCGCTTGTGCACACCGGACAAATTGCTTACAAGTTACTTATATGCACATGTGCATACAGTCCAGATGAATGGTTATCAAAGTGTTCCTCAGTTTTTCATTTTATTTTTTTTGGAGTTTCCTCTAAACAAGACTCAATATATATAAACAGGTTCAAACGAGAATGTTAACTATTTAAGAAAACAAGAAAAATGTCGTTAATGTACAAAATCATACCTGACATTAACGTACAAAATCATGCAGGTTCTAAGATAATCCGCTTTCATTTTTTTGACAATAACGTAAAATCACATATGATTTTGTACATAAATCATTTTTTTCTTAAATAGTTAGTGTTCTCATTTTAACAATTCATATATATATATATATATATATATGGGTCTAATCAAATGAGAACTACTTAGTTTGTGTTAACCGTGAGGTACAATCTCAACAACAAATCATTAGATAAATTAGGAAATTTATAATTTTGAATTAAAATTTTAATGCAAAACATTTTAGGTATTTTAAAACTCTCCTCTCTCCTCTCTCCTCTCTCCGTCCCCCATTCTCCGGCCACCGTCTTTTGGTGATATCACAGTGGTATCATAATGCATCTTATATGTGCTTGAGTATCATACTGAGGTCGTTTGTGTGGTCGATCAAAGATGTAACATAGTGGTATCACAATGCATCTTGTATGTGCTTGGGTATCACACTATGTCTTTTGTTTAATAGAGTCAATATTTTAAGGTATCACAGTGGTATCACCGAGGATGGTGGCCGGAGGACGAAGAGAGAAGAGAGGAGAAAGGAGAGAAACTAGCTAAAATGTTCTTGCATTAAAAGTTTAATTCAAAATTATAAATTTCCTAATTTATCTATTGATTTTTGGTTGGGATTGGGTTTCACGGGTTACCACAAACTAGTCAGTTATCTCTTCAATGTACCTATATATATATATATATATATTAATTGGTTAATACATTCAATCCATAGTTTATGATAAAGATGGGTAGAACATAAACCAAACGCATCAAACAAAGAATGAGATGTACAACTCCTTCCAGATTCTTGAAAAAATATTATTTTATTTTTATTACTAAAAAGAATTTAATCACTAATATTTTAATGAAATGATATTATATTAACATTATATCTACAAACAAATTGATAATAAACGTGTTTTTCTAGAAGGACGCAAACACATGCGTTTACCTAAAAACCCTATATACCATTTTGTAGTAAATTAGTAATATTCCATTCTTCACATGGGCATACTTGCCTTCCTTCAATCATCAAGTTGAAGAGCAATAAAATTGATACCGGTGACTCACTTAAATGCAAATTATATTGATTATTACAGATACCACTTAGAGCATTTACAACATTAAAGAGGTGGATGTTTTTAAACTAGTTTATGAAAAAAAGCTAATCATAAGCGTGGTGCTTGATTGGTTTGAGGTTGGCTCCGAAGGTCAAAAGTACCTAAAGGTCTCAGGTTCAAATCCAAAAAGGAATAAAAATTCAAATACGATGACTCTGGGCTATCTGCAAAGCAGGTGGTCGTCCTGGGATTAATTGGCTCTCATATCGGGTTGGATATCCAGGTTAATAAAAAAAAAGCTATGAGAAAGACCCGTGCTTTCCACCTGTGACACTTTTTATTTTGGTGGAACCTCTATTATGAAATAATATTAGAACTTAAATTTATCTGTTGTTTTTTCATATAAATATTTGAATATATGCATTAAATAACAGTATCTTATGTTTAAAAGGTTGCATTTAAGACTCTTGTTTAAATGGTTATTAATGTAGTATAAATAAAATTATAATATTTCTTTAGTATTTAAGACTCTTGTTTAAATGGTTATTAATTTTTATTTTTTATAATCTTTATTAATGTAGCATCTATTTCTTTAGTTTTTAATTATTATGACTTTTGTTATTTTAATTTTTAATTATTGTTTTTTTTATTATAATAAGTATATTTAACTATTATAATTTTTATTTTATAAATCATAGACCGGAAAGTGAAAGTTTATGTAGTAGAAAAAGAAAGTTGATGTAGTAAAATCATGAACCTAAAAAGAAGTTGGATGCTCTTAGTTGTATTATTTTTCATAAGATCACAAATCACAAACGATTGTTTGTTGTATCACATATTACCATCGTGTGATTTTTTTATATAAGCGTAAGTGGTTTTAAATTGTATCATATGTAACAATACAATTACACGATCTTCCGTAAGATCACATATGATTATATACTTTGATGCGGTCGTTCAGCTTTAAACCTAATATTTTTGCAAAATATTACCCGTTTTATATATTTTTGAGGTTGGATAAGCCAGAATTTTCCAATCATCTAGATTTTCATGAACTATAAGTTCTTTATTTTTATTTTATACTATTTAATTCTGAAGATCTAATAGAATTATCATTAACGGAAAATATATATATATATATATATATATATATATATAAATATATAGAGAGAGAGAGGGGTTCGGGATAAAACTCTAAATAAATGAAAAACTAGAAAACACTTTATCAATTGTTTGATTAGTTGATATGATGAATGTGATTAAATGAACAGTTACAACAATATTTTTTGGTTAAAAAACTGCCCCCCCCCCCCCCCATTTGTTCCGACAAGAAATCAAAATTTCATGAGAAGCGTAAGGGACACTTTGTTAGCCGAAATTCTCATAATTAATATGTTAACTAACATTTCATTAAATGTATTTTAACTTATGTTATTTTACATTAACATTTCCATGTTAACATGTGCTAACATTTCATTATAACATTTGTACACTTCTTATGAAACAAACTTTATTGGAGCAAACTAGATCAAGACCACCCTTTTTAGGAAAGGATTGATCCCGGATTGGATCATGTCAGGCTGCTCGTCTAGTCTGAGTTCATTTTATCATACTATATCAGATTCTTACGATCATTCTTTAAACTGTATTGATCACACTTTAATCAGATTTTACCTTTTTTTATGGTTCAGACAATTCGATATACAATTACAAATAGAGACATAGAAAATGATAGTAGGTTTTTCGTTTGTAGAAATTGGAACTTTGGTCTAGGATTTTTTGTTGGCAATTTCATCTTGACTTAAATCAATTGACATAAAATAACAACCATTCTAATCACAAAATTAATATTTAATAATTCTATCATCATCATCTTCGAATCTTTACGAAAAATATGTTTTTGGTTTTATTGCAACATTAATTTTTTCCCATATGTTATAGAAAAATCAACACGACAAAATACTTTTAATATTATATATATATATATAGAGAGAGAGAGGTTGGTTATTATACAACCCTTGACATTTGTGCAACCAATACAAACCAATCTTAACCATCCATTTCATTTGATTAATATGTGATTTCATAAAAGTTTTGATTGTTTCCTAATATAAAGTATTGATCATAATTAATGAACTATATTCATTTTCATAAATATTCAAATTATAATAAACGAACTCTCATCATTTCCATAAATATCTCATTTTATTGGGTTGCATTGATTGTACAAATGCGACGGGTTGTATTTGAAACAAACTCTCTCTCTCTCTCTCTCTCTCTCTCTCTCTATATATATATATATATATTCTTACAATCAAATCATTTATATTCAGAGCCGTCTTTGGGGGAGGGCGACACGGGCGCACGCCCAGGGCCCAAAAATATTAGGGGCCCAAAATTTTCTATTAAAATATAATAATAGTCTAAAAGAATTTAATAAATTAACGAAATCCAAAATATTGTAGCATATAATAAGAGGAAAAAAGATTTTAGTAGATAATAAGGGCCCAAAAATATATCAACTAATTACATTGGAGAAGAAAATAAAAAAATAATTGGTAATTCATTATATGTTATTGTTTATTGTTTCTCTAATTTTTTCTTTATCTCCAACAAGGTCCAATGATATTGGCTATTGCTATCTTTATATGTTTGATTGTTTTTGTGCTTCAACAATTCAACATTAAGATCATGTGTTTGTTATTGCTATATATTTTTGTTGGATATTTTTATCAATTTCTGCTTCTATCGACTATTGTTATTTGGTTATGTTGTTCTAATTGTTTTTGTTGACTATTGTTATCTATTTTTGCTTCTACATAAAATATTTTACTATTATTTGACGATAAATCTATTGTTCTTACAATTTATGACTTTCATGGTTTTGTCATTAATCAATAATTTTTTTTCCACAAGATGTATTTAGTAATGTTTCTTATATATGTCATGTTCCAAAACTTTTAATCTGACATCTTATTTTAGTTAAACAAAAAAAAAAGGAAAATAGAATTTAAATGTTTTTATCAATTGTTTGACTTATGTATCTTTCATTGGGATTCCACCACAACACAAGATTCTATTTAAGTGTCTAAACAATCATTTGTTGAGCTTACATGTTATATCTTTAATTCATTATTTATTCTTATTTTATCTTAGTAGATCATCTTTTCTTTCATATTCTTATTGATCCTCATTTATCTACTTGTCTAGAAAACTTTGATAGTTTTCTTTATTATTGATATCTCATTGACCCTCACAATTACTTCATTCATATGAATTCTCTTTTTGTATCAAAATAACACATACTTCTTATTATGAACTAAAAAAAAAATTCTTACTTCTTATAAAAATTTATCAACCACAGCTTATATACTCTTGGTTTCAAATAACCTACTAAGAAATACGTAAATTTAAGTACTCTCTTATATATCTATAATAAAAATAAATAAGATTTCTTTTCTCATTCTTTTCTCAGTAAATTATTAGCATTTCGTGTACTCAATTTTATACTAATGAAAAACATTTATTGAATTTTTTTCGTACTTATTGAGGGTCACTATAAGAAAAATGAGCTTTGACGATGCGGCTTTTAGCGATGACATGTTTCCACCTCAAGTTATAACGACATGTTGTTGTTATATAATCTTTCTGATGATAAATAGACTTTTAGCTACGACAAAAGTCGTTTCTAAAAGCTTTGTTTCTTGCAGTGGGCCATGTTTTTACGTTCGCTCAGAGCCTATAAAATGTCAGGAACAAGCCTGTTTATATTGTTATTGTTCAGTTTTAGTAAAACTACTTAATATAAATCATAGAAAAAACAATCTAGACAAGTAAATATTTCTTCATCATTGTTTTTTTTTTGTCTTTTTGTTTGTAATTGACAATTTAAATCTAGAATATGTTTGTAGTTGTGAGGTTTTAAAAAGATGTAAATCAAAACTATTCTGCAATAATAGATTTTCTTACAACATTTATAATACAAACTTTGTTATTAAAATTAAGATTAAAACTATGAAACCCCAGATCATCACCTGGACTTCTCAACTTCTAGATGGAATTTTATGAGTGAGAAAATAGAAAAATGAACCCTAAATCTACTACAAAAGCAATATATATTTCTTCGAGTTACATAAACGCCCTTCAAGAAACTGCTTCCATACAAAAGCAATATATATTTTACAAATTGTTTGCGCAAAAGATAAGATATAGAACTTATCTAAACAATCAAAGAAACACACAAGATACAGAAAACAAGAAAGAAATATTTGCTAAAAGAAAAGGTTAAAAAGTCTTGTTTTTGGAAAGAAGCCTTCCTCTTAGGTAGAAAGTTGATCTTCAAGAAGGGAGAATTCTTGGTATCAGTTTGCTTCTTTTGGATGAAGGTGGTAACTGAGAAGGAAGAGCTTCTCAGCTATTTATACTTGTTGCGTTAAATGCAATTCAAACGATATAAAGCACGTGACAAGCTTCTAGAGGTGAGCTTGTCCTTTGTTGTAGATATACAGGTTTTTTCTATATATGAACAGTAGTCTTTCACAAAGTAGGTAAGCATCCTTGGAGACAATAGAGTGACTCCGTACAGTACTTTACTTTGAGAGGTATGTGTTTGTCCTTTGTGTATAGAAGGGCAAGACAAAAACTAATCTTGTTCAACAAGATTAATTTGATCCCTGACACTGGAATAACGTTGAGGTTTCTTCAGTGTTCGCTGAATCTTGAGTAGATTTCACACTTGTGTAGACATGCTTGTTATCACTTAAAACCGCATCAGATCACGAACTTGCTTGTCTCTGTCTTCAGCTTTATCTTCGATATCACTGAAGGTTCTGTGGTGTGAGTTTTGTCTTCTTGACGAATACTTGTCTTTGAGAGAATTACAATACATGTTCAGCGATCACTGAACAGACTCTATGATGATCATTGAAGCTGAATAAAGAGATAGTATACTTCGTTACATAAAAAGGATCATCATCAAATCACTGAGAGAGGGGATCAACAATCTCCTCCTATCTGATGATGACAAACAGTAAGGAAAAAGGTATTTGTAAAATACTTGTACCTTTTAACTGTTTTGGGATCTTTTTCAGTGATACAATTTACTATGGAAATTTACTTTATTTATAAAGGATTACAAAGAAAGAATAAACTTACATAATATTAATAACTGAATACTGATAGCATATTCACTAACTAGAAAGGTGTCAACAAATGTAAGAAATAAATATAACTCATAAGTACATGTCTCATTTACTCTTTTGAGAGATCTTTTTCAGTGAACAAATTATTTTATTGAAATATATTACAAGAGAAAATATTACAACTGATTACAATTGGTCTTGGTATGATTAAAACATAAAAGCTATACACTGAAAAAAAGATAAAGATATACAAGATTTTACAAGACTGAAATGTTTTCTAATCTAAATTGTCGAAGCTGATGTAGTCAGGTACATCTTCTCCTTGAATCTTTCTTTTGAGCATTTCCTTTCTAATCTTGTGGTCCATCATCTCTCCACATACATCTTCGTTCAGCCTAGTTCGAATATACGCAAGGTGATCTATTGGGCAGCAGATGGAGCTCAAACACTCGCTGAAACCTGTATTGACCATCATAAATGAACATATGCCCATAGTCAGGTTTCACATGCAAGGGAATATATGGTCTCGTCTCAGGTAGTGACAAATTCATCATTGAGATATCTAGTTTCTTTGTATCCTTAAAGAGTTCATCCACTGAGAATTTTGTTTCATGCTCGCTCCTGTGTGATGCATCATCTTCAGGATCAGAAAGGTTTCGTTTTCGAGAGGACTTCTGTGGCAGAGAAGGACCCTCGAAGACCTTTGACACCTTGTTGAATAGTTTGTTCATTCTTCAATGTAAGCCTTGTGCTTTGATTTGGATTTCTGAATCTATTGAATCTCGAGCTATTCATAGAAACCATACTGACTGAGAAAGGAAGGATACTCAGTGACAACATCGTTGTTTTCTCGGAAGATAACCATTGAAATAAGAAGAGCACCATCTTTCATTCGACCACTGATAGTGATGTTTAAGAACTTGTAAGGGCTCATTCTTGTTTTAATGCTTTCTCTGCACCAGTTCAGATCTTTATTCTTCAGCGTCAGCACCCTTTGTCTTTTCTGTTCAACTTCTTATAAGAGTAAGGCTTGAGCACTGAAAGGATTTTTCTGCTTGAACTTCCCTTCAGCAAGAGCTTGACTAGCTAGAGTCTTGAATAACTCCAGGCTGTCTTTAAGTTGCTTCTGATGTTGCTTCAGCTCTTGTTCAGCTTTTAGGGATTCTTCACGTTCAACTTCAGAGATAAGTCAAATTCACCACATATAGAGGTACGAAGAGAAATTTTTACTTTTATTGGTCAAGTTGACTTATTAGCTGAGTCATTCTCAGGTCTTCTTCAACCTCTGAACATACAAGTTGTCTAGATAACTTCTTGGTTATGAAGTTGCAAGCTTCATCTTCATCTTCATTATCTTCAAGGATTTCAAAATATGGGAGATGGGTTGAGAGACAGAGGGTCAGTGTTGCTAAAAGAGACAGAGGTAGAGGGATAGAAGGTTCAACTTTTGAGTGACGGGTACAAACCTGGAAGTAGTGTCTGCGTCCTCAGATTGGCTGAGTGCCCCAAGAATTTAGGCAAGGTTTTCTTCAACGACTCCTTTTCCTTTGCTAGAGGAGTGCTGGTGCAATGATCTCTCCCCCAAAGAAGCAGGTTCCCTGAAGGACATTCCTTTGGCAAGCTGTCTTGGTATGATCTGAATAGAGAAATCATCATCATTGTCGTCTTCATCATCATTACCACCAAGGTCAGTACCTGCGTCTGGAATTTGAAGTTCAGAGTCCTCATCATCATCATCATCTCCATCATCTTCATCACCAGCATTTGGCAATGCAGAGGTGGAAGGATGAAGGTCTTCATGGTCAACACAAGTAACCACGACATCATCATCATCGATGGCTTCAGGTATATTCTCCCTCGCATCATCATCGAAAAGATCTACTTACAATTTCATGAATTGACGGGCTTACGTGGAGGATTTCATTCATTCTTGTGTATGATGAAATGATTCTCATTTCATCATAAGGGGGAGTATGTAATAATGAATGAAATGTCCAATTCCGAACATTATAAGGGGAATCTGATGTAAAGATCAAGGGGGAGTAACTTCGATAATGGCAAAAGATTCAAAAGGAGTGCAACTGGAGATGATTACAAAGATTATTCCGATGCCACAATGTCTGAGAGTTGTTGAATGTGAAGATCATCATTTCAACAGTTTACTAATAAAGATTTCTCGTCATAAAAGAATGTTTGTGATCTTATCTGAAGAAATTCATTATTGGGGAGAATGTTTAAAATTTGTTCGTTATCGTTTCTGATCTACATTGTTAAAAGAGAAGATCATCGTTGTTCTACATTCGAGGGGGAGAATGTTAGAAGATCTTTCTCAACAAATGATTGTCTGAATATTTCGTGTTAAATATTGTTTTTGAAGAAGACATAGTGTGCTTAAAGCGTCAAATTCAAACGAGGTTTAACGCGCGCAAATTCTTTTAAGTCTGAATACAAAGGGGGAGAATGATAGGACTGAAAGTCAGTGTAAAATTGTATTCGTCTTGAAAGTTAACTTTGTCTATAATTGTGTAAAAGTCATCGTGTTTGACTTTTCTTAGACTGTTTGACTTTGACCTTTGTCTAGAGGTTTGACCCTATATAAAGGGTGGTTTTCTTGTAATTTTTAAGAAGAGCTCATTTGTAAAATTCTATACGTATTAGTAAAGTTGACCAAGTTGACAAATCCTCTCAACTCTCCTCTCAAGTTCTTGATTGTAAATCTTAGATCTGGCATTGTTGTTTGAAGATTATTGAAGATTGATCAGAGTGGGACTAACATGATTGCTGGGTTTGAAGGAGCAGTCTTCAAGGGAAAAGTTCATGTTCGAAGGAGCAGCCATTTCTATAACAAGAAAAGAAAGAAATGGAATCGTATACACGATTTATGTTAGAAAGCACTTTTGGAACAAAAGTTTGAAGGATAAAATTTTATTTTGAAAAACCAGAAGAAATTAGGGTTTTTCAAGAATAATTTTTAGAAACTTAGTTAAAATAAATCAAGAAGAAGAAGAATTTATTTAAACGACTGTTGTATTTAAAAGGAAGAAGAATGTTTTTAAATAACAAACAAGTTTCTTGAAGATTAACAACCAAAAATAAAAACATACCTGTTTCTTGAAAGAAGAAGAACAAACTGGTTTGTAGGGTTTTTGGAAGTTCTTGCTTGCACACAATAGCAAAAAGAGAGTCATGTGTATTGAGTTGTTCGCGTAAGGAAAAAATGAGAGGGTAAGACAGATATTATAGCTGAGATGAAAAAGAAAGAAGAGAGAGAGAAATGACGCTTCGAAAAAATGTGCAATGATGATTTTTTTTGCACGTCATTTTAAGGTGATTGGATAGAAAAGAAATGGACAAACGTGTGTAAGAAAGATGCATGTGAAATAGTCCAAAAAAAATTAATGATGTCAAAATATGATCGTTCATTATCCTTTTTCTTTTAAATCATTTTGATCACTAAATAAGAAAAGTGTTCAGCGATAGTTATAAGTTTTGAGAAAAGAAGAGATAAGTAGACATACCTTAGAGAGAAAGATAAATTTACTTACGAGTTCAGTGATAGAATAAGAAACACTAAATCATTTCACTTTGTATCACTGAGTGATGGTTAGAGCTAAAGGAATTAATCCTCAACGTTCAGCATTCCAAGTTCGCTGATTAAAATATTGAATCTTGTTTCATCAAGAGGTTTTGTAAACAGATCAGCTAGTTTATACTAGAGATGGCCAAATGGGCCCGGCCCGGCCCGG
This sequence comes from Cynara cardunculus var. scolymus, assembly GCF_001531365.2. Taxonomy (NCBI): domain Eukaryota; kingdom Viridiplantae; phylum Streptophyta; class Magnoliopsida; order Asterales; family Asteraceae; genus Cynara; species Cynara cardunculus. The sequence continues at coordinate 11,878,525 of NC_037543.1, forward strand.
GACCGCCGGAGGACCGGGACCGGGACCGATAAGGACCGGTTATGGGACCGAAAACCGGGACCGGTTGAGGTTTTTGGTAGTTTCGTGGGACCGGGACCGACCGGGACCGGGACCGGTTATGGGACCGACTATGGCCCGGCCCGGCCCGGCCTGAAAATTCAATTAATTTTATAAATAAATATATTTTTAAATAATTTTATAATGTATTTTTATAAGAAAACGTNTATAATGTATTTTTATAAGAAAACGTAATTTTAATTATATTAAAACGTATTTTTAAAGTGTATTTGAGTGACCCAATTGTAAATTTTATAATGTATTAAAAATATATATCATTAAAAAAATAAAATAAAAAATCTTATTTTTTTAATGAAGGACCGGTTGGGACCGGGACCGGGACCGGTTGCCCATAATCGGTTATAAAGTACCTATACCGGTCCTATCATTTTCGACCGGGACCGGTTATGGCCGGTTATGAGAATGGTGAGGACCGATTGGGACCTGCCCGGGACCGGCCCGGGACCGGTTTTTGGCCATCTCTAGTTGGTACTAAGTGGGTATGAAGTGAAGTTCAACATCACCATTCATAACATGATCTCTATATGTTTAGTCTTAGAGTGAAGTATAGAATTGTTTGCAATGGCAATGGCACTCATGCTATTGCAATAGTTAGGGATCTTAGAGAGGTACAGATCATAATCACTGAGTTGATTTTTTATCCAAAGAATTTGGGCACAACAGCTTCCAGCGGCTACATATTCAGCTTCAGTAGTTGATGTGGACACTGAGTTTTGCTTTTTACTTGTCCAGCTCACTAACTTTCCACCAAGAAGCTGACATCCTCTTGTGGTGCTCTTCCTATCTATCTTACAACCTGCAAATCACTATCTGCATAACGGATTAGGTCAAAACCTGAGTCTTTGGGATACCAAAGACCCAGATTAGGAGTACCCTTCAAATATCTGAATATGCATTTTACAGCAATCAGATGGGATTCCTTGTGTTCAAATTTATATCTTGCACAGAGACAAGTAGAATACATGATATCAGGTCGACTAGCTGTAAGATACAACAAGGAGCCGATCATTCCTCTGTAACCGGTAACGTTTACATGCGTTCCATTTGGATCCTTATTCAGTGTTAGAGGAGGAGCCATAAGAGTATTTATAGATGAATTGTTGTTTAAGTTGAATTTCTTCAACATATCCCTGACATAATTACTCTAACTGATAAAACTGTCTTTTCTCCGATTGCTTAATCTGAAGACCTAGAAAATATGTCAATTCTTCCATCACGCACATCTGATATTCTTTCTTCATGTGCTTAGAGAAACGAAAACACAAAGAAGGATTAGTGGAACCAAATATAATATCCATCGACATAAATTTGGACTAGAATGATATGACCCTTGACTTTCTAAGAAATAGGGTTTGGTCAATCTTTCCACGGAAAAATTTGTCAGAGATGAGAAATGAAGAAAGGGTGTCATACCAAGCACGAGGGGCTTGTTTTAACCCATAAAGAGCTTTATCCAATCGATAGACATGAGTTGGATATTTTGGGTCAAGAAACCCTGGAGGTTGTTCAATATAAACTTCTTCTTGAAGTTTTCCATTTAGGAAAACACTCTTTACATCAATTTGATAGACTTTGAAATCCTTATGGTCAATATAGGCTAGGAAGAGTCGAATTGTTTCGAGTCTAGCCACTGGTGTGAAGGTCTCATCGTAATAGATTTCTTCTTCTTGACTGTATCCCTGAGCAACAAGTCGAGCCTTGTTGCGGGTTACAATTCCTTGTTCATCCAACTTATTGCGATAAACCCATTTGGTGCCTATCACAGTTTTGCTAGATGGATGCGGGACGAGGTACCAAACTTAATTTCTATCAAACTCAATGAGTTTGTCTTGCATAGCAATGACCCAACTTGGGTCAGTGATAGCCTCATTGATTTTCTTGGGCTCAACTAAAGAAAGAAAGTTGACAAAGAGATAGATATTACCTAGACCTTGATGAGTCAGAATACCTACACTTGGATCACCAAGAATTTGATTGATGGGATGAATTTTCGTCCATCACTGAGTTAGTAGATGACATAAATTGTCACCTTCTGAGTTTTGGCGCTCAGATACAGAAAATGAGGCTTCAGCAAGAGAGTCATCAGCAACAAATTGAATTGCCAAAGGAGCCTCAGTGAGAGATTCATTTACTGAGAGAGGTTTTGTGAATGAAGGAGATTCAGTGACTGAAGGATCAGTATTTGGGTATAATGGGGTATGTGACTAATAGGAATGGCAGCAATCTCTGAAGAAGATTCAGCTTCGTTATTAGTCGCGTCTGGAATGATAAATGGATCATCATCATCTTCAGAAGATCAGCATGGGGTTCATTGCTGAATGAAGCTTCAGGTTCTCCATAATGAGATATCATCTAGTTGTCTAACTCTTCTTCATCATGAAAGATGGGTTTAGAGTTAGCTGATTGAGATTCATTAAATGTGACATGAATAGTTTTTTCTATTGTTTGTCGTCTTTTGTTGAATACTCTGAAGGCTTTGGATACTGAAGGATATCTAAGAAATAATCCTTTATCAGGTTTGGAATCAAACTTTCTAAGATGATCTCTGTTAATTAAGATGTAGCATGTACAACCAAAGATGTGTAGAAAGCTCAGAGAAGGCTTTCTTCTAGGGAAAAGTTTGTAAGTTGTCTTCTTGAATATATTAACGATTAGCGACCGATTTTGAGTGAAACATGCAGTATTGACAGCTTCTGCTCAAAATTGAGTAGGAAGACGAGACTAGCTGAGCATTTTTCGAGAGGCTTTGATTATCGTTCGATTTCTCCTTTCAAGCGACCCTGTTTTAATGTGGAGTTCTCAAAGCAGAGAAATTATGTAAGATTCCCTTGTTCTCAAGGAAGTTATCAATGGTACTCTTCTTGAATTCAGTGACATGATTGCTCCTTATAGAGTGCACCTTGATGTTGTTTAGTAATTCTATGCACTTTATGAATGAGATGATATCTTTAGGTGCATCACTCTTGGATCTGAGAAAGAAAACCCAAGTGTACCTAGAAAACTCGTCAACAATAACAAGTGTGTGTTTCTTTTCAGCTATGGATTGTACATTGACAGTGCCAACTAAATGCAGTAGCTGAAGTGGAGAGGTCACTGAAGAGAGTTGTTTTGATTTAAAACTAGCCTTGTCTATTTTTCTTTTTCACATGCTAGGCAAAGAGATTCCTTTGCAAAATAGTGTTGAGGAAGGCCGGTGATGAGATATTTTCTAGGTAGTTCGTTCAACGTCTTGAAGCTGAGATGAGAAAGTCATTTGTGCCACAACAAATTGATATCTGAAGACACTTTAGAGAGAAAACAACTATTCTCAGTGAAGGGAGAATCCATGTTGATGACATATACATTCTTTTGATGAGAGTCTATTAGAGCAAGATTGTCATCTTTGTCAAAGACATAACACATATTCTTCAAAAATTTAACTGTGAAATCTTTATCACAAAGTTGACTGATGCTGAGAAGATTGTGCTTTAGTCCTTCAACATATGCAACACATTGGAAGGTGGTTGCATCATTGGTTAATATACCAAAGCCTTTGGTATATCCTTTTTCATTTCCTTCAAAGGTCACGGAAGGGCCTCTTTCATTTCAATAGCCTGAGAGCAGGGTTTTTTCACCATTCATATGTCTTGAGCATCCACTATCTAGATACCAGATACCTTTGACTTTCTATAATAGAAAAGATATTAAGTTTGCTTTGCTACCTATTTCTTAATAGGTCCGGTAGAGTTAAAGGTGACATCTTTCTTTACTGATACTGAAAGCTTAGAGTCAGCAAGAGTCTTCACTGAACCTGAAGAAGAGGCATCAGTGGTATTCTTCACATTCGTTGTTTTAATAACTTTTGTGGTTGATTTCACTTTGGCTGACTTTTTGGCCTTAGTTACTTTCTTTACCTTAGCTGGAGAACCAACTATGGTAGCTGATGGACACTTACTGGCGAGATGAGAAGTCTCACCACAGTGATGACACTTTCTATAGTTGAAAGAATCTTTAGGGCCAGCAGAGTCTAGGCTTGGGAGACTACGAAGAGAGGGACCAGCTCCAAGAATACCTTTTTCAGTTGTTTGAGGGGGAACAGTTGAAGATTTAGATATCTTGGGTGAAAGATTCACTTTTATCTTTGGGCTTAATCTCCGAGAGAGTTCAGAGACCTTTTTACCCAAGGAGGAAGGTTTACAAGCTAAAGGAATAAAATAGGTTCTATTCAACTTGTGGTCCTTCTTAGAGAGAAGAGGAATACTGACAATGGTTTTACATTTGTCTTTGCATTTTGAACTAAGAGAAGTTCCTTCAAGAAGAGTTTCAGTAGAGGAGTATTGAGAGGAAGAAGTGTCAGGGATAGAAGAGACAAAAGTTCCAAACTTATTGTCACACCCCGCTAAAGCGGAAACACGAGGTATGGCAGGTAGAGTCTCATATCAATAGAGTATAAATAACACCACCATACATTAAAATTTCATTACATCACAATCCAGCGTTTACATTTCCAAAACGACAAGTTTGTAAATTATAAAAAAAAAAATCGAAGGTGATGATTGAAACGCGGCTTCTTTTAAATGTCACCATGTGCCTTTCTTACCCCTAAAAAGCACGTTAAAACAAGTGTCAACTACAAGAATTGGTGAGTTCACAGGTTTTCAATGTACAACAAATCTTTATGCAATATTTAGTTCGAGTAAGTCTTTTACTTACTCGCAACAACTTTCATACGTGAAGCACTTTTAATGAGGCACAATGTACTCCAAGTAATTTTAAGTGTTGGGCCACTACTAAACCTGCGACAACTACACCTTTTATACCGAACTACCTCAGCGGTGGTGTTTAAACCACATGTGTAGAACCCGTGTTTTAGTTAAATGCACTCCTACTCGTCAGTAAAAGGTGGGATTGTCAATCCAAATAGCGCTATCCATTAAACTATCGGCTCATACGAGTTAATAAGTAGTGTAACCAAGTGGGACTTTTTAATTAACCCAAACACAATTTTTACTAGCGTACATAGTGTTAGTGCTAGTATTCACAATTTCATTTTAATGCATATTTCATATAATCAATTTGTATCCATGATTTAATCATATTGTATATTTCATACAAACATCAACTACTTTTATACATGCTTTTCCCCCAAATAACGATGGATTTAAAAAAAAAGGGTCGTGAATACTCACCTTTTCTTTCACGGAGAAGATGGTTGAGTGATCAAATGGTACGTCTTGGTAAAGTTCTTTTAGTGAATCCCTACAGAAAACGAACGGTTGTCAAAACTCTTAAAGGTTAAGGTTACTATTCTACCTTTACGTCTTATAAAATGTCTCTTTATGTTCTTAAGAATAAAAATCAAGTTTTAAGCACTTTATATGCTCATTATAGGGTTTATGGTTTAAGAGTCCAATCTTTAGTGGTTTTAGGAAATCATGCATGCTGACAGAATCTTTGTGACTCAAAAATGTCCATGGTTCACCCTCATCCAAGAAGTATATTTTCCAGAAGTTTTTATATATTTTAGTATACTGAGTTAGAATCATTATGACCAAAAATCAAGATTTTTGGATGAGTGGAATGGTCTCAAAGAAATTTTACCAAAACAGTGATTACAGCTTTCAAAACAGAAAACCCCTTCTTAATGTTACACCCTTTTAAAGGAGTTATACTTATTATTTTCCAGTGGTTCATGAATCGTTTTAAATCTAACACATAAGGCTAGCTTTTCCAAAAATCATCACTATATTTGGATGTATAGTTTGGGAGTTATGGTTGTTTAAACATGCATGTGGAAATCTGTCAAGTCTGGACAGATTGCACACTTATTTTGTAAGAATCGGTTGAACCCCTAAATCACCATGTTTTTGGGTGGGGTTAGACTCTTTTGAAATCTAACACTTTAGGATATATCCAGAGGAAAAGTTTCATGAGTTTTTATGTGCCTTCTAAGAGTTATAGATGAACAATGAGACACAAAATTTCTGGCCGACCAGTGTTGCACACCAAATTTGTTTTGGGTGTTGTGAGGTCATATGATCATATTTTCTCATGATTCTACTTGGGTTTGAAAACTAATACACTAAATATTATTGAGGAAAAAGATTCATGCTTATTGGGTCAATACACAACCAGATATGGTCGTTCCAAACTCATGCAATGAATCTGTCCAGGAGAAAAGTCATTCTTTTATGCAAAAATGGATTTTTATGCATCTCAATTTCCAAAAATGATGATTTTATGAAAGAAGATCACTCTAATATTCAATATTAAAGTAAGAATATATAACATACACTATTCTTGGTAACAAAAATGAAAGAGAACTCAGATTCCATAAGAGACACAAAAATGCAAGAAATGAAGGGTTTTTCTTGCTTTTCAGAAGTTCTAGATGGTTAGGTCACAGATTTTCACCATATTAAGAACATTTTTCATGTCTTTGGTGTAAAATCTACCCTTAGAACTTAGAATGAAGAACACCTCTCCTTTGCAAACTTAAAAGTATGAAAATGACAAGAAAATGGCACTAAAAGTGCATAAAATGAAGCCAAAACACTAACAAGTTCTTACCTTTGATTAAAAGAAGATGATTTCTTCAAGTTTTGCTTCTTGAATCCCTTTTMTTTTCTMTGAAAGGGYTGRATTTTTCTTGAAGAAGAAGATGGAGGGAGAGAGTAAGGAGATGAAAGGTTGAGAGATGAATGATAAATGAGTGTTTTAAAATTTCAAAATGTATTTATATGTAGAGGAGAGGGGGGCGGCCATTAGGTGGGCCTATGGGCCTCTCTCTATTTTTTTTGTAAAAATTTAGCCCATAATTTAATAAGTTAGGTACTTTTGTGAGAAATTGAGAAAAAGGCTCAAATTCTTATTTTATGAGATAAATAAATTCCTTAAATATAATTTTAAGTAAAAAAAATATTTAAAATATGTAGACTCTATATTTTATGCAAGTTTTAAAAATTATTTGGAGTGTTTGGTATTTTATAAGACGATCCGGTTCATTACGGGTCGAAACAGTGTTTTCTACGCAACCTACCGGGATTTCTAACTACTTAAGCTCTAATCGCTCTACTTGAGTGTTAATAATATTTTAAAGTGTTATCTAGCTACTAACCTGTTATTTAAATTTCCGGATGTCACACTTAAGCATGGACTTGTCACTAACATTATCTTCCTGATCATAGGAGTATCCTAGACCACTCTTGATCTTGGTGTGGATATGAGCGTTAATGATCTCAGTGGCCTTGAGAGAGGCTTTACATCATCCTTCAATGGTAGTATTTTCATCCTTGAGTTCAGTAATTTCTTGCTCACGCTCAACGATAGCCTGCTCGCATTCGATGCTGATAGCTTGGTTTACAATGACCTGATCCTTAAGATTTTCTTCAATCTTAGTCAGCTCTTTTATCTTAGAATGACATTTCTCTAATTGTTCTTGTAAATCAATATTAAGCTTTTCAACTTTGGATTTTCCATTCAAAGCATTGTAAAGATCCACAGTCAGCGTAACTAATGCAGATAGGCTATCACAGCTAGAAGTAGAAGAAGTATCATTCAGATTACATACCTGAGTAGAGGTTGATGGACAGGGATTACTGGAGGATGATGTTGTAGATGATTCATCCTTGACATCCTTGGCCATAAGACTAAGATAGGTCGTGTCTTCCTCGTCCAAGGATGATTCTTCAGATTAATCAGCCCATTCATGCTCTTCAACGATAACTTCTTTGCTTTTACACTAGAGATTCTCATCTTCTTGTACTTCTCATTCAGTTTTAGGTATTTGTCAATTTTAGGTTTGAAGGAGGATGAGATATTTGAAGATGGCTTCACAGCTTTCTTTGACCTACATTCACTAGCAAAGTGTCCTTTGCATTGATAGTTAAAGTAGTTAGCTGAGGCCTTGTCAATAGGATTTGACTTTGTCTTGTCATCTATAGTCAGAGAAGGAGATCTGCTGAAATTACTTTTTCTAGCAAACCTTCTGAAAGAGTTTGTAAGGAGGGACAGTGACTAATCAAACTCTGATAATTCAGCATCCGTCAAGACCTTAGAGTTAGAAGGATCTAACTCGGTGATAGAAAGAGAAGAAGAAGGAGTAGAAGAAATAGAAGGATTAGCTGAAGGGTTTTCAGATATCAAAGCTAAAGGAGAGCTTTTCATTTTTCTTGAATCTTTAAGAAGCTTGTTCTTCAGCTGATGGGATTGCTCATGATTAAGCAATATCCTATAAAGACAGATGATTATAAAACACCAATAAAACACTGATAGACACTACACCAAACACTATTCTGATACCATTTGTTGGTCCCACCGGATCTACAAGAGTTTAAAGATAACAACTTGTAAAATGGGGGATGAATACAAACACAGAAGCTTTCACTTTTAAAAATCCTTTGTTGATAAAGAAGACCAATACAAAATTTTACAGATTGTTTACGGAAAAGATAAGATATATAACTTATCTAAACAATCAAAGAAATACACAAGATACATAAAGCAAGAAAGAAAAGACTTGTTAAAAGAAAAGGTTAAGAAGTCTTGTGCTTAGGAAGAAGCCTTTCTCTTAGGTAGAGAGTTGATCTTCAAGAAGTGCGAATTCTTGGTATCAGTTTGCTTCTTCTGGATGAAGGTGGTAACTGAGAAGGAAGAGCTTCTCAGCTATTTATACTTATTGCATTAAATGCAAGTCAGACGGTACAAAGCACGTGGCAAGCTTCTAGAGGTGAACTTGTCCTTTGTTCTAATATGCAGGCTTTTGTCGTATATGAACAGTAGTCTTTCACAAAGTAGGTAAGCACGCTTGGAGACAATAGAGTGACTTCGTACAGTGTTTTACTTTGAGAGGTATGGGTTTGTCCTTTGTGTGTAGAAAGACAAGACAAAAACTAATATTGTTCAACAAGGTTCATTTGATCGTTAACACTGGAATAATGTTGAGGTTTATTTCGTGTTCGCTGAATCTTGAGTAGATTTCACACTTGTGCAGACAAGCTTGTTATCACTAAATACCGCATCAGATCACGAACTTGCTTGTCTCTATCTTTAGCTTTATCTTCGATATCACTGAACGTTCTATGATGTGAGTTTTGTCTTTTTGAAGAATACTTATCTATGAGAGAATTACAATACATGTTCGGCGATCACCGAACAGACTCAGTGATTTTCGCTGAAGCTGAATAAAGAGATAGTACACTTCGTAAGATAAAAGGATTATCATCAAATCCCTGAAAGAGATGATCAACAAGAACTCAACGACTAAAAGACCACAATTTGTATGGTGTTTCTATCATTTTAAAGTAAGTTAACAAAGTTAAACAACCTATCCAACTTACTTAAAATGTTTAAAACCCAAAACATTTCTCAAGACATACGAGACACAAATGAGAACTTTCTTCCCAAAGAACCATCAAATTTCTTGAAAATAAGTAATAACCAGCAAACTAAACAACGAGAAGTTAAAAACTTACCCTGGTCAGAACTTAGATGTCCTTTCAACGTTAATCTATCAGAATCATGACAAATCATTAAACTGAAGATGACTGCAAGTACCTTGAAACTCTAAAAACAAGATTAAAATTCAAATCGACAAGAAGTAAAAAGAACATAAAAAGCAGTGAATAGAACAAAAAATATCAAAAGTACAACTCAAACATACCAATTTCCCAGCCAAATTTTGATACTTGATTAAATTCGTAAGAAAACTAACATTGACACTAAAGCTACTAGAACCATGACAAAGACGATCAAGTTTAACTGTACAAGAATCATAAAAACTTTACTCTCAATAACCCAAAAACATTCAACAACCCTAAGCAATACTTGTAACAGGATATACATAAAACATATTTAGTTTCTAAGACCTCAATACCAAGAAATCATTTTAAAATCCTTAAATCTTCAATTAAATATTTAGTCCGAATTTTCTTTGACACACTTCAAAGTGAGATTTAGACTCATGGCATTTATTAGAACACATAATATCTTGACCCGGACCATGCTTTACTTTGCTTCGAGCAGCAACAGATCATCAAACCCTTTTGGCAAATTTGAAATGCTATTAAACTTTTTGAAAGATTCAACCTCATTCAAACTTGAAGTATTACTTTGAGTTCTTGAAAAATGACCCTCAAGGTGGTCAACAACAAAGCGAGTAGTCGCATCCAGACTACCAATACTTTTAGTTCTAATAGAATTGTATGTAGTCATTATGTGAATCACCTAAACTACCATCGTCAGGTAACAGGAAGTTAGAAGATTCATCAACATCTAACACATAATCAAAGAAATTTAAGTGATTCACATTACAGTATCAATACCCTTAGTACCATACTTCAAAACTACTTTGAATGGAAAAACATTTTTCAAAAAACTTCACATCCTTTGAGAAAACAATTTTCCCGAAGTCAAAATTATATAATCGACAAACCTTTCTTACATTAGAATAGCCTAACAACACACACCTTTCATAACTAGAATCAACCTTACTAGAAACATCAAAATTGGTAGCATAACATAAACAACCAAAACACCTTAAATGAGAAAGGATAGGCTCAAAATCGTATACCAACTCATAAGGACTTTTTCCATCTAAAACAAAAGACGGCGTATGATTAATCAAATATGTACTAGTCGTTACACACTCACTCCACATATTCAAAGGAACACCACTTTGAAACAAAAGAGCGCAAGCAACATTTGAAAAATGTAAGTTCTTTCGCTCCATAATATCGTTCTTATGTGGAGTATGACATAATGTTTCATGCACAATACCTCTAAATCTTAACAAACATTCCATATTTTTATTCCCAAATGCATTACCATTCTCACTTTTGATGATTTTCACATACTTGTCAAATTGATTATGTAAGGTTTAAAAACTCAACGACACAATCAAATATCTCATTTTTCGACTTTAACTTATAAACCCAAACAGCTAGAGAAAAATCATCAACAATGGTTAGGAAAAAAATTGTAGTCATCTTTGTGTGTCCAAAATCTCTGATCAATTCTTCATTTCTTCATCACAATCATGGCAGATTAAGATTTGGCATGTAAGAACATTCATATGATTCTTGAGAGAAAAAGTCAAACTTGTAAAGCTCAGTCAACTCTCTATTATGTATACGTAATCTTACAATAAGCTCTCTCTCTTACTAATTACAAAGACTAAACCATATTTATATGGTCAAACTACAAAGACAAGACAAAGTCAAACCTCTAAGAAAAGTCAAACACGCTGACTTTTTACATTTATAGACAATATTAAACCTTTCAAGACGAATACAATTAATACTGATTTCTCAGTCCTAACAATCTTTACTAAAGAATTCATAAGAACACCCCAAACCATTCATATAAAAGCTCATCGAGGCACACAGACATGTGTTCACTTAAAGAATATGGGGCACAACTCTATTTTGCTTTATGTCATACTTCATAAGACAAGACATGCTCGTTTTTTAAATCCAATTTATCTTTTAGAACAACTAGGGAAGGCACTACCAAATGTTCAAGCATGTAATGCCACATGTGCCCAGACAAATAACATGAAGAAACACTACAACTAAGTGATCCATTTCATCATTAATGGCTTCTTGTAAAAAAATATGCATCTTGCGGACCTTAAATCTTCACCAAAATCCTTAGAGGTTCGAGCTCTCGTGCTCCCCCTCGGTTCTATTTCAGTGTTAATATATTTGGTGTTGATAAGGCTGGTCTTAGATACTAGATTATCATAGTTAACCCTACTACTTGAAGGACTACTCACACTACTACTCTTTTTAAAAAGGAATTTATCTTCATAAAAGTCAGCATCTACGTATTCCTTTATCACTTTATCTTTGATATCATAAAATCTATAAGCTTTAGTGTTTCATGCATATCTGACAAACACACATTCATAGGCTCAGGATGCAAGTTTCTTTTATTTTTTGGTCCTACCTGGAATTTTAACATATGCCAAACAACCCCAAACTCTATAGTAAGACACATTGGACTTTCTACCTTTCCACAATTCAGAAGGGGGTATCCTAGTTAACTAATATGGAACTCTATTTAAAACATAACATATAGTCAAAATAATTTCTCTTCACCAAGGAGATGCACTGAAACATAATATAACAACAACAACAACAACAACAACAAGAAGTTCAGTTAAAGTTCTATTTTTTTTCTTTCAGCTTCCCATTCATTTCTGGTTGATAAGGTGCAAATGTTTCATGTACTATGCCTTTTAGTTTATAGAATTCATTAAATTATGTACTACTAAATTAAGTTCCTTGACCAATTCTAAAGCATTTCAGTTTCTTATTAAATTGATTTTTAGCTCTTGAATGATATTCTTTAAAACACGTTGAACACATCATTCTTCTGTTTCGACGGGTATACATATGTGTATTCGGAATAATCATCAATAGAAGTCACCAAATATCTTTGGCCATTTTCTAGTAAGCATGCCATCAAATTCACATAAATCTGAATACAGTTACGACGCAACAAATCTTGTTTTCTCTCGATTTCTAATGGCAGATTCTTGTTAGCAGTTGTCGTATTTTCACCAATCGGCTTTTCAGAAGAAACACAGTTTTCAAGATCTTTTGTTGTCAATAAAAGAACACCTTTGGTTTCCATAGTTTAAAATGCAAAACTTCGAACTTGAAATGTTTGTTATGAACAAAGGGGTGACCAGAGGTTTTTCCTTCTATTTCAGAGTCCCTGAAGTTTCTCCTGAAAATTGTTGGGAAATATTTGCAAAATTAATATATATATATATATATATATATATATACTGACAATGATTTTATAAATCAAACAAATCAAATAGATTAAACTGGATTGTTGAGACGCAAACGAGGTCGCTTTCTTTAAGAAAAACTTCAACACCCTGCTAATTGTGCTGCAATTTAACAGTGACATCTTCCGTGGAAAACAACAGCTCAATCTCAATTGAGTTGCACAATAATTGGTATCTCTCTCTTTTATTTTCGATCTTAATTGCTCAAGAATACTCAAAACACTTAAAAATGTGTACACCTTCAATCAATTTGTCAATAAGTATTTAAAATGACAGATAAAATAACCGCTCCGACATATCAACATAAAATTAGGACTTTTCATTTACTAAATCCGTTTTTAAACTCAAAATTAAAAACGTTTTAATTGACTTGGTCATATTTTTTAACATAGGTTTTCAAGATTTAAATTGCCAAAAAAAAGTCTATCTGATCCGAACATAATACCAGATCTCAGGTACATCCAATTAGTTATAAAAATTGGTAAACCATCGGAATTATTGTGAAATATTGCTACCATCCGATAGTTTTTATAAACAACTTTTTCTTCTAAATAAAACTCAATGCACCATCTGGAAACCACCACCATGCCATCATCGGGTTCCATCCAACGACAAATTAGAAAATACAATATTTATTTTAAAAATATTATAACTTATGATTTAATTAAATAAGAATCATAAAAATGCTATAAGAACCAGATTTTATGTGTTCTTTTATCATGTGTAAAAAATAGTTTTTAATAATTTTTATCAAATGTTTTATGATATAGTATATATATGAATAGTTTCATATTATTAAAATAATATATAATCAATAGTTTTGCCGATTCTAAACCTTTTTGTGCTTCTAATTTAATTATACACATATATATATATATATATATATATATGTATATATATGTGTGTAAATGTATGTATATATTCTAGAAAACCCATTTTAGAAAAAGTGGTACAAATTTTTATCCATGAAACTATTTAGTAAAAAAACGATAAATAGTTATGGCCCTACTGGGTAATATAATTCTCAATCATACTAGATGCTAACCATTACATGACAAACTTATTTAACCAAACATCACCTCAATAAACAAAATCAAGCTTCCTACGCTTCTCATTTTCACCTTTTCTTTTATTTTATATTATTATATATTAATTATTTGACTAGTAAGTACTGCAACTCCATTATTTCAATCATGCACAAATTATTGGCCATGTTATGTTAAATGAAATGTCCTTATATATTAACTAAACAAACCCTCTTATCAATTTTATATTCATATACATTAAATATTAAACTTTTGTCTCTTTATTAATGTTATCATTTGTTTAAAAAAAGGGTTTAAATATTAGTGCCCATAAACCATCTATGATGTGTCTAAATAAACCTCATTAGAAAAGTGCTTGCATAGGCTGCCAACAAGGAAAATCTAAGAAAAAGAACCAAATAATTATGAAAGAAGGAATGAAAAAGAAGATATATTAAAATGGATATCTAATTAAAGATAATAAAATGATCGTTTTTAGTGTAATTTGTCTTGCTTTAATTTTCGTTATTGTCAATTTTCAATTTAAGAAATAGGTGGAAATATTTTTATTTTTAGCTCTATATATTCGTAGGGTAGATGTTGAGGACAACTTTTGTGCACTTCAATTAGTCACACAAGATTCTAAAGTTAACAGCTAGACAAACCTTTAAGTGGTCTTGAGGGTACTTGAATTGATGACATTTGAAAAACAAACTCAAGATCTTATCAGATGAATTACCATCTTAGAAATTTTTCTCATAGAGATGGCAAGAATGAGTGAATGAGATCTTGAGGTTTTATCCCTATGACTTGTACTCAAATCTCCAAGGCTCTTAAATGCTTCAAAACCTCAAGGTGGAGACTTCAAAGTCGTCCTAGGAGAGTTAAATGTGGGGAGGAGGAGTTTGTGTAAAAATGAGTTAAAAGCTGGAAATCCGACTTTTGAATTGCAGGCCTTTTGCGACCTTGCCAAGCGACCCTAGGGTGGCGACACAAGGGTCACCCACGTTCCTAACTCGACCTTATGGTACATAAAATGCGATTGTGGCCTCGCGGTGCAAGGGTCGCATTCACAAGGGTCGTCGAACCTCAAAACTTCCCACTTACTGCATATGGATGCGACCCTAGCCTTGCAATGTAAAGGTCGTGACACAAGTGTCGCACAACCCATGCATAAGTCTTAAATGCTTTAGTTGCTGCTCGATTCAAGGTTTAACTCACAAGGATCCTTAGCAACATCGATACCTGACACTAGAATCTAAAGTAAGAAGTATTTCCTAAATAGAATATGAACATACCTAGGTAATTATATTATAAAAATCCTGGGTGTTACATCCCTCCCTAACTTTTGCTAACTTGTATATTCCAATCTCTCATACCCTAGTATCTAATCTCTTATAAATCTCCTCATATGCCTTATGCTTAGCTATAGCCACAAATTTTTAGTCACTCACATGCTTCTTTGTACAAATACCTCATCTTATTTCTTTTGGCATCATCTAGGCACATCGTCAGCTCCTTAAAACATTTTTGTTTCACCTTAACCTATGCTTAAGCATCTTCGTTCCACCACCAAAATTGCTTGTGATCCCTAGACTCTAACACCCTAGAATCAGAAAAAAGAGCAATTAAGATAAATTATTTGGGAAACACCAAAAAAACAACACAGGATTCTTCCAAATAGACAACATCTTTGTAAGTACAAGACAAAACAGGGTTAAATGTCAACAACCTTATAATCAAATTCCTTACAAGAACTAGTTTTACTACAAAATTGCCACACGTTCTTATAGCATTGGATGATTAAGACTAACCCCCATGGTTGTCAATCCTTTTATGACCCTCACTTGAATCCCCCTTACACACACACACATATGGATAAATGTTCATTTGAGAAGGGGTAAGTATTTGAGAAGTAAATAGTCATCATAGCCCTTCATATGGTCAATATTTACGGGTTTGACTGTGAAACATCTGATAATTTCTCGCATTGGTATGCAGAAGATAGAGAGTTAATTTTGTAACTTTTACAAATAAGCGGTAAATGGGTTCATATGTGAACCATTGTCATTAGCATATTAATTATATGTTCATATGTAACCCCATTAGTTAGTTCATATGTGAACTATTTAACTAATTCACATATGAACCCACGGGTTCATATGTAAATTAGTCAATTAGTTCATATGTGAATCACATGGATTAATATATGAATCAGTTAAAATAGTTCATATGTGAATTACATGGGTTCACATATGAACATATAGTTCATATGTGAATCACATGGTTTCAAATATGAACTCGTTTGTCGCCTATTTGTAAAAAGTTATGAAACTATCTTCTATTTTTTGCATAGCCATAAATTTTAACCGGTCAAATTCACAATTATTGACCAGTCAAATCTAATCTTAACCATATGAAGGACTAGTATCACTTCTTTACTTCTCAAATATTTGCCAATTTTCAAAATAACCCATGACTATATATACATATGCATGCATACATATATATATATATATACATATATATATATATATATATTTGTGTGTGTATATTTAAGAATAACCTTATGTATGTTGACTTAGGAATAAAAAAAGTCTATGACCGATGAAATTTTGATGTTTTGGTGAGGATTTATACAGAAGCTTTTATAGGGTTTCTAAGAATTTCATATATATAATGATTAAGATTCTATAGTTTTCTTCTAAGGTATACCGAACTATTGTAATTATGTCATTCAGGTTGTTGGACACAAAATCCAACCAACTAGTGTAAGATAACTAAAGTTATCAATGATTTACGTACATTTTGTTGAATCAGCGGTATATGGAGAGAGAAATGAGGACGTGATTCTATCACTATTCTTAAGGAATATTAGCCCCCACTAGATCGTTGACGGATTTAGGCTAACTCCCTCCCAGGACCTCCTCGAATCTAAGAACCGTAGGCAACGATCCTACATGTCCTTCTCATGATCATGGTATAGAGTGATTAATTAGTGAAGAAGATGGAAAAGAAAATTATTGTTTTCAAAGAATGGCAAATACCAAGTATTTATAAAGTCCCAAAAGGTGCAACCTTTCATGAAAAGGTGCAACATTTCATTAATAGACACAACCCTTCACGAACTTGCAATGGTTCATACCCAATTCGGTTTCCCTCCAAAAATAACCGAAAAATGTTAACCAAAAGTTAACGAGAAAGTTAATTGTCGTTAAGTTTTAGGACCAAATAATTCAAATGTGTTTTATTTTATAAATTAAAAATACTTTCTTCATTCCTCTTATTGGGACAAATTCAAACAAGTGATATTGATAAATACTACCATGTTCCAGCAATCCCCCACTTATGATTTATCACAAGCATCCAACTTTCATGCTTAAATCAAGGAAGTTTTTGCTTTGAACCTTAACATAGTGTATATCTCTCAAATAGTCTAGTAGAATCTAAGGCGGCTTAAAGCATTTGAGCCATGATTTCATAAGTTAGACTCGGAGAAATAACACACATGACAAGTCTTTTCATGTTCATGAATAAGGGAGCACTATATGGCCATGTGCTCATCCCAGTTTCATAGATACCCACAAAAGCAAAACATTTGCTTTATATAGAAATGGCACCACTCCTTGTGTCAATATAGGTGAATCCCATTTTATTAACAAAGGAATACTTCATTAAGAGTATAAAACTCACCCTAAAAAATTACTCATTATTTTAGGGAACTAATATCTTAGTTGGTGATCAATAACTTGTTTTTACCACATTGAACCTATAAGTAGATTTAAGTCTAAGTATAGGTTGGGTTTATGTTATTGCCAACTTCAATCAATGGGTTTTAAACCCATATCACTTGTAGTTGTAAAATTATGTCTCTTGGAAGACCTTTTGTAAACAAATCCACTAAATTTCTATAAGAGCGTACATAAACAATAGTAATAGTTCCATCAAGAATTAATTGTTTTACATAAGCATGTCTAAGACTAATATGTCTAGACTTACCATTGTAAATATTATTATAGGCCCTACATAAGGTTGCCTCACTATAAGAAAATGGTTGGCATTGGTTGTGGCCACAACTCTATATCCAATAACATACTTCTAAGTCATTCTGCTTTCTTACCTGCAGCAGCCAAAGCCCAAAATTCATCCTCCATGGTGGAATGAGTAATACATGTTTGTTTCTTTGAAGCCTAAGAAACAGCACCCCCACCAAGGGTGAAAATCCAACCAGTTGTGGATTTATTGTCACTTCCATCCATAATACAACTAGCACCAGAATAACCCTTAAGTACTTATGGAAAACCACCATAGTACAAACCAAGATTTCTGGTTCTTTTAAGATATCCTAGAACCCGACTGATAGCCTTCCAATGGTCTTTATTTGGATTGCTAGTAGACCTTGAAAGTTTACAAACTGCAAATGCAATGTCCGGTCTAGTAATGTGAGTAGCATACATAAGACAACCAATGGAACTTGCATAATCAAGTTGTGCTATAGCTCTACCACTATTCTCACTTAACTTACATGATGTTTCATACGGGTATTTGCTTCTTTAATGTCTAAGTGTTGAAACTTATCTAGAATTTTATCAATGAAATGACATTGATTTAACATATAACCCTCACTATGCCTTTGTACTTTAATACCCAGATGGTATCTACTTCATTCAAATCTTTCATTTGAAAACATGAAGACAGAAACGTCTTAGTTTCATTTATACCTTGCATATTGGTTCCAACTATAAGTATATCATCTACATAAAGGCATAGAATAACACCATATTCTTGAGTAAACTTAGAATAAATGCATTTATCGGATGAATTAAGAGAAAAACCATTAGAAAGTATAGTAGCATCAAATTTCTCATGCCATTTTTTAGGTGCATGTTTTAAACCATACATGGATCTCTACAGTTTACATACTTTATTTTCATTTCCGAATAATATGAATCCCTCAGATTGTCTCATGTAAACTTCTTCAACTAACTCCCCATTCAAAAAGGTTGTTTTTACATCCATTTGATGTATAGGTAAATTATAAATAGAAGTTAAGGCAAAGAGTATTTTAATAGAAGTAATTCTAGCTACTAGGGCATATGTATTAAAGTAATCTACTCCTTGTCTTTGACTAAAACCTTGTATTACTAGTCTAGCCTTAAAGGTTTGAACAGAGCCATCAATATTTAACTTAACTTTAAATACCCACTTACACCCAATTGCGTTGGAACCAGGACGTCAATCTGAGATTTCCCAAGTATTTTTGGATATAAGAGAATCCATCTCGTCATCGATTGCCTTCTTCTAAAAAATGCAGCATTTCTAGAAGTCATAGCTTCCCGATAAGTTTTTGGTGCATCTTCTACACGTAAAAGAATATGTATTTTATTCAAGACTTTATTGTTCCTATCTCCTTCAACTAGAAACACAATGGCTTGAGAGTTAATAAAATATGGAGTTAGATTTTATCTTTTCTGGCTCTTTCACTTCTTCTAGGTGCACTAGAAATTTCAGGCAATTGTCTCTTATATTAGAACCAATTTCCGGAGTGGGAGTACCTTGTGGGACAGCTTGATCTAACTTTGTTGAATCATGTCGAAATTTATGTTCAAAAAATTCCATATCCCTTGATTCAAAATAACTTTGGTATCTGGTAGGTTATACCGCACACCTTTAGACAAATGAAATAGACCACAAAGAAATTATACAATACGGCCCAATATCGTCTTTCCAAGTAATAGAGTGGTAAAATACCGGATTATCGTTCACAGAGATTGTAGCAAAAGTTTACTGAGAGTCCAATGAAAGAGATGATTTAAGATGATGATTTTGAAAACATCAGCTTGATATTTAGGTTATTTAATGCAGGTTATAGAATATATAAAGATAGCAAGGGTGTAAGACTTGTGGTGAGACCCAAACACAAATTCCAGTAGCCAATGCTGTAGGAATGCTACTGCAAGCAGTGTTTCAAAACTTAGTTCCACCATCTATTTTGAAGGTATCCTCTCGGAATTCACCATTGTACTATATTATAGATTTCGACCCATATGTCTATGTGGTATCTGGACCAGGGATAGTGACAAGTTGGTGTTTTCAAAATATATGGATAAACAAATATTTTTGTTAAAAATCACTCTCTCGAGTCGATTCCCATATTATTCAAGTTGACATGTGTTCTAGATAGTTCATCTCTGAATCTATCGCACTTTGACACTTTGAAAGAGTGAGCAACCCGTCGGGAGTTAAGTTTGAAAAACATAAATGACAAGTCTCCTTGTCGGTAACTTTCTCAAGTCTACATCTTATATCATTCAAGTTGGCGTACGTTCAATGGCTTATCTCTAAGTCCATGACATTTTAACACTTTCAAAGTGATCAACTGGTCAAGAAGTGTACTTGGTTTTTATAAAAACTCGAATGTAACAATGGAACATCGTTTATGAAAACACTTAGCTACTTTCTTTTGGTTTGAAAACTTCACCTTTCCGTCTCACACCCAAACTATAAATTTAGCTACTCATAACGGAATGTAAATGACAAGTAAAGTAAATGATAGAAAGTAAAGACATAAATGTAAATTGCAGAAAATAAATGACGAGAAAGTAAATTGCGGAATGTAAATGACTAGAAATGTAAAGAAGCGTAAAGTAAAAAGCGGAAAATTAAATAGCAAGGATTAAAGATGAAAAGATAAACAAGACTTGTATTTCTTCACAATATATTCTTACAAATCAGCTTTGGAGAGCTGATTGTTAATCTTGGATGCTTACTAATGAAGCCAAGCACCCTTATTTATATACTAAAATACCAGAAAAGACAAAAGGGATGCCCAAAAGTTAATACCCAAGAGGTAAAACACAAAATAACCCATAGTACAAGCTTAATTA
Source organism: Cynara cardunculus var. scolymus (assembly GCF_001531365.2). Lineage (NCBI taxonomy): Eukaryota > Viridiplantae > Streptophyta > Magnoliopsida > Asterales > Asteraceae > Cynara > Cynara cardunculus. Next base: position 11,899,293 of record NC_037543.1, read on the forward strand.
CAATAAATCCAACAAAAGTTTCAAACACAGATTTCTAACAAAAAGCCATAAAGGCATCAGCTCACTTCTGCTTCAATGCTGCAGCACCAAACTGTTAAGCAAAATTTTCCATTAGCTTCCTCCTTTGAGTACAAACAGGTTAACCACATGATTTAGCTCCATAATAACAAAGATACAAATAAAGTAATAAAAATGACTCAAAATAAGGATAAAAGGAAAACAATCTGACTAAGAATATGTAAAAACGAGTGCTTTATATATTTAATTCTCAACATATATCTGTATCTAAATCCAAAAGGCGATATGCCTTTTGAATTTTCTGCATATCCCATAAATACACTTTTCAAAGCCCTGGGTCCAAGATTTGACATTTTAGGTAAAGGAACCATATAATAGGCCAAACATACCCAAACCTTAAAATAACTTATAATAGGTTTTCTACCTTTCCAGATTTCATAAGGAGCTACTTTAAGTTTCTTTGAGATTACTTTATTGCTTGCATGACAAGCCTGAGTAGTGCTTCACCCCACAGATTATTTAGTAGATTTGCGTTCACCAACGTAGCATTAAGCATATCTTTCAAAACCCTATTCTTCCTTTCTGCTACACCATTTTGTTGTGGCGTATATGGAGCCGTCAGTTAATGGTTTAAACCATGACTTTCACAAAAGGAAGAAAATTATGTGGAAAAACACTCACCACCTCTATCACTTCTAAGTATTTGAATCTTTTTGCCCTTTTGAGTTTCTACTTCAGCCTTATATCTTTTGAAAGCATCAACAGCTTGGTCCTTATATTTTAGTTAATACACATAAGTATATTTAGAACAATCATCAATGAAAGTTATGAAATATCTATTTCCCCTCTAGTTGGCTGTCCATTCAATTCACATATATCCGAATGGATTGACTCAAGAATTGTTGTGTTCTTATCAATCTTAGGAAAATATTTTCTTTTCATTTTTGCTTGAACACATATTTCACACTTTTCATTGTGATCACTATTATAAGAAATAATTCCTTGTTTGGACATGCATTTCATTGTTTAATAATTTATATGCCTAGTCTATGATGCCATAAACTAAAAGATGAACATTCAATATTAAAATTTGCAAAAAATAAAGAGTCAACGAAATAAATAGAAGTAGTAATTTTATTGATACTTAGTTTGAACATGTCATCGGCAACATAGCCTTTGCCTACAAACACACCAGCTTTAGATATAATCACTTTATCAAATTCTATCACAACTCGTGTACCTCTTTTACACAAGTTATAGCCAGAAACCAAATTCTTTAATTCTAATAGTAGGCACATAAAGAACATCTTTGAGTATAACTTTTTCCCCATAAGTGAAAGCTAATTCAATAGAACCCATTTCGAGGAGTTTTGAAGTATGAATATCGCCCATCATCACTTCATCTTCTTCTTATGATTCCTTGTAGTCCTTGAATAGAGAATTGTTGTTACAAACATGTATCGCTGCACCATAATCATACCACCAATCATTAGAAATGGTAAAAGATGCAATATGCGTTTCTTAAATCATGGAGATATGTAGTTCCAAAACTATAGCAGTGATTTCAGTCATAGGTTCTGCGAATTCAACCATGTTTGCATCTCCATTTCCATTCTTCTTGTTTCCTTGATCAACTTTCTTCTTAGAATTCTTGCATAATTTCTTCACGTGTTCTTTTTCACCACACTTATAAGAAGTGATTTCAAATAAAGGCCTTTTGGATTTCTTGTAAGTGTTTGTATAAGAGGATGAATCTATCTTTCTTTTCTTGCCTCGAGTTTTTCTAGAATTAGCATAGTTAACTTTAGAAGTAGATGCACCATCCAAATTCTTTTCATGAGTACAAGTTTCCTCTTCAATTCATAAATTTTTTGAATTTGATTCAAAGAGAAATCCTCTGAAGTGTGAATCAATTTTTTTTTTCTGTAATTCCTCCAAGAGGCAGGTAATTTATGATTTCCCCAACCACTAATCTATCAGGAATTTCTATGTTGAGATTTTTGAATTTGGAGACAAGAATTAGAAATTTGTGGACTTGGTCCATGATTGAAACATTATCTTTCATAGTAAATTCAAAGAATTTAAAGGTTATGAAATTATCTTTTCCTTCCTTTTCGGCGTTGTATTTCTTCTCCAAAGTGGTCCAGATTTCTTTTGCAGATGACATAGGTGTGTAGAGAACATACAGACGATCAACGAGGGTTTGTTGAATATATCCTCTACATAACATGCCATCATTTTCACGTTGCCTTTGCTCCTCTTGATTCTACAACAGTTTGTAGTGTCACCAAAATGTAATATACTTTTGCAGTAGTCAAGAGAAACATTATCTTCTCCTTCCAACGGGTAAAATTCATTCCATCCATTCCATCAAGTTTGATTGAATATTGACAGATCATCTTCAGCATCGTACTTGAAGCATTCATGATAATATTCCTTAAGTTTGTTGATCAGTAGTATATGGATAGAAAAACGAGGACGTGATTATATTACTATCCTTCAGGAATATTAGTCCCCACTAGGTCGTTGATGGATTTAGGTTAACTCCCTCCCAGGGTGTAATAACCAAAAAAAAGGAAAGAAATTGGTAGTCGTTAAATTTCAAGGACTTATAGTGTAAATGCAATCAAAGTGAAAGGTTTAGACCCTAAAAATAAATGTAATTTAATGGCAAGAAATCCAATGATCATGAAACCGACGGTCATTAATCTTGGCTTATCATTTCATATTCCGTGAAATCGACGGTCATTAATCTTGGCTTATTGTTTCATATTCCGTGAAACCGTCGATGACTTAGTATAAAATGGGAGTTTGTAGCTTTATATGAATTTTGGAGTCAAGAAGGATAACTATTGTAAGAAAAGGCGACGGTGGTCGCTGTAATGAGAGTCGACGGTGTTGTACATCACATATAGTTCGACGCCAACCGGGAGACACTAGCCTCTTCAGAGAACGATTTGGACTACGAATTGTAAGGTGAGTTACATGTGATTTATTTTAAAATGGTTTCATGCCTTATTATCCAAAAGTTGTTTGAAGTTTCTCGAGATTTTTGATATGCTATATATGCGTGAAAAGTTCGATATTTTATAATATGTGTTTTGAGTACTTGTGTGTCAATGGGGATGTACTACGGTATGATTTTGTAAAGACGAGCATGCTTTGTGAGCTTGTCTAAGCCGTAAGTGCGGACACGTTGTGTGAGTTCGCCAGGTAATGTTGTGTGAGGTAGACATCTCCCATGGCGTTGTTGCTTTGTGATGTAGACACGCACTATAATATATTTATTTTGTGAAAAGTATTATTCTCATCAAAGCATGCTAAATTTATGAAGCTTCGTGAAAATTGTTTATTATAAAAGTTGTTGTTCATGCATGAAAACCGTGGATTCACTGGGCCTAAGGCTCACCCAAAATTCTTTTAAAACTTTTTTACCCAGGCGACTATTAGACTGGAAAGAAAAGTTGGATAAAGAGAGAAATAAGGATTAACATCAAAGAAGGACATGTGTAGATCAAGGCATTGTTATATAGAGCAAAGTATGTTATATAGAGCAAAGTATGTTCGTCAAGATTGTAAGTTTAGATGGTGATATAAAATGTAAGATTAGAATTTTATTTCCACTGCAATGTAAGTGTTTGATCTTGGGATACTAATTTTGTTATATTTAAGTATTCAAAATTTTGGGATGTTACAAGTGGTATCAGAGCAAAGTTTAAGTGAATTAGGTTACTGAAACCTAAACTTAAACTGAGAATTGAAGATTTTATTATTGATAGATGTGTGACTAAAGATTGATTTATAGTGATRAGAGTGGTGATTTAAGTTAATTTGGGGTTAGTCTTAAACCAGCTTAAAGCAGAGAAGTCGTTAGAAGGTTTAATATCATTGGATATAATGACACTGATAGAGATGTGTTTATGCAAAACACATGGTAAGATGAGATAAAATAGATATAGAGTCGTGTTGGTGGATAAAGTTTTGGTGACAAAACCCACTAATTTGCTTTAGCGATGAAAGCATATGTTTAATTTTGAGAATAGTAGGAACTCAAAGTATTTGATGATATAGTGAGTTGATTCATCCCATATTTGAGTTGGGGGATCATTTCTTATATCAATTGGTGGAAAGATCAAATAGTTAGATATAATATTAGCAATGAGGTCATTTGTGTAATCAATTATGGCATCAGTTCCATGATAAGAGCTTATGATCTTGATTAGGTGCATGACTAGTTGAAGGATTTTACAATCAAGAGTTGGAATGTTGAAATAATATGTCAACCATATGAGAAGATCTAAGGGTTCTTACGTGATTACTTTCTTTAAAGAAAAGACGTCATAATGGTTCAGATGCTACTTGGGAACTTGATAAAGGGACGAGATTGAGATGCCCTCATTTATTTGCATAGAACAAATTTCGAGGACGAAATTTTGTTAAGGGAGAAAGTTTGTAATAACCAAAAAAAAAGAAAGGAATTGGTAGTCGTTAAATTTCAAGGACTTATAGTGTAAATGCAATCAAAGTGAAGGGTTTAGACCCTAAAATTAAATGTAATTTAATGGCAAGAAATCCAATGGTCATGAAACCGACGGTCATTAATCTTGGCTTATCATTTCATATTCCGTGAAACCGAAGGTCATTAATCTTGGCTTATCGTTTCATATTCCATGAAACAGTCGATGACGTAGTATAAAATGGGAGTTTGTAGCTTTATTTGAATTTTGGGGTCAAGAAGGAGAACTATTGTGAGAAAAGGCGACGGTGGACTGTAAAACCCTTGTCCCGCGTGGCCGGAGGATGGTGTGTTACGGAGAAAAACATAACAAGATAAATAGCTAATATAAATACAGGATAACCAGAGCTACTATGAACATCCATCAAAAGAAGGTGGTAGACTAAAAGTTAAGACAACATGGATACAGTTACAATATATACATAAACAAAAACTACTATACTATCCAAGGTCGTCTTCAAAATAGTCATTTTTCATCGCTCTCAGTCCCGTGATAATCCCACCTACGATCATGTACCTGCCGAGGACAAAACAAACCTCGGCTGAGCCAAATGCTCAGTGAACGGATAATTAAAATAACAAAATTGCAAGTATAAATCGAGTTAATAAAAGATAATAATTATAAGGAATCCGAAAACCATAACATGAAGGGATCAATTAATAATTTACATGAAATGTTCATACTTAAATAATTTAAAATAATATCATCAAGTCAAGAATTGAGAAATAAATAAGAAAATCAATTGGGTTCGAGGGTTGTACGGACCACTCGAACAATGGAAAATGAGTGTAGGGCAATACACTCAATTCCCTTCTGATAATCGGCTCCCAAAAATGGTTCCCGAATACGGCTCCCGATAACGGTTCTTAGGATCGATCCATTCGCCCTCAAATTAGCCGGTACCAGGCCAGACCCACTTATTGACATTGGTGTATAATAGTGAGGACGCCATGACAAATTATAGCCGCCATGGAGGCGTCACGACATCGTTGCCCTCGATGTCGTGCCTTAAAAGCACAAAGTGCTCAAATCACCAAAAACATATCAATTCAATATGAAAAGGGTAATCTCACAAAATATGAAACTATAATTATATATAAGTGATATATGCCGAGATGGTAATGAGATATAATATTGCCTCTATAATGAATTAGTGATTAAAGAAAGTTACAAGAATAGGGTATCCGTACCTTAGACGGCAATCGAAGAAGTAAGCACGTAGCTCCTATCCCCTTGTTAATTCCCCTTTCTTATTCTAAGATTGGTCCTGAATAAGTTACGCATTATTGTGACTGATTGATACAAGATCTACTGATGTTACAATCCCCAAAGCACAAAGTACAAGCAAAAATAAAGCTACTAAATCCCATGCACCAGACAACTTTGAACCAACTTCACTTTGATCATTTTTATCATACTTAGAGATGCATTCAGGTGTTAATGTATAAACAAAAGTTGTTGGCCGATTACTTAGGGTTCCAATCGATTTGGATTCATTCTGTGTGAAGCAAAAACCTATTTTATATGAATTTTCTAAAAACAGTATGCAAATCCCGCTTTTGCACAGGACCAGCTACATAAACTCACTGTTTTGAGCATTATGGAGGTAAAATCAAGTCTGAACATAACTACAAAGTTGTAGTAGACACAGATACCTTTCCAACAATATATGGAACACCTCACTCGGATCAATGAGTGATTTTATATGAATTTTTAAACAACCAGGAGCACTAAGATTCTTATGCACAACTCAAAACAGCCCCTTTTTTTATATAAATTTGACACTAAAACCATAAGAATCAACTATCTAGCTTTACCATATTGCAAATAAATAATTAAAACTTAATTTATAACTTCTTTAACCAACAATGACATATTGTAAATAAACGATTAAAACTTAATTTATAACTTCTTTAACCAACAATGACATAAAAATAACATCATTTAACAAAGGTTTAGCTTACTAATCAAAACCTTATGAACCCTAACATGAACCTTCCCAACTTTATCACAAATCAACAAATTAGACCACAAATCTTGAAATTTATAGATTTATACCTTGCTTCTTTACATTATCTTCAATCAATTAGCTTTAAATCTTCAAAATATCACCAAATTGGAAGATGCATGAGAAGGTTAAACCAAAATCTAGGGTTTATGTGAAGAGAGGGCTTAGGTCTAGAGAGAGAAGTGAAAGGTGAAAAATGAGAGTTATTTTCTGAAATTTAAGGGTTTAAATAGTTTGTACAAGAATTCTCACTTAGCAAATGTTACCCCTCATCAATTGCCTAATTCAAATTAGTCTTTACATGGATTTTTCTAAACATTTCTAGTCCTAAGACCAATTTATTTTCTACATAATTGACCATTTACATAAAACTTGGACTTACATTATTAGTCCAAAATACAACTGCTTTAAGCAATGGTACAAGTAGATAAAGCATCCAATTGTCATGTAAATGAATATACCAATATTAATCAATAACAAAATCTAGGTTGTTATATTCCCCCCTCTAAAAAGAAGATTTCATCCCCGAAATCGAGTTAAGGTCTAGAAACTATATACCTGAAATAGATGAGGGTATTCTTTACGTATCGAATCTTCAGTTTCCCATGTAGCTTCTCGTTCCGAATGATTTCGACATAATACTTTGACAAACGGAATTACTTTTCGTCGCATCACTCTCTCCTCCCGATCGATAATTGCTTATGGTTCTTCAGTATAGGAGAGATCACTTTCAATTTTATCACACGGATAATCTACGATGTGAAGAGGGTGGTAATTGTACCCGCGGAGCACCGATACATGGAAAACATTGTATATGTGCGATAATTGAGGCGGTAGCGCTAGACGATATGCAACTTTTCCAACACGCTCCAAAACTTCGAATGGACCGATGTATCGAGGGCTAAGCTTGCCTTTGATTCCAAATCTCCGGATACCTTTGAATGACGAGACTTTCAAAAAGACATGATCAACTGGATGAAATTCGAGAGGCTTGCGATGTTTGTCCGCATAACTTTTCTGGCGTGATTGAGCTTCTTTCGTTTTCTGGCGGGCAATATTGACTTTTTCGATAGTAATACGAACCAAGTCGGGTCCTTCGATGACTTTTTCTCCGGCTTCATTCCAACAGGTTGGCGCACGACATTTCCGTCCATATAAGGCCTCGTATGGAGCCATCCCAATACTGGATTGCTAACTATTATTATACGAGAATTCCACAAGATAAAGAAATTCATCCCAACTACCGGACCACTCCAAGACACACGCCCGTAACATATCTTCGAGCGTCTGAATTGTTTGCTCGGTTTGCCGGTCGGTTTGAGGATGAAATGCATAACTCATAGTCAATCTCGAACTCCAAGCTTTATTTAATCCGGTCCAGAATCGTGAAGTGAATCGCGGGTCCCTATCAAAAGTAATAGAAACTGGCGTACCGTGTAATCTCACGATTTCTCGTTGGAAAACTTCAGTAAGTTTACTAATTGAATATGCAACCAACAATGACATAAAAATAACATCATTTAACAAAGGTTTAGCTTACTAATCAAAACCTTATGTGTAAAACCCAAAAATTTGTGGAATAAATAATTTATCTTTATTA
>NC_037543.1:11907930-11912860 GCF_001531365.2 Cynara cardunculus var. scolymus
GGCGGTGCCTGGTCCAAAAGGGGAAACTGTGACATGTCGGTTGCAGGCTGTGGAGAAGCAGTTTCACAGCCTAAAACTCGGGATTCGGCCGATTTGGTCAACTAATAGGCCAAATCGTTTGAGTATAAATTATGGGCACTGGTTTAGGATCGCCATTCATTTGAAAAGAAGAAGGAAATCGTTGAGCTTGAGAAAGAAAAACCGGAGTTCAAGACCAGGCAAGAACCCCCTGTTTTCCCGTCGCTTAGAGGTGAATGCTCAACTAAAATTTATGTTGTTACAATGTTTAGTTGTACCTTTGACCCTGTGTAGAACTCTATGAAGGCGCACGTCCAAACTTCGTGTTTTAGAGTTCGAATTCAAAGTTTAGATTTCATTTGGTGAATACGCTGTATCACGTTCTGTTTAGAAACCACTTTAAAGAAGGTTATACAGAAGCTCTGCATGAGAGCTCTGTATCTAGTTATATGGTACAGAAGCTCTACATGGGAGCTTTGTATCAAGTTATAGTAGCCAGAAGCTCTATATGAGAGCTCTGTATCAAGTTGTGTTAGACAGAAGCTCTGGAAGAAAGACCAGAGGGGCTCTGGTCCTTAAGGATGATTTATTTCCTAAGTATGGTTGCAACCAGAGGATTCTTGTATTTGATTTGGAGGATGATCAAGTTTTTACTATATATGTTAAATTGGATTAAAGGTTTTGTGTCTTTTGATAAGAGCTTCTATGTCAAAATCATGCTTTTGAAGTTTTAAGAAAAGGGGGTTTTATACTTAGAATCTTTTTATGAAAAACAGACCAGAGGAGCTCTGGTTGAGTTTCACGTTGAACCAGAGGGGCTCTAGTTGGTCATGTCTTTGGAAACAGAAGCTCTGGTTAGTAGAACCAGATGCTCTGATCGAACATGAACTTTTTATAGTTGCTCGTTTTATGAAAAAGGCTATCTTAATGATTGAGAGTTTATCTAAAGATAATTTATATGGGTGAAGTTTTGGTTAGTACAACCAGAGGCTCTGGTCGTAAAGACCAGAAGCTCTGGAAGAGAGACCAGAGAGGCTCTGGTCTTAGATTTTGAAATATATTCTAAGTATGGGTTGGTTCAACTAGAGGCTCTGGTCATGAAGCCAGAAGCTCTGGAAGAGAGACCAGAGGGGCTCTGGTCATATGTTGAAATATTTTCCAAGTATGGGTTAGTGCAACCAGAGGCTCTAGTCATGAAGACCAGAAGCTCTGGAAGAGAGACCAGAGGGGCTCTGGTCCTGAATGGCAAATATTTTCTAAGTGTGGTTTAGAACCAGAGGATCGATGGACGGGTTACTAAATATTTTCTGTGTGGTATACAACCAGAGGGGCTCTAGTCCTGAAGGACTTAAGAGCCCAGAGGCTCTGTCAATACAACCAGAGGCTCTGGTCGTCCACAGAGGCTCTGGCCTTCTTCAGACTTAGTCGTTTTAAGATACAAGCTAGACGATGCACCTTATGTCGGAACTCACGTTTCTATAAGCATAGTTGACCGAGGTTGACCCTAGCCGACGTAGTTGACCGTAAGTTGACTTTTATGTAGGCTTTGGGAGAAATTAATCATTTATATGCTATTTGCTATTATAAATTGTAGGTTACCAGTCAGCAGCGTTAGATAAGCAATCTACGTTATCAGGTGAGTCTTCATGAGATTTCACTGGGATGCATACCTAAGTACAAATTATTTTTACATGATATGAATTTCTGATGATGTGTACGTATGCATGATGTTTCAGTTTACATGCATGTTATGATATATTTTACATGCATGCTATTTTATGAATGGTTACGTGCTACGTGTTTAATTAGTTTTCAAATAACTCTAGCATGCTAATCCATACTAAAAGTTTGATGATTTAAAGGTGGGCATTTGACCAGTAAGTCACGACCAGTATAAAACACTACCCGGACAAGTGGGTGACCAGTTAAGATTGAAATATCTAACCCAGGGTGTGTTTGTGACTAAATGACCCATACCCGGCTAAACGTTATACGAGATCTCGTATGTTCAGTGTCTTACAGATATATGTTTCCTTCGGTATTGCATGTTTTTCAGAAAATGCATACTATTTGGCACAAAGTTTACAAGTTGATATGTATGATGTGAAATGATCTTTACTCACACAAACCATGAACTCACTGAGCTTTATAAGCTGACTATAGTATGCATCTCAGGGCCAGGAAGTTCAAAGTTGGATAAGGGTAAGGGACTCGCGTAGAGAGTTACTAGATTGTTATCTTATCTTTAGTTTTTGCCTAGCAGCATTGTACAAATCTATTGTAACTTAACCTGGTATGAAGCGGGTTAGAACTTAAGTTAATTTTGGGGATTCAAAGACTTCCACTGTAAACGATTAGAACGGTGATATTTTAGCCGTCTTTTGGACTATGTATTCAGGAAATGGATTCAGGTTACATGACATTCTCAAAAAAAAATGAGGGTGTTACATTATGAACCCTAACATGAACCTTCCAACTTTATCACAAATCAACAAATTAGACCACAAATCTTGAAATTTATATATTCATATCTTGCTTCTTTACATTATCTTCAATCAATTAGCTTTAAATCTTCAAAATATCACCAAATTGGAAGATGCATGAGAAGGTTAAACCAAAATCTAGGGTTTATGTGAAGAGAGGGCTTTGGTCTAGAGAGAGAAGTGAAAAGTGAAAAATGAGAGTTATTTTCTGAAATTTAAGGGTTTAAATAGTTAGTACAAGAATTCTCACTTAGCAAATGTTACCCCTCATCAATTGTCTAATTCAATATTAGTCTTTACATGGATTTTTCTAAACATTTCTAGTCCTAAGACCAATTTATTTTCTACATAATTGACCCTTTACATAAAACTTGGACTTACATTATTAGTCCAAAATACAACTACTTTAAGCAAGSGTACAAGTAGATAAAGCATCCAATTGTCATGTAAATGAATATACCAAGATTAATCAATAACAAAATCTAGGTTGTTATATGGATGTTGTAATGAGAGTCGATGGTGTTGTACATCACATATAGTTCGACGTCAACCGGGAGACGCTAGCCTCTTCAGAGAACGGTTTGGACTATGAAATGCACGGTGAGTTACACATGAATTATTTTTAAAATGGTTGCATGCCTTATTATCCAAAAGCTGTTTGAAGTTTCTCGAGATTTTTGATATGCTATATATGCGTGAAAAGTTCGATATTTTATAATGTGTTTTGAGTACTTGTGTGTCAATGGAGATGTACTACGGTATGATTTTGTAAAGACGAGCATGCTTTGTGAGCTTGTCTAAGCCTTAAGTGCGGACATGCTGTGTGAGTTCGCCAGGTAATGTTGTGTGAGGTGGACATCTCCCATGACGTTGTTGCTTTGTTATGTAGACACGCAATATAATATATTTATTTTGTGAAAAATATTATTCTCATCAAAGCATGCTAAATTTATGAAGCTTCGTGAAAATTGTTTATTATAAAAGTTGTTGTTCATGCATGAAAACCGTGGATTCACTGGGCCTAAGACTCACCCAAAACTCTTTTAAAACTTTTTCACCCAGACGGCTATTAGACTGGAAAGAAAAGTTGGATAAAAAGAGAAATAGGGATTAACATCAAAGAATGACATGTGCAGATCAAGACATTGTTATATAGAGCAAAGTATGTTCGTCAAGATTGTAAGTTTAGATGGTGATATAAACTATAAGATTAGAATTTTATTTTCACTGCAATGTAAGTGTTTGATCTTGGGATACTAGTTTTGTTATATTTAAGTATTCAAAATGTTGGGATGTTACACAGGGCCTCCTCAAATCTAAGAATCATAGGCAACGATCCTACAAGTCCTTCTCATGATCATGGTATAGAGTGATTTAGTGAAGAAGATGGAAAAGAAAACTATTTTTTTAAAAGAAAGGCAAATACAAAGTATTTATAAGGTCCCAAAAGGTGCAACCTTTCATGAAAAGATGCAACCAAAGGAATCTGACCCCATAAGTTAAAACAATGGCATCTCAACCTTTTCTCATATACATACCATCAATTGTGATTCTTTCGTCCCTCCATTAAATGGGATAGACAAAAATCAATCTGAATTTAAAAAAATATAGAATACTTAATTCTTAGCGTACCACATAATTTCTTGTGAATCTTAATCAAATAAGAACCACAAAAAGGTTAAGAATTTGTAAGAATTGACATAAAAAATAATTTTTTACATTATGTTTCTCATCAAAAACTATGATTTAAGATATTATTTTACATATTTTTGTGTTCACTTTATGAAAAAATTACATGTGAATTTTTTTTTTCACTTACACCATCTCTAGCCAACACTAAAATATTTTTTTATCAAACTTGATTATTCATCATCTTCTCCTTATATACTTGTAATATTTTGTCAAATTTTTTTCTCTCTATCAATGTGAGATAATCAATTCAACATTACAATCAAATATTTGAGGAATTTTTTGAAAAAAGATAGTGGCTAAATGTCAAATTTAACTTAAAGATTTTCAAATTTTAATTCAACATCTTCTTGTTATATACTCATACTATTTGTGAATCTATTTTGTTTATATCATTATGAGATTATCAACTTAGCACCACAATCCGAGATTTGAGGTGGTTGGAAGTTATATTTAACCAACCCAAATTTTCAAGTAACATATTATCTTCTTCTTATATACTCATAGTATTTGTGAAATTTTCTTCTCTCTTTCAATATGGGATAACCAACTTAACACACAATCCAAGATTCGAGAAATTCTCAAACCTCATTCTGTCACATCATTTACTTTTGGTTGTTCCTTTAATATATATATATATATATATATATATATATATTGTAACATATAATACAATTTTAGTCATCATATAAATAAAAGAATATATGCATTGATGTAAATAAAAATATTTGTTTTGAATT
>NC_037543.1:11912981-11942377 GCF_001531365.2 Cynara cardunculus var. scolymus
TTAACATATATATATATATATATATATATATATATCGATTGATTTTGTTGATTTATTTTTTCAATTGTCACGTAATTAAAAATATGCATGTATTTGATGTAAATAAAATATATATAGTTTTATATATATAACGGATTCAAATTTCCCTTATAGAATAATGAAAAGGAGTTAAAAAAAAGTAGAAAAAATGAAAGGGTTAGCAATTAATGTGTTGATTGTATATTAAAAATAAATCAAAATTATTAAAAAAAAAAATGATAAAAAGCTTCTCATTAAACAACCTTTTAGTTCTTTCTTTAATATATATCTAGATTTCTTTCAAAACATTGGATAAAACTAATAAATAATAACCTATGTCCTACAAGGAAATTCGAGATAAATAATTTTAATTGAATTTCTAATTAAATTCATAACCTTCTAAATTATAAATATATAAAAATGATTTTTTATGACAAATTAAAATATAACGTCATTAAATTGACTTTTGTCCTTTAAATACTTAATTTTTATTTTTGTTCTTTAAATTATTGGTAAATTACTTTCTTTCATATATAATAATAACACGTTTTTTTTTCTACATTGACTTTTGTTCTACTATTTTTATTTTGTCTATTTTAAAATATTATATAAAACGTGTTGATACATTATTTTGATATATTTGAAAATTACGAAATATGTATTTTAGTAAACGAGGTGCTATTTTTGACAGGTTCCAATAATTATCAAACTTCAAAACTATGTCTAAAAAATATGTTACAAAATATCATATTTAAGTAATGCTTGAAAATCAGAGTCCCTAACAATTAAAAAAACTTGAATATGACCATCAAGTTATAACAATACACACATGTTAACATATATATATATATATATATATATATATAGAGAGAGAGAGAGAGAGAGAGTTGGGTTCACGTGAGACAAAGGGATTTTCATGAGACCCGTAAAACCAATTTATGTTCATTGATCAACTTTATAAGTTAATGATCTAATGGTCTAAAGTTGCACGGTGACAATTTTGTGATTATTGAGAAGTCTCATGGCAATTTTATGATTATGAATGTTCATATTGTAGATCTAATCCAATGGTTGAGATTTGGTCTTACGGGTCTCACGAAAAAACTTTAGTCTCACATGATTCCAAGTCTCTCTCTCTCTCTCTCTCTCTCTCTCTCTCTCTCTCTATATATATATATATATATATATATATATATATATATATATATATATATATATATATATATATATATATATATATATATATATATATATATATTAAAGAAACAACCAACGGGTAATGAGATGGCTTAATGAGCTTTGAATATTCATCAAATCTTAAAATGTGACTTACAAGTTGGTTGTTTTCATCATCCCTCTTGATATGAAAATCAAAATTTATAGTACACTTATTGTGTGCCCACTTAATTGCATTTTTTAACCGTTTTAATAAAATTTTGTTTTAAAACAACGTTTATAAGTTAAGTTATAAACATAATTTCTACATACAAGCATCATAATAATAAAGCAGTGTCAATGGTATTGTGTCACAAATAAATCATTCATCAATATCAATATATGTATATTAAATGAGAAACCAAAGGTAAGTGATATGACAAAATGAGGATTGAGTATTTTTAAATATTAAAGGTGATTGGTTTTCTTCGTCCTATATTGATGAGTAGATGGAAAATTGGAAGTAGAGAGTCAATATATGAAAGAAAAGTGAATATATTTATGTCAAATCATGAGGTTGACCCAATTTGGCTCACCCTCTTTTTGCGAAAAAAATGTTTATATACATAATTTACAAAATATTTTTGTATTAAGTAATAGAGTTGGTTCATTTTTAACTTTCCTCTATTTTTGCAAAATTTCTATTCATATTAATTTTTTATATATAAGTTGACTTTTATATCAATTGGTTTTTATTTAGATCAAATATATTATATGTTCTTAGTTTGATGTCTAATATATGATTCTTCAGCTTACTTGGTATTTTATTTTTTATATGCGAATGCCCATTATACTAGTTGGTGATGTAGTTATTTATTCATTGTCTTGGACTATCACTATCAAGGTTTGACGCACATCTCTAATTTAAAATTCAAATATTATAGAATGTTATGGTAAAGTGTAGTATTTGTTTTTATCAGTTTAATTCTGATATGTGGGTTATCGACCCCACTTGATATTAATTTTATTGTTTTTTGGGGGAACATCCATTATCTTAGTTTAGTGATGTGGTTCTTCATGTATTGTCTTGAGCTTCCACTACTGTTGCTATATATTATGCACCGCTCAAATTTACACTAATATTATAGAATGTTTTTATCATAACTTCAAATGAGATTTTAACTAAATTTGTTATAAAAATTAAAATTGCGATTTTATCACCTTAGATGAGATTTCAATTAAAACTGTGATTTCAAGTTAAACAAACTACTAACATTAGTCAAACATTTGTAGAGTACATTGCAACACCGTTCTCGAGCATTGTTAGAGAACTTATATTAACATACGGTTCTAAGATTGTTGTCAACTTTTCTTAAAAACTCTTAATGTTAATGAATAGATGCCACACACATTTTCCCAAAATTTGTCTTAAAAAGCACTTCAAATTTTAGTCTATAACATTCCTTTTAAAGATGATATTATCGTCACTGTGCAATACACGATTGCAACACTAGTTTTTATTTAAACTAAATCATACATGCAAACTTTTGGCTAGTGTGGTCAAAAGAGGGGCCTGGGGTGGTAAGATTGAGAAGGGAGAGTTAGAAAATAGATAACTAGGTCTCACGGTTTTAAGATAGGTAGGGGGCGCTTGTACTTCGGGTTCTTAAGAGTCGTTTTTTTAGCAAGTTTAGTCAATGTGGGGTCTTCTATCTTTAATGGTTTAGTTGTTTACTACTTTTTTTTACGTCATTAATGTTCATATTTGTTTTAAATTTTTTTTTTCTTTTGTTCATTGTTTGTACTTGCTTTAATTTATCTACTTGTGCTATTTTTATGTGTCTTGTTCCCATTCCGAGTTTGCCTCAAGTTGTGCTCATCGATGCCTGATTCTGAGATGTGGATCATCCAAGGCACATTAGCACCGTCAAATCCCAGGGTTCAACTCTGAACAAGTGGTAGAAACTAGGATACCTATCGAGAAGTTTTCGGAACTCAATCATTTTAACTCTTTAAAAACTCTGTTTCTTGTATTATATACATGCTTGGTAGCTTAGGACTCCAAAATCTAAATCCTTTTTTAAGAAAAAAGAAAATCACAACAAGGAGGGAACATTATTGTTCTTATTTCGTGTTTCAAGCTTAAAAGTGCTTCAAATTAACACCCTAGACAAGGACCCATTAAGTCAATCATGTGTCTCTCACATAAGGGGCCGTTTGCTAAACAGTTATCCTGTAAGTACTTACTGGGTAATTTTTTTTACCGGATGAACATGACAACGGTCAAAAACCTTACCCGGTAAGAACAATGATAAAGATGAAGAGTCTTAGGGGCCGTTTACCAAACACTTACCCGGTAAGTGCTTACCGGTAAAATTTAACACTATTATTTATGTATCGAATAAGATTTTAGTCTACCAAAACGACATCGTATGCAAGAATTTATCCGGTAAGCAGTTGTCGCCCTCACTTACTGGGTAAGATTCATGGTCCCTGTCTCGCTCTTACCAGGTAAGATTATTGGTCCTTACCATATTCATTCGGTAAGGTAACATGACATGGTAAGCGCTTATCCATGTAAGTGTTTGATAAACGGCCCTTACTCGGTAAGTGAGGATGAAGACTCTTACCCGGGTAAGTACTTACCAGGTAAATTGGTGCATACTATACCATTTTGGTGTACTACAATCTTACCCGATAAAATAAATTACAATATTGACTTCTAAAGGTAAGCGCTTATCGGGTAAGCATTTAGGTAAATGCCCCCTAAGTCTTAGAAACCAAAACGCGACAAAGGACATAGTTCAGTATTTTTCTGATTGATTAGTATATAACATGGGGTGCCATAGACATAACATGGCGTGAGACACAAACCTTAAGCTACGGCGTGCCACGATGACTATTGTTGTGAGCTTTTTTTAACACTGTTACCAAGTCATGTTACCTTACCTGATGAATATGTAAAGGATCAAGAATATTAGCCGGTAAGAGCGAAGACAAGAATCAAAAGTCTTACCATGTAAGTGATGACGACGACTCTTACCATGGTAATCGTTTGGTAAACGATCCCTAATATACTTTTTTGAGGGAGTTATGGAAAAGTAAAACAAAATGTAAACCATGATGATGGAAAAACCATTTTTAAAGACCAAGAACAAAGATCGTAATAAATAACAAATTATAAGAATGAAAATCGTATTTACTCAATTACAAATTGAGGGTTGAGTTCTGGTGGGAAGGGAAGTTATGGTGAGAAGGGTAAGAAGAGATCTCCACCTAGTGGTGTTCAAAAAAACTGTCGGAGCGTTCAAATTGGTCGGGCCAAGTAAATCGAACCGTTTATGGTGGTTTGAGCGATTTGACGGTTCGATCTGGTTTGAAAAATAACCAAACCACTCAGTCAGGTCTGGTTGCTGATCTGAGCGTTTTTTTGAGCAGTTTGGACCGAAACGAAAACCAAAAATACACATGTATTAATTATATTTGGTTTTATGTTGTAGGCTCAACTTTTATGGTACAATTAAAAAAATTGTCAAAGATATTATGTTTTTTGTTTTCGTTTCTCAATTGACTGTGCAAGGGTGGTGTCTGATTGATTTGAGCTTCGGCTCGGAAGGTCAAAAGTGTATGGAGGTCTTAGGTTCGAAAGTCGAAACCAAGGAGGAATAAGAACCCCTGTGTTCCATGAAGGTTCAAATGCAATGACTCCGGGCTACACGGAAAGCGGGTGGTCATCTTGAGATTAGTTGGCTCACATAGCGGGTTGGATATTCAGGTTAATAAAAAAATATATTTAAATTGACAAAATTCCGAAATCCATCAAAAATCAAATCCGAAATTCAAAATTGTCCATCGGATTGCTCAATTTTGTCCAAAATTCCAACTATTATTGGCGGACTTGTTTAACTTTTTTTTTTTTTCCAACTTGCTCAATGTTTTTCTAATTCTAGAGATGAGCATTTCTTTTATAACTTAATATACTATTTTTTTAATAATGTTATATTGATAGAATTTTTTTTTTTAATATAGATGTTATGTGTTTTTAGTGTAAAGCCTATAAGAGGTCTAAACCGTCCAAATGACCGTCCATATCGTTTTTTTGTGTTCCAATTTGATCAGTTTGTAACCATTCGGTTTGAAAATTTCCTAAACCGCTCGTTATTTGGTTTGTGGTTTGGAGGGTTAAACTACTCAAATCGGAACGTGAACACCCCTAACTTAGATCAATCATAATTGAAGATCATGACTAAGGGGTTGTTTGTTTACCTCTTAATAAGAGGCAATCTCTGAATCGTTAAGAGGTAAATCTTGTTTGGCAAAAAAAAGTCTGCCTCTTAATGGTTCTAAAATCCTCTGAATAATTTTATATCATAGATCTCCCTTAACCATTAAGAGCCCTAATTTCATTATACACAATTACTAAATAATTATATTTCATTTTGCACTATATTATGAGAGCTTTTTAATCATTCTGACCACTCAATCATTCTGCATCAAACTATTCAACAATTACCAAATAGTCCCTAATAAGAAAAGCAAGATCAATTCCCTTCTATAATATAATTTATGGATAAAGAATATCACTTCTTGATACTTTTTACCTTTTTAACTCTCCCTCAAATGATTTTTCGCCTATATAAATATATTTATATATATAAGTGTCTTCTTCAATGGTTTTTTCTTTCTCTAAACAGACGACATAAAACCGGCGTCAAAAGAGTTCACTAACCAATTCGAAAGCCACACGCACAAAAATATATTTTTTCCCAGGAAGACAAAGCGCCACCGGAAAAAATGACGACGCCGTCGTCAATGGGCCTCCTTTCTTTCTTCGTTTTCGTCGTCCTCACCTCCGTCGTAAGCTCACAAAACTTCTCGACTTCCGAGCGATCCACCTTGCTTAACCTCAAGCAATGGTGGGGGAGTCCGCCATCACTAACAAATTGGAACTCTAACTCATCACCATGCAGCTGGCCGGAGGTTCAATGCCGCAACGGCTTCATCATTGGACTGCAACTTGAAACCAAGGAACTTACTGGATCTATGCCGCCGTTTATCTGTGATCTCCGGAACCTAGAAAGCATGTTTCTCCATGATAATTTTCTCACTGGAGAGTTTCCTAGGGTTCTCTATAATTGTTCGAAGCTGATTGAGCTGGATATCTCACAGAACATGTTCGTCGGAAGGTTGCCGGACGACATTGACCTGTTATCGCAACTCATATCTGTTGAATTTGGAGCTAATAACTTTACCGGCGATATACCTCCGGCTATCGGAAATCTATCAGGGTTGACTTCGTTGCTTTTGTATCAGAATCTGTTTAATGGTACTATACCCCCGGAGATCGGAAACTTATCCAATCTGGAAACATTAGGTATGGCGTATAACGAATTTGCAGCTCCAGAGATACCGCCGGAGTTTGGAAAATTGAACAATTTGAAGATTTTGTGGATGCCGGAAACAAATCTAGTCGGTAAAATACCAGAGTCGTTGTCGAATTTGGTCAACCTCAGATTGTTAGATTTGAGTTTGAACAATTTGGAAGGTGAAATTCCTCCTAGATTGTTCCTCCTTACGAATTTGGATAGTATGTTCTTGTACAAGAATAGATTATCCGGCAGAATTCCATCGGTGATCGAGTCTCTGAATTTGACTCAAATCGATATCTCCATGAACAAATTAAATGGTTCAATTCCTGATGATTTTGGCAAATTGCAGAAACTGGAGGTTTTCAATCTGTATTCAAATCAATTTTCAGGACGGATTCCAACCGGTATTTCTCAAATTCCAACACTAAGGATCTTCAAAGTCTTCAGAAACAATCTCACCGGAGAATTGCCACCGGAGTTGGGGCTTCACTCCAAACTTGAATCATTTGAGGTATCGGAGAACAACCTCACCGGAAAGTTGCCTGAGAATTTGTGCTCCGGAGGTACTTTGTTAGGGATGATTGCTTTCTCAAACGATCTCACCGGAGAGATTCCTAGATCACTCGAGAGCTGTGACGGGCTTACCACTATCCAACTCTATGATAATAACTTCACCGGTGAGATTCCTTCAGGAATTTGGACACTATTAAATATTTCAAGTTTGAGGCTCACCGGAAATTCATTTTCTGGCGAGCTTCCTAGTAAAATTGCTTGGAATTTATCTAGATTAGAGATTAGTGACAACAAATTTTCTGGTCAAATTCCTGCCGAAATTTCTTCTTGGGTGAAACTCAATGTGTTCAAAGCTAGTAATAACTTGTTTTCCGGTGAAATCCCACCAGAATTCACGAGTCTTTCGGAGCTAACCATTCTTTATCTCGACGGAAATTCACTCTCCGGTGAATTCCCATCAGAGATCGAGTCTTGGAACTCGTTAACCATTTTGAATCTGGCCGGAAACAAACTTTCTGGCCGGATTCCATCATCTATCAGTTGGTTACAAGATCTTCTCGAACTTGATCTATCAGAAAACCAGTTTTCCGGCCAAATCCCACCACAGTTGAGCAATCTGAAACTCACCAGTTTGAATCTATCTTCCAACAAACTCACCGGAAAAATCCCTTCTGCTTTCGATAACATGGCATATCAGAACAGTTTCCTTAACAACCCTAACCTCTGTTCTACTTCCCCAATCTCAAACCTCCAAACCTGTTTAGCCAAATCCTCAAACTCGAAGAAATTTCCCCCCAAAATCATAGCCATGATCACCATTTTATCAACATTTGTTGCAATCGTCGTTGTCCTATTCACGATGTTTGTTTTCAGAGACTACCTAAAGAAGAAACGCAAACGGAATCCCACCACATGGAAACTGACCTCATTCCATAAGTTGGACTTCACCGAATCGAACATTTTGTCGTGCATGAGTGAAGGCAATGTGATCGGTAGCGGCGGTTCAGGAAAAGTGTACCGGATTGAGGTCGGTCAGCCACGGGGTTACGTTGCCGTGAAGCGAATCTTGAACAACAAGAAACTCGACCAAACTCTAGAGGACGAGTTCTCATCTGAGGTTCAGATTTTGGGTTCCATCCGCCACTCCAACATCGTAAAACTACTATGTAGTCTCTCGAGTCACAACTCGAAGCTTCTAGTTTACGAGTACATGGTGCACCAAAGTCTCGACAAATGGTTACATCAAAAGAAGAGGAAACTGGAGGCGGGTTCAGTTCCACGGTTGACTTTAGACTGGCCACGACGGTTGCAGATTGCAATCGGCTCAGCACAAGGTCTTTGCTATATGCACCACGATTGTTCGCCCCCAATCGTGCATAGAGACGTGAAGTCGAGCAATATATTGCTGGACTCCGAATTCAAAGCTACAATTGCTGATTTTGGGCTGGCAAAGATTTTGGCCAAGGAGAAGCCTGGCGATGCTAATATGTCTTCCATTGTTGGCTCCATGGGTTACTTCGCTCCTGGTAAATATTCTTTCTAAAACCATTTAAATCCATTCATTAGAAAAACAAAACACTAGAAACATTAACCCTCCTTGAACATTAAAAAGAATTCAGTTTCAATCAGACTGAGAAACATATTTTAATAATAAATAAACATATTTACGTATTATAATATTATCTTATTAAAACTCAATAATATTTTCTATAATCAATTGCTTCATCCTTAACATAATTTACTTAATGATGTATTTTTAAATTTAAAGAAATTTTAAATTAATAACCTATATTATGTGTTTTTTAAATTTTTGTTAATGAAACTTATTTTATTAAATATGTATCTTTAAATTTTTTTGATAAATCTTTTGATTACTAATGTAAATATACCGGTAGTTTGGGATCGTACTTTAAGACATGTTATCTCCGTCTGTAGTTATGTAATTATCTTTTAATAAATTTTATTAGCTGTTCTGTTTTATATAATACGTTGTTTTTTTTAAACCAATTGTGGCATTTCCCGTCTTTAACCACGCGAAACGGGGATGATACAAATTTATCACATTTTCTTTATGTTTATTTTTAGTTTAATAAAAAATTAAATTTTAAAACCACATAATAAATAAATTATTAAACATAATACAAAATATCAATTAACATTTTAAATATCAATATAGAGTTGGGTTCACGTGAGACAAATGTTTTTCGTGAGACCCGTAAGACCAATTTATGTTCATTGATTAACTTTATAAGCTAATGATCTAATGGTTTAAAATTGCACGGTGACAATTTTGTGATTATTGAGAAATCTCGTGACATTTATGAATGTTCAGGTTGTCAGATTATAAATCTAATCCAAAGATTGAGAATTTATTTTACGAGTCTTACGAAAAACCTTTGGTCTCACGTGATCCAAAATCTATAAAAAGTTAATATATTAATAATATTTGAAATATAGAAACAAACAAAATGAGCTTTAAATATAGAAGTCAAATTTGGCGGTCTCTATTTTTTTAGTGTTATGATTATGGGTCAGACTAAAAATGACCTTCATTTATATCTATTTGAAGTTTAGAGTGTAATTTAACATTTTCTGGTCAATCCTTGACCTTTTGAATTCAAATTTAAATGGTTTTGTTATTGGGTTAAATTGGAGCATGTAACGAAGTTTGATCTGATCTTTTATTTTGTATAACTATTTATTTTCGTATTTCAAACATTTAGCGTAAAGTGTATTATACAAAACATAACTTTAGATAAATTAAATATTTAAATATTTGGGATGTCATATCTAAAGTATAAAATAAAGGTTTTTAAAATATGTTACACAAAACATGAATCGTTGATGTCATATCCAGGGCATCAAAATGAAAGTTGTCAAAATATGTTACACAAAATAGGAATTAGATCAAAATCGTTGCATTTTCTTGTGATCCGCCTTGTTAGTTATAAATACACTATTTGGTCATCTTAGGGGCCTTTTACCAAACTTTTACCCGGGTAAGCGCTTATCAAGTCACATTACCTTAGCGGATGAATATGATAAGGACCAAGAATCTTACTCGGGTAAGAGCGAAACAAGGACCAAGAGTCTTACCCGGTAAGTGAGGACGACGACTCTTACCACAGTAAGCGCTTACCAGGTAAATTATTGCATATGAAGTCATTTTGGTGAACTAAAATCTTACCCGGTAAGGAAATGATAGTGTAAAATTTTACAAATAAACACTTACCGGGTAAGTATTTGGTAAACGGCCCCTTAGTCGAATTAAATAACATAAACCATCAATATAAATTACTTCCAAATAGGGAATTCATTAATCCCTCAATAATTAAGGATGAAATTGTTATTTAAATAATCAAAACTTGTAATAATTACACATTTTTAAAACCGTTAACTGTTCATTTTTTTTAAAAAATGGTCTTTTTTCCAATTTTGTCTTTAATTATGAAAGTAAAATTCATTATTTCCTTTATTATTAAGAGTAAAATTGTTATTTTGTTAATTAATAAATGTAATAATTACAGACGTATGAAACCATATATTATTTTCATTGTGGACATCTATTTTGAAATGGATCTCTTAGTTAAGTTATTTCTTTAACCGTTCTCTTGTCTTGAATTGGTTGCAGAGTACGCTTACAACACGAGAATAAACGAGAGGATAGACGTATATAGCTTCGGTGTTGTACTACTTGAACTTGTGACCGGAAAAGAAGCTAACGAAGGAGAGGGAGATTTGAACCTAGTCGAATGGGCATGGAAACGCTACGGAGAAGGGGAGTCGGTGGTTGGAGCATTGGATCCAGAGATCAAAGATCCTGATACTTACATGGAGGAGATGAGCAGTGTGTTTAACCTAGGACTCATATGCACTAGCACATTGCCTTCGAGTAGACCATCGATGAGAGATGTCCTTGAGATTCTTCGAAGATGTAATCCGTTGGACGAGCTCCCAGAAGAAATGAAAGAAGGTAGAGAAGAGTTTGATGTTGCACCTCTTCTTAAGAGGGAAAGTTATATCACCCATTATGATGCTAGGGGTAAGGACGTTTCCGATGATACCCAAGTGTGAACAAATTTGGCCCGAAATGAAGTATATATTCTAGTGTTACAGCAAGTGTTGGAACGTGAATGGATTGAAGATCTGAAGATGCAGATGAGGGCATATGATTTGTGTTAGAAAATGATTGTAGAAAATGATAGAGGGAATTAGATTATGATGTAATGAATAATCACCCTTAGGCGGTGTTTGGTTCACAGATTCTAAGGAATCTGATGGAATTGGAATGTTGAATTCCATTGACCAAATTTCATTCCCTCGTTTGCTTCATTCTTTTTCACGAAAGAAATCTTCAAAATCCTACAAATTCCACAAATAAAGGAATTTAACATTCCTTAGCAACTACATGATATTTTGATGAAATGGAATTCTCTATCTTTATAATACAAAATATGCCCTTAACCCAATATACCCTAATCCCATAAAACCTAATATGACCATCGTCGACAACCTCCAGTCATCGTTAATCTGAATCACCGCCAACCACCACCATTTGAACAACCGCCGACTACCACCAATCTTAATCACCGACGACCACCACCGATCTGAACCACCACGGACACTACCAATCTGAACCACCGTCGGCCACCGCCGATCTGAAACCACTAATCTAATCGACCGTCGATCTGAACCACCGCCAATCACCGCCATCTGAACCACCATCCCTCACCACCAATCTAAACCTGTCAACCATCGCCATATGAACCACCACAGACCACCATCGATCTGAATCACCGCCAACTACTACTGATCTAAATCACCTCTAGCCACCGCTAATCTGAACCACCGCCGATCTGAACCACCGTCGACCATCATTGATCTGAACAACCACCTATCTGACCCATCACCGATCTGAACCACCTCTGATCTGAACTACACTCGACCATCGCCACCTGAACCACCACGGACCACCACCGATCTGAACTACTGCTGACCACTTACAACAACCACCGATTTGAATCACCACCGGACACCGCCGACCACCAACGATCTGAACAACTATCGATCTGAACCACTGCCGATCTGCCACTGCTGACCACCTTTATCTGAACCACCATCTACCACAATTGATTTAGTAACGTCGTTTGACTTATGGTTATATTGGGTTGTGTATTTTATGTTTTTTTACATGTTAAATAATTATTTTATTAAAGTATTTTTAGTTTTAGAAAAATTAAATTTTTAAAAAAGGGCATTTTGGTCATTTACCAATATTTCATTCCAATTCCAAATCTACATTATATGAACCAAACAGACAGATTCCAATTTCTTAACAAATTCCATTCCAATGTCTGCCAACCAAATAGGTGGTCAAACCTGACAACATTCCATTCCAATTCCTTCAACGTCAAATTCTTTTAACAGATTTTATTCCATCCAAAAACATTCTGCAAACCAAACGCCACCTTAGGATAATATTAGGTCTATTATATTATGTGTTGGGTTAAGGCTCATTTACCTTTATGATGGCCTAATCTTAGATCTAGGACACAACAAATCCCAATACATGCATGAACATCAATTTGCATAAATGAAAGAGGAGAAGAAAGATTTCATTTGCAGCCGTGATAGGTTTGTATTTATAGGCTTGGGTTACACTTTTTAATCATAAAAAATGTCATTTGATCTTATCCAAGAAACCAACAAAAGAAACTATAAAAAAAATGAAAAAAGTGAGTTATACGGGTTTCCCACGACCAAGACCATGTGAGAAGTCGCATCACTTACTATATTGAAAAAATTAAAAAATTCAGTTTATTGGAAATCATGCGCCTGTGCTAGGGCTATCTTTTGACCCATTAAATATACATTATGTAAGTCCAAATCAAGTATAATTCAAGCCTAAACTCTGTAAATAAGGCATGTGGTGATGGCCAAGCTGGCCTAGGCCGGTCCGGGACCACCGGAGGACTGGAACCGGGACCAGTAAATGACTAGCCCAGCCAGGGATCGGTTATAGGACCGCAGCCGGTTGCTGTTTTGGAAGATTTTGAAGGACCGGACCTACCGGGACCGGTTATGGGCTAGACACGGATTTTCAAAAATTATAGCCGTTTTTTTTTAAAATATAGCCGTTTATGACCGTTATTTGACCATTTTTTTTTGTATTTTTTGCCTTCTAAACCCTATATATAAGTGTCATGGTTGAGGGATTTACATACCAACTTACAAAATGCCAAAAACGCAAAAAAACGTTCACAATTCTCGGTTTCTCGCTATATTTTATGACTTCGACTCGTTTTCATTTCTCTCTTCCCCTTCCCAATTCTCATTTCTTTCTCTCTGTGTCTTACAAAATTGTCGGTGAACAACATGATGTATCAAACGAACAAGTTGCACAAATTCTCCTTGAATACAGACGAAAGTCCGAGATTTGAAATTCATACAACTTGGTGGTCCTCACGAACGGGAAAAGAAAGGCACAATGCAAAATGTGCCGAGCTCTCTTTACCGCGAAAGAAAAATTCAACTTTAAGAAGGCACACCGAAAAAACATACCCGGGGTTGAGGTCGGGGGGTGATTCAAGCCAACCGATACTTAACATTCAAGGTCAAATATGGTTGTTTGATGTCGATTGAACCAACAAATGACAACACAATGTGTCATTCAAGTTGGCTTGCCTTTCGAACATTTCGACAACCCTCACATTACGAAGTTGATTAAAAAAACACTACAACCACGATACAAGCCGGTAAGTCGTCAAATCTTTATATGTGATGTGATTAAAATGTGGAAAATGTGTCGAGGTGAATTGCAACAAATGTTTGCTCTTTTGCGTAACAACATTTCTTTAACGTGTGATGTACGGAGCGCACCATATTGCCAGTTTCTTATATATGCATAACTGCACATTTGATTGAGCCCTCATCATGGCATTTATTCAAACGTGTAATCGCGTTTGAACCGTTTGGTGTGCCATAATCGGGTGCACGGTAATTTTCAATTATTAAAAAATGTCTTGCATTTTATAATTTAACTACTAAAATAGTTAGCATTTCATTTGATAATGATAGTAATAGCAATCTATGTATGGAAATATTAAAGTGTCATTTGACACCTATTTTAAACGGTAAATTATTTCATACACGTTGTTGTGCACACATAATAAATTTAGCTCTTCAAGAACGTTTAAATACTTGTAAACCTAGATAAGTTTATACTTATGTTGCGGCGATTTTTCACAAAGGGTAAGAAAATGAATGCAAAATATAAAAAATATTGTGAAGACGTTGTTTTAAAGCTTTGGAACCGAGGTTTGATATCCCATTCGATGGAATTCGACTTATTTATGATTGAAAATTTGATAAAACAAAAAAAATTATATTTTTTCATTTTATAAACACCATTACCCGCAAAATTCTATTGAAAATCTTAATTGGGCCGTGGTTGAAGGATTGTACGATATTTTAGGCGATTTTAAAAATGCGACAACACTTTTATCCGATATTTATCATCCAACAAACCATTTACTTCTAAATCAATTATATATTTTGGCAAGTAAAATTGCACAATACGAATATCATCACAATTGGGGAAGGTTGATGACTTCAATGAAAAAGAAATTGTTAAAATATTTTATGAGCATCCCATTTGCTTTTTTTTGTGCTGCGGCGTTAAACCCGTATTTAAATATTATCAGTGTTGAAGTTTTAATTACACAAATATGTATGCCCTTTGGTTTAGATACGACTATGAATAATTCTTTTTCAATGGAACAAAAACATTTGTTTAATCGTAATTTTCAAAATTTATTTGATCATTATAAACATTTTTATGGGGAAGAAAACCAACAACAAAGCTCTTCAAGTTGTGAATTTGGGTTCTAGTTTTTCTAGTGGTCATCGCCAAAGTGGAAAAGAGTTGATGACTAATTTAATGAACGAGGTTTTAAATGAATCAGGTAAAAAAAGTAGATTTGATAACAATATGAGTGAACTAAATATGTATGTGCATACTAACTTTATGGCCGCATGCCCCGCAAATGATGTTGAAGATTTTGAAAAAATTGATCTATTAGATTTTTGAAAACAAAAGCAACCTCAATTCTCGGTTTTGGCATGCATGGCACGTGATATACTAACAATCCAAGCTAGTACTGTAGCTTCGGAGCCTGCCTTTTCTCTTAGTGGCAGGATCATTTCGATACGTCGGACAAGACTAAGCCCGGAGTCCGTGGAGTGTTGCATCTGTTTGAAGGATTACTTGGATAGCGTTGATATAATTCAACATACAACATCGTTAGAGATGGAGATTGAAGCGGTGGAAGAAAATTTGGAAGAAAATGAAATCGCCATGGGACTGAGCTTACCACCAAGTATCGATATCGATGACACTTACTCACAATTTTACGATACGAGGAACTTGACATTGATGACCTTGATGACCAAGAGGCTATTAGAAGTATTCAAGAGACCGGAACTCTTCAAATCAATCCGACATGGGATACCGATGATGATTGATGAATAAATGTATTTTAATAATTTTATAAAGTATTTTTGGAAGACAATGTAATTTTAATTATAATAAAAAGCATCCTTAAAGTGTATTTGAATAACCCAATTATAAATTTTATAATGTACTAAAAAATCTATAATTAAGAAAACTAATTTTTTTTAATGGTCAGGACCAGCTCACCATAACCGGTTATACTTCACCTTAACCGGGCTCTACATTTTCGATCGGGACCGGTTATGAACGGCAATGTTGAGGCCTAGGACCAGTTTTTGGCCATCACTGTAGGCATGGGAATGGCCCCGTGACCCGTCTGGGAACCTGGTCCATCCGTCACGATCGGAGACGAGGATTCCTCGCTATAGCACTGATAGGGACGGGGATGGGGATCTCCGTTTGTCTCAAACCGGAGATGGAGCCAAGGAAGGGTATCACACCCCTCGTCCCAACCATACCAATTATATATTAATTAATAAATTAAATATATATTATTTATTTCAACTAGATCGGTAGTTTCCTATTTCCTAACTAGTTTTAGAATCTAATTTTTTTATGTTAGTAAGTAATATTTCGGATGTCAAGTCAAAATACAATTACTCGATATGTTTTAGATATTACTCGATTTGGTTTAAAATATTATTCGATATGTTATGGTACGTGCGAGGTTAAGTTTTTTGGATTAAATTGAATTTCTTTTAGTTTTAGGTTATTTATTATATAATGTTGTGATTTTGCGTATTCAATTAAATTCCTTTCAATTTTAGGTTTATTAGAAATATGTGAGATTTAAACATGTGTGGTGTCTCACATATTTTGATTTATATTATCCCACATAAATATGGAGAAATCCTAGTTTCCTCGTTGGGGATCCCCGTTTCTCATTGAGGATGGGATGGGGATATGATCATATTCCCCGGCTGGGATTGGGATGAGGATGGGGATAAACACAGAGATATAGATGAAGGATCAGGGACGTGGATGGGGATTGAGGTTCACGTCCCATCCCTGCCTCATTCCCATGCCTATTCGTAAACCCATTATTGCTTATTTGTTAATACAAATGTTGGGTCATCGATAGATTGTTGATGACTCTCCGATTAGTTCTCTAAATTCTTAACATTTGTACTTTGATATCTTTTGGTTCTTTTACTCGTAAATATCTTAGTATATAGTTAATTAGTTCGACAAATCGAAGACTAGCCAATATCTCAAGAAGTAGATCGACCGATGCGGATCAAGATCCAACATCAACTTGCGCACCAAGCTTCCTCTAGCGGATATTTATTGATCGGATAGTCTCCTTGACTATCAGCTAGTCAATATAGAGATACGCCTGCAACATCTTTTTCTGACCAAATCTCACCAGCCTTTGTTCTTGACAAACACATTTTAGGCATCTTTGTCCTAATATGCTCTTGATGTGACATTTCAGAAATGACGGATAATCGTTCCAGCAACTGTTCCCTTTTTCTTGTATGATTAAAAGGATGCTCCAAAAAGTTCTGAAGTCAACATTGAAATCGTATCCCAAGTTACAAGTGTTCCAATGCATTTAATGTACATGGTGATATTTAACGCAAAGTAGTTTTCCCATGCAAGGTTACCCTTTCAACAGTTCTCTATGTGCAAAATCTAAAATCGACTAATCTCTTAAAAGACATAAAATTTCTAGTGCTAGTTGGGTTCTTGTAATCTAAGTGAAAGATTACCTCATTTTACATCAATCTTTGTATCTGAGTTAATTCTTGATTTTGGTATCAATAAGATTTAAATTAAGTGAAACTTTGTGTAATTGTATTCAACCCGTCCCCTCTACAATTACTTGTTAGGGTTTGCCATCCCATTCGAGACTAACAAGTGATATTAGAGCGGCTTAATTTAATCTCATAAACTAGATCTGCAATGGCATCTTCATCATCCGTCGTTCTTCCTTCCTCTTAGATACGACAATGGGTCCATTGCTAAACCACCAAAGTTTTACAAGAACAACCTTGGTCGATGGAAAAGTCGTATGATGCTTTTTCTGGAAGGTGTGGACAGTATATATCCCACCATTCTAAAAAGGAGTCATCATTCCTCGTATTTGGGTCCGATATGGCAAAAAGAATGTCAACAAAATGATGACTCTGACGACTCCTCAAAGGAAAAAAAAATAAGAAGTTACATGTAGATACTTAGTAAAAACAACCCTAAAATGAGAGATTTGTAGAAGAAGATGAATAGAAATTGGCCGCCGCTTTCTTTATTGAATACAAACTCTCTCAAAAACTCTAATCGACTTTCATGTGATGTGTTTGAATCTGTGTGTTACAAAGTGTTGATCATTCATCTCACATCTATTCTATGCTTGTATCACTTCTTATATAGGCGATATTTTCATGATAACTGAATCCTATAAATAAGGTAACTAAATCCTATAAACAAGGAAATAATCATTATCGAAAATGGGATCAGCACCATCCTTCAAGATTTTGAAGATAGTCATCCAGAGCATAGACCAACCAAAGGGGTTATGGAGATGCGCAGTTCATCACACCTATGGACGTTCATCGCACCTCTGGTCGTCCATAGGGGATCTGGTCGTCCATAGGGGCTCTGGTCGTCCATAGGGGCTCTGGTCGTTCATAGGGGCTCTGGTCTTCTTCCAGACTTAGTCGTTTTAGCATAGCAGCATCTTCAGATCTTCCATCTTGGCCCCGATTGCTTTGATAAAACTTTTAGAATAATTAGGATCAACTTTGGTCCTAACACATACTCTAGTCATTTAGGACTTAGTCGATTGAAGCAGTCTGGGCCAAGAGCTCTTATGCAGAAGATACTAAGAGATAGAGCTCTTATGCAGAAGATACTAAGAGACATAGCTCTTATTCAAAGAGCTAAGTGTCTCACATACAGAGCTCGTGCTCAACCCAGAGAAAGATCAAGTCTTAAGTGTTGAAAAGCTTGAGTGCTTGATGCAGAGCTACATTCCAAACAAAGAGCCTCTACACAATACATGTAGAGCCTCTAGTCTCCTACTCCCATGGTTTGTGCACAATTTGTTCAAACTTATCTCCAAGACTTTTAACAGAATCTGCCACGTACACTCAAGACATTCCACTTTCCAAGGAACGTGAAGGCTGAGGATGTTGAACAAGAATTCAGAGTTTGAAGCCTAGAATTTAGAAGATTCTGTTTAGCCTGGACATATGAAAGGAGGCATCCTCCTCAGATTAAAATTACCTGAAAGATTGCCAAATTCTACTACACTCCTTTATAGAGAATTCATGTGAGAATACTATTAGATTGAGACATCATTATTTTACTCGAAATCTAATAAAGCATCCAAATTATTAAAGATTGTTTTTCATTCTTATTATCTTCTTGAGTACTTCTGTTAACCACTTCCAATTACACAGTTCTTGCTTCCACTCAATCTCTCTTTTTACTATGTTTATTGATACTTAAGAGGAATATGGGTTCCTACAATTGGTATCAGAACTTTCTAATCAAAGTAATTGATTAGTCGATCTATATCCAATAAGGATAATCCTCTTCTGTTTGTTATTTGTTTTTTTTTAAAATGTTTTTCATTCGATCTCAGATCCAATTCTTTTAAAAACAATTGCTTTTAGTATTCTCCGAGACTGCTAGTCTTTACAGTCCAGATTTTATTAAAACTTTCAACTTCATTTTTGTTACCTTCCAAAACTATTTGAAATGTCTAGTCAATCTTGAA
Organism: Cynara cardunculus var. scolymus; assembly: GCF_001531365.2. Taxonomy (NCBI): domain Eukaryota; kingdom Viridiplantae; phylum Streptophyta; class Magnoliopsida; order Asterales; family Asteraceae; genus Cynara; species Cynara cardunculus. Next base: position 11,932,270 of record NC_037543.1, read on the forward strand.
ACTCAATTTACAGTGCTGGTTCCCTAACAAAACCTCCAACACTCATTCTGGATGAATATCCCAAAGGAAAATAAGGATGATAAACTTCTATGAAGGTCTTGACCTTGAACGTTATGAATCCATTCTTAACGGTCCCTATGTGCCCATGACCCTAATTCCTAGGGTTCCACCTGCTGGAGACACCGTTGAAATACCTGCGAGACGTGTTCCCAAACTCCAAAGATATTGGGAAGATGAAGATAAAAGACGAGTGAAAGTCAATCAAAAAGCCAAAGGGCTTTTGATAATGGCTCTTCCGAATGAAATCTTCCAATCTCTGGATGCCTGTGAATCCGTCAAGGATTTGTGGGATCAGTTGGCGAATCAGCTTGAAGGAGGAATCAAGATGAAGAAGAATAGACGTGCTTAGTGTCTTAACGAGTACAACAGCTTCCAGGCCCTCCTTGATGAGTCTCTCGAGCAGACTTATCATCGTTTCAACACGCGAATTAATAAGTGCAAAAAGTGCATGTGATTAGAACTCAAGAAGAGAATAATATGCTCTTCTTGAAAAGGTTGAATAACGAATGGGGAAACCTGTCTATGTCCCTTCAAGCAAATCAGGATTTGGAACAGTAGACATTGCACGACGTCTACGGTACCTTGCAAGCACAAGAACAAGAGGTGTAGAAGAACAAGGTCGCTCTGGGTGGACCTCTAGCTCTTGTCTCTGACTCTAAAGACTGGATCTAGCCAACCATCCAGAGAAAGAAGAGATGATAGAAGAAGAGGGAAGAAAGATCTGGTTACAAAGAGTGATGATGAAGACAGAGCCTCAAGCTCTGAAGATGATGACCCAGTGCCTTCGCACAATCCTTGGCTCTTATCACGAAGGAATTTTAGAGAAAGTTTGGTAAGCGGGTATTCGATAAGAGAGGAAGTAGAAGTGATAAAGGGAAAGACAGAGGATTTGAGACAAAGAACTCTCCTTCTCAATTGATCAAGAAGAAGGAAGAACAACCTGAGAAGAAGAAGCATATAGTTTGATGCTTCAGATGCGGAAGGATAGGCACTACTCTAAAGAGTGTAAAGGCCCTCTGGTTAAAGACGATTTGTACTACAAGAACAAATATAAGTACAACGGGCCCCATAGGAGTCTTATGGCCGAACAAGAGAACTGGGTCTCTAACTCTACATCAGATGAAGAGGACCAAGCCTACTTCTATGGCATGGCTGTTGATCACGACACAGAGGAGTTTGGATTTGGCTCTGACTCTCAGGTATGCTGAACTAGAGCAAAGCATCTCTATCTTAACCCAAGATTTTGCAAAACTACAACAAAAGCTTTCTAACGAAAAAGCAAAAATAAAAGCCTTGGAAAAGGAAAAGGATTTATTTGAAAGAGAAACAAAGATTTTGTCTGTAGAAAAAGATGAGCTCTTTGTGGAGAAAGATAAAATTTGGAAAACCAAACTCTCCACATAGGACAATTTAAAAACAGAGTGCTCAGAGCTTAAAAAGACTATATAGAAGAAGGATAAAGAAATAATAGAGAAAGAATGCGATATATTAAACTCCTTAGCCTTGAAAATTTATTTTGAAAAGGAAAGGGAATTCTTATACCAGATCTTACAAAAAAAAGAGCTCTTGATTAAAAAATATCAAGATGCTCAGCAGGTGTACGAAAAGATAAATTCTCAACAGGATAAAGCGGGAATAGGTTATACAGACCTAGACCTCACCTGGAAGAAGAAACCTACTCTTGAGTCTGTCTTTCGTTTAGGGGCAGAGCAAAAACCTGATTTCCCAATTGTGCCCAAAACATCACCTTTCAAAAGAATTAAGCTTGAATGTGGGACTAGAGCACGAAAGCTCAAATATGAAAACATCTCTTACTCTTCTAAAAGTAAGCATCAAGTTGATCTAAAAAGCATAAAAAAGACATAAGAGATTTCAAAACAAAAGGGTGATGAAATCAAAACTCAACCAGAAGCAACCAAGAGTACATCAAAAGATGATCTTTTCAAAACTCTGGATCCAAAGTTGATGGATGAGTTCACCAGAGAGAGTGAGACAAGTCTTTGAGCAAGATTTGCTTGAGATCTTGAATCATCCCTTTGTATCTCAGTCAAATAATATAGAAAGAATTTCCACATAAACTTTTGTAAATTCCTCATCAACGCAAAAGAAGGACAAAGGCGTTGACGCTTGTCTACAGAGATCTCACGATCTCAATGAAACCTCCATCACTCAAAATCCACATAGAGATTTTCTTGACTCTAAATCTGAATCAGAGGTGGACTCGAGTGCAAAGCAGATTGAGACAAAGATAGTGATGCCAAGACAAGAAGTTCACAAACTTCAAAGTGGGATCTGAAATAAATCTGTTCTAGCAATGGAGCAGAAGAAAAAGATTCTCATGTTTCATGACTTCGTGAACATGTGATTAAAAGCCAAGTCTTCTTCTAAGCTCGAGAAAGAAAACAAGGCTAAGGAACCCAAATCTACCACATCTGCATCTTGATTTCCGAACTCTAGATTTCAAAAGCCAATAAAGTTCAGTCCAGAACAGAAAGGAAAGTTTAGTTCTAACTCGAAATTCAATTCCTCTGTTTCAGAGAGGCCTCTAAAGGCCAAAGGAGTTAAAGAGAAGAAAGGCAGGCCAGAGAAGACAAAGGCCAAATTAAATAAACAATCGAAACTAGATAGGGAGTTCTTTCGAACAAACAATGCTAGGAACAATTGTAATAATATATTTTATGAATCTAATGAATCATTTTGTCATCAAAATTGTGTTCATACTTGCAAATGTATTTTTCTGTTGTGACAATTAAGGAAGCACCTTTCTAGTCCCAAATGCATTCTTTCTTGGTCATCTAAGAATAAATCTAAAAGGACCCAGAAGAAGCAGACTCTTAAGGCCAAATCTGGCAAGCCAGACCCCTCCCCTAAACCAAAATCCGACACTCTGAAGCCTAATCATCGAGAACCCATCATGAAATGGGTACCTAAATCCCTATAATGTGTTTTGCAGTAGCCGCATGTAGACATCTAGTACCTTGACTCCGGATGCTCAAGACACATGACTGGAAACAAAAAGTTGCTCTCCTCATTCAAAGACAAAATTGGAGGACGGGTGACTTTCGGGGATAACATGCAAGGGAAATTCAAAGGCTATGAAGATCTTCATCAAGGTAAGGTTTCTGTCTCAAGAGTTGCTTATGTTTCTGGGGTTTAAGCATAACCTTTTGAGCATAAGTCAACTATGTGATTCTAGCTATAACGTCAAGTTCCAAAAGGAATCTTGTTCAATATTTTCAGAATCAGGTCAAGAACTGCTAAGAGCCAATCGTAAGGGCCATCTGTACCTTATGAACTTCTTACCTAGAGATGATTCAGAGACTCTTTGTCTCATATCTCGTAAATGTGAAGAAGCATGGCTCTGGCACCACAAGCTATCTCATTTAAATTTTACAAAGATAGAGAAGCTTATGAAAAACAAATTGGTTGATGGACTACCAATCATAAATTTCAAGAAGGACCATCTTTGTCCCGCCTACAAAATGGAAAAACTCAAAAGAGCATCCCATAAGGCTAAGACAGATGTGTCCTGCATCAAACCTTTGCATATGCTTCACGTGGACCTTTGTGGACCAATCTCTATGCCAAGTTTGTTTGGCAAGAAGTATATCTTAATGCTTATTGATAAATTTACAAGATATACTTGGATTGAGTTTGTTAGACAGAAGTCAGATATACTAGAACTGCTGATCAAACTTATGACCAAGATTCAAGTTCTTCTATAGAGCAGAATTCAAAAGCTAAAGAGTGACAATGGTACAGAGTTCAAGAATGCAAAAATTGATCCGTACCTTGACAAAGAGGGAATCTCTCAGAACTTCTCTGCTGCAAGAACACCACAACATAATGGTGTTGTAGAAAGAAAAAACCGGACCTTGGTTGAAGCTGCAAGAATGATGCTTGGAGACTCTGGTCTTCCAACCTATTTTTGGACAGAAGCAATCTCAACCGCGTGTTTTACTCAAAATAAAGCAACCGTGGTTAAGAGGCATATGAAGAATCCTTACGAACTCATCAACCAAAGAAATCCTAATATTAAATTTTTACATGTCTTTGGTTGCAGATGCTTCATCCTGAATGATCATGATCACCTTGGAAAGTTTGATAAGAAGGCTGATGAAGGCAAGTTTCTTGGATACTCAACACACTCCAAGGCCTACAGAGTCTTCAATCTACGAACCAATACGGTCATGGAAAGCATCAACATCTCGTTCGACGATAAAGAACACACGACTTCAAAGTACTTCAGCTCTGGACTCAAGCTTAACCCAGTGACTTCCAATTCTCTATCGAAGTCAAGGGAATTGGAACTCAGGCAGATTTTTGAAGGCTTCTTTGGTGATTAAGACATCTCTGCATGTGCATCCATAGATGACTCTGCATGTGTTCAACGAGAGCCATAGACTTCAAGCACATCAATCTCTGGCCCTTCTAACACCTCTGCGTCCTTTGGTGATCAAGCCAATCTGCAACCAGAGCCTTCAAGCCTGGATCAGAGCCCAGTCCTTCAGAACCAGAGAACATTACTTTTGTCTCTGAACCTGGTTTCTCTGAACCATCATCCAAGGGGGAGCAAGCAGAGCCATCATCACCAACTACGAGCCAAATGCTAAACATACCAAATAAGCAAGATGCTATGGCTCCAACTTCTATACAAGCTCCCATGATAAGATGGACAAAAGACCATCCCGTTCATCAAATTATTGGTGAACCTTCAAGTGGAGTAAAGACAAGAGCTGCCACAACCAATGAATGTTTATTCATAAACTTTCTAAGTGTGGTAGAGCCCAAGAAAGTTTATGAAGCCCTACAAGACCCTAGTTAGGTCGACGCCATGCAAGAAGAGCTCCAGAAATTCGAAAGAAACAAGGTATGGACTCTCGTTCCTTTACCAAAGGATAAAATTGCTATTGGTACTAAGTGGGTTTTCAAGAACAAAAAGGATGAGGATGGTATAGTGGTAAGAAACAAAGCCAGGCTTGTTGCCAAAGGCTACTGCCAAGAAGAAGGCATACACTATGACGAAACCTTTACGCCAGTTGCAAGGCTATAGGCTATATGCTTATTTCTAGCCTTCTCTGCACATAAAGTATTACGAGTCTATCAAATGGATGTTAAGTCTATATTTCTGAATGGCACGCTAAAAAAGGAAGTCTATGTGCAGCAACCTTCAGGGTTTGAGAGTCCATATACCCAGAGTATGTTTACTTCTTAGATAAAGCTCTGTATGGACTCAAACAAGCTCCAAGAGTCTGGTATGAATGTATTTCGTCTTTTCTATTGTCTAATGGTTTCAAAAAAGGTAAAGTCGATACCACTTTGTTTATTAAGAGGCATAAGGGTGAGATGCTTCTAGTCCAGATATACGTGGGCGATATTATATTTGGTTCAACAAACCAGAGGCACTGTGATAAGTTCTCTGCATTAATGAAGAGTGAGTTTGAAATGAGCATGATGGGAGAATTAACATTCTTCCTCGGGCTTCAAGTAAAACAAAGGGATGATGGTATCTTCATTAACCAAGCCAAGTATGTCTCTAACATCTTGAAGAAGTACCAACTTCACAACTCTTCCACCATGAGTACACCAATTGCACCGGGGACTAAGCTTGACACAGATCCATCTGGAAAATCGATGGATGTCATAACATACCGTGGAATAATTGGATCACTGATGTACCTCACGGCTAGTTGACCAGATATATTGTTTGCAACCAGTCTGTGTGATAGGTTCCAAGCAAATCCTAAGGAATCCCACCTTTCTATTGTCAAAAAAAATCTTTCGATACCTAAAAGGGACCCAATTCCCGAGTCTCTAGTATCGAAAGCATTCTGGATTTAATCTTATTGTGTATACAGACTCTGATCATGCAGAATGCAAACTCGATTGAAAGAGTACATTCGGGAGTTGTCAACTGCTCGGTAACAAGCTAATAAGTTGAACATCAAAGAAGCAAAATTGTGTATCTACTTTTACTGCGAAAGCAGAGTTTGTAGCCGCCGTAAGTTGCTGTTCCTAAGTAATATGGATGAAGACTCAACTCAAAGATTATGGCATCAAGTTTAACAAAATCCCAATCTTGTGTGATTCTGAAAGCGCAATTGCCATCACAGCCAATCCAGTACATCACTCAAAGACAAAGCATATCGATGTTCGCTACCATTTCATCAAGGACCATGTAGAGAAAGGTACGATCGAAATGTTCTTCGTTAGTACAGATCACCAACTTGCAGACATATTCACCAAGGCTCTCGATGAGAAAAGATTTATTTTCTTGGTCAACAAGTGGGTATGCTCATTCTGCAATGATAAATCAGAGTCTCTGGATGCACTATACATAGCCTCTGCATACACATTGAGCATATATCTGTTTTAAATTATTTTTTTAAGAGAGCCTCTGCATGCACTATGCAGAGTCTCTTACTCAAGTTTCTTGACTCGTCAAATTTTGTCATATATAGCCTCTGTATCTATAATACAGAGCCTTTGTACCTTGATCTATTGCTCGTACACTTCTTATAATCTTTGATCCAAGCATAGTTCAAGGGGGAGAAAGACAGACGACCCAACTCAAGGGGGAGTCTCAGATCATCGAAGATATAGAGCCTCTGTATGTACTATATAGAGCTTCAGCCTCACAAAATTTCCATTTGGAGGCATTAACTCTGCATAGTCCAACCATGAGCCTCTGTACTTCCTCCAAAAGTATGTTATTTTTTCTTTCAAACCATACTCTGGTCTCATCTTTCCTTATTTTATTGAAAATCCCTAAGTCTCGGGTATAGAGCCTCTGTATATTGAGAACTAGCTTCGGATACAGAGTTTCTATATGTACTATACACAGCTTTTGTCTCTAGAATATTCTCTTCTCAATCTCTTGATATATTTGAAATCCTAAGTTTTGGACTCAGAGCCTCTGTATATACTATACAGAGACTCTGTCCCAAAGAACTTAGCATCTCACTATGTTAATGTGCATGTCTTCTCGAAGCATCAAGCGTCTGATACATAGCTTATACATATATTATTAAGAGTCTCTGTCTCAAGAAATTAGGTAGTTTTCTTCTATGACCCAGAGTATGTATCTTCCTTTCTTCTTCCAAGTGTTATGTTCAACACAGAGGTAATTTCACTCCTTTCAAACACTGGTTGAAAAACACTTGTCATTTTTTTTAAAAAAGAAGGCGTATTTGAATATTCTTATTATATTAAGCGATCATTTACATAATGCCACTGCCTGTATCCCTAAATTTTCAAATAAGGGAGGTGGGACGTGCAACCTGTCAAGTCACGTGGCTTCACCCCACAGGCTATGCCAAGAAAACCCTTTAGTAATCAACACTTGGGGCAGATAATCACTCGAGTGCTCTAAAGTAAAATCCTTATTTAAAAAATTGATTATCCCCATTTCAAATCTTCTTTATGCTTTGAAGATATCATATTTGCTTTCAAGAACCCTGAAGATCATCAAACCTGCAAAATCAAGAACTTCTTGAAGAACAGTACCTTCAAGAACTCATCTTTTCTTCAAGATTCAAACGAATCTCAAGTAAGTCCTTCATCAAAACTGCTCTAAAACCCTAAACACACTGAAATCAATCTCTTCCAAAAGATCTTCACTGAAAATTGATAAAACCCTAAAAGATCTTGAACCCTAAACAATTTCTTCTTTTTCAAAAACTCAAGACCTGCAACAAAGATGTCTACCTCAGAATCTATCAACTCACAAACCCACACCACAACCCTCAAATCGGTTGAGGAGACAAACCATTCTGTCGTTCCTCTTCCCTTGAAGCCAAATAACCACGCCTTGTACCTAATCTTGGACAACTTCGACTCCAAGTATCACCTAATCATGGACATTCTCCATCACCATTTCTTGAACCCTGCCCTCACAAACGTTGATGAAGCCGTTCCTGAAGTCTTCATTCAGGAATTCTTGCAATCATGTGAAGTGACAGAATCCCAAAGGGGAATAGTTGGCGCATACTACCTCTCCGCCAGCAATGAATACGTAAGTGTACGTATCTCAAGATCTCTGTTTTCTCGTGTTCTTCAACTGCCAACGAAGATGTATCTTGGACTGGCAAGATCGGGAACCTTGACATGTGCTCCATCAATATGCTCTAGATCATCTACGAGATCTTTTCTATCTCCCAATCGATTACTCACTTATAATCCACACAGAGTTCAAAGCTGCAGTAGCGAAGAAGACTCTTGATGTAACCAAGGGAAAGAAATGCCTACTCTGCTCTTTCCACAGTTTCTAGGCCTTCGTCTAAAGCCTAGTCTTGATGAGCAGAACATCACCTCTTTTGTGTTCATTGTGCACAAGGTCAATGTGCTCTCGACCTACAAACAAATGGTGGACAAGGAAGGCTACCCGGCGGAGAGACCAATTCCAACAAAGCTCATGAAGTACACGAAGACGAGGGAGGTGAAGAGAGCATACATAGGTGTACACGAGGCACTAGAACCAGTGCCTTGAACCCCAACATTCATAGGTACAACCCAAGAGGGAGAGGAGGCAGAACTACCCGTGAATGAGAGGGAGAGAGAGTTGAAGAGGAAGAGGAGAGAAGAAAAGAGAAAGGAAGAAGACGCAGCCAAGAAAGCCAAGGCTGCCTAAATTCAAAAGGAGAAGGAGGAGAGGGAGAGCTGAGAGAAAGCTGAGAAGAAACAGAAGAAAGAAGAAGAGAGAGCAAGAAGGGAGGAGGAGGAAAGGATGAAGAGAGAGGAGTCTCTACATCAACAAATAAAACGACAATCTAGTTCTAATGCAGATGAATCAGAGGGAAATGAAGATGAGAGAGGAGGAGAGCTCATCTTTTGAAAGCTCATGAGAAGATGATGAAGAGAAGGGAGGCACTGCCCTGCCTCCGGAAGAGCTAGAGCAGGCTAGGACTAGGGGTAGGCACACTTATATACCTAGCCCAGCTCCCATTGCATCCATATTACTTGATCCTGTTGATCAAACAACAAGGATCATTGAAACCGAGGAGCACATCTCGAACCCTCACCAGCCAAACCAGCTAGAGGTCGCATCTGCCTCTTGCCATATGAGCCAAAGGGAATCCACATCCCATGATTCACCCTCTCAAAAGGGTGACTCCTTTGAAAATATAAGTGGCATGTCTCCCCATGCCATGACACTCTCCCCCATAATGGAATTTGTTTCCTCTGCACTAGTCTCATCCCATCCTCGTTTAGAGCAAGTTCTAGGTGCACAAGGCTTAGAGACTCTTGACAAGTCTCTAAGTCCACTCAACAAGGGATCCTTATCAGACTCTAAATCTGGTGAGGAGGTTCCTCTTGACTAAACAACCATAGTGTCTTCTCCTCAGTGAGGGGGGCGAGGATCGGCTGGAAATCCTTCCACGACAAACGCCAAACAAGTTGTGACAGAAGGTGTCCTTGGAATAAGGACTGACTCTGGCCCATGTGTTGATCCAGTGGTTACCCCTATAGCATATGTCACAAGGGACGAGTTCCAGTCCTTTGCCACCTCTTTGTTGTGCTCCATGGAAGAGCTAAAACTCAACATGGCCTGCGTAGAGCCATCCCCCTCTGCACCTGCTTTGGATGAAGTTTGATCATCCATTGCCGTATTGAGAGCTGAGTCTTCGACGTATGCTTCTCGACTTGAACAACTCCAAGAGTTGACGACAATCAACACAGAAACCCTGCAAAGGGTTCTTACTCACATCCAGAGGCACGCGGCCTCCACTTCTGTTATAACCTGATTTCAGATAACCATACGTTGTCCAGAAGCCGACTAAGTCAGGTTTGCTGTATAAGTTCTAAAGTCTAATGCTTTGTATTGGTGGGAAATAGAATCTCTCGGAAGGGTGGATGTTTTGCAAACCTTGTCATGGGCAGAATTTGTGAATAGATTCAAAGAACAATTTTGTCCCAAGGCTGCAGTTAGACAAATGGAAGAGRATTTCTTGAAGTTGGAACAAAGCTCTGGATCAGTTAGAGAATACACAGAAAAATACATAGAGTATTCTAGATTTGCTGAGCATTACATATCCACAGAAGCTAGAAA
>NC_037543.1:11942507-11944926 GCF_001531365.2 Cynara cardunculus var. scolymus
AAGTCCTTTAAGTTCAACAAGAAACCAATGCAGAGGTCGATGGAGAAGGTCTGTCCTAGGTGTCGACAATATCATCAAGGAGAATGCAAAACAGAACTGATGAAATGCTTCAATTGTGGTGAGAGTGGACATTCATCAAGATTCTGTCTGATGAATAAAAGATGTTTCAACTGCAATTCACCGGATCATTTTAAAGACAAATGCCCACAGCTCAAAAATCCACAACTAAGTTGTGGGAAATAGTACAACGGGTAGTCGAGGGAGACCTAGTATGAATAGAGGAGGGCTAGGGAGGGCGCAAGGACGATCCTTCCAAATGACTAAAAATGAGGTAGAGGCAGTTCCAGACATGGTAACAGGTACTTATTCCATCAACTCCGTATATGCTAAAGTGCTATTTGATTCGGGTGCGAACTTTTCATTCGTATCCCCTACTTTTGCTGAAATTGCATGTTTAATTTCTATGCCACTTGACAAAAAGTTGGTGGTCGACACCGCTAATAGTCAAGAAATTGTTGCTTATGTGTTCGATAAATACACCATTTCCATCGAGAGTTGTGAGTTGCCTATTCAATTATTCCCTATGCCGATGAAGGAATTCAATGTAGTGGTGGGTATGGATTGGTTAGCCAAAAATCAGGCAACTATTTTTATGTAACCAAAAGAAGATTGAAATTAAGTTGCCAGGCAGAGGAACAGTTATCATAGGTAGTGATTATCAAGATCATACTAGTCTTCTCTCCATATTGAAAGCTCATAAGTGTATACATAAGAAATGTCAAGGGTTTTTGGCTTATGCTATCAATGCAAATAGAGAAGAGAAAGAATCAGAACAGATCCCAATTGTCAAAGAATATCCAGAAGTCTTTCCCAAGGACTTGTCTGGTCTTCCACCAGACAGMGCCATCGAGTTTAAAATTGATCTGACACCCGGGGCAGCACCAGTAGCCAAAACACCATACAGATTAGCCCCATCAGAGCTGAAAGAATTGGTGACTCAATTGAAGGATCTACTTGATAAAGGTTTTGTTAGACCAAGTACTTCACCTTGGGGAGCTCCGGTTCTATTTGTTAAAAAGAAGGACGGGTCAATGAGAATGTGTATAGATTATTTGGAGCTTAAAAAGTGACAGTTAAGAATAAATATCCATTACCCAGGATTGATGATTTATTTGATCAATTAGTTGGGGCCAGTTACTTCTCAAAGATTGATCTGCGATCCGGATATCATCAACTGAAAGTCAGAGAAGAAGATGTTCCTGAAACTGCGTTCAGAACAAGATATAGACATCATGAATTTTTAGTGATGCCTTTTGGCCTAACCAATGCACCAGCARCCTTCATGGACCTGATGAACAGGGTGTGCAATGAATATCTTGATAAGTTTGTTATTATATTCATCGATGATATTTTGATATACTCCAAATCAGAAGTAGAACATGCAGAACATCTTCACCTGATTTTGAGTCTTTTGAGGAAATAAAAGTTGTATGCCAAGTTATCAAAATGTGAATTTTGGTTAAGGGAAGTCCAATTCCTTGGCCATGTTGTGTCACAAGAAGGAATCAAAGTGGATCCATTAAAAATCAAAGCAGTAGAAAAATGCGATACACCAAGAAATCTTTCAGAAGTCAGCAGTTTTCTAGGCCTTGCCGGTTATTATCGTAAATTTATTCAAGATTTTTCAAAAATAACGGTACCTCTAACCAAGCTGACTCGAAAAGACATCAAGTTTCATTGGGCCGAAGAACAAAGAAGGGCCTTTCAAACCTTGAAAGATCGCTTGTGTAGCGCACCAGTTCTATCTCTACCCGATGGAACGGAAGCTTCATTGTTTATAGTGATGCATCGAAGTTTGGCTTAGGTTGTGTTTTGATACAAAAGGGAAAGGTAATCGCATATGCATCACGACAATTGAAAGATCATGAGAAGCAGTACCCAACACATGATATGGAATTAGCGGCTGTAGTTTTTGCCTTAAAAATTTGGAGGCACTATTTGCTAGGAACAAAGTGCAAAATTTATACAGACCATAAAAGTCTTCAGCACTTGTTCAACCAGAAAGAGTTAAACATGAGGCAGCGTCGATGGATAGAACTAGTCAATGATTATGATTGTGAAATTCTTTACCATCTAGGGAAAGCTAATGTTGTAGCTGATGCTTTAAGCCGAAAAGAAAGAAGTGGAACTATCAAAACTGTGGTGATGAAAATAAATGTAAAACCAGATTTTCATATCAACATTCAAAGATGTCAAGCAGAGGCTATTAAAGAAGATCATTCAAAGGTCGAAAGATTGGGAAAAATGATTGCTAACCTAGAAAAGAACAATAAAGAAATTCTATGCTTCCAAGGACGAATCTGGATACCATGCTATGGGAATATTCGCGATATAATTCTGAAGGAAAGTCATGAATCTC
>NC_037543.1:11945786-11946858 GCF_001531365.2 Cynara cardunculus var. scolymus
GGACAAAGTGAAAGAACAATTCAGACACTTGAAGATATACTAAGAGCTTGCATCATAGATTTTGGAGGATCATGGGAAGATCATCTTCCACTAATAGAATTTGCATACAATAATAGCTATTATTCCAGTATCAAAGCGGCTCCATATGAAGTGTTGTATGGTCGAAAATGCCGAACCCCTGTATGTTGGAATGAGGCAGGTGAGAAACAACTAACAGGTCCCGAAATTATGCAAGTAACTTCTGAAAAGATTGATCAGATTCGGGAAAGAATTAAAACAGCTCAAGATCGTCAGAAAAGTTACGYARATAAGCGCAGAAAATCAATTGAATTTTGCGTGAATGATTTAGTAATGCTGAAAGTTTCTCTCTGGAAAGGAGTTGTGAGGTTTGGAAAGAAAGGTAAACTCAGTTCAAGATATATTGGTCCATTCAGAATCTGTAAACGAGTTGGGCCAGTAGCTTACCAATTGGAATTACCAGATGAACTTAGTCTGATTCACAATACTTTTCATGTGTCAAACCTAAGGAAATGCCTTGCTGATCCTAGTTTGGCAATACCACTTCCGGATATTAAGTTGGATGAAAAACTGAATTTTGTGGAAATTCCAGAAGCTATAAATGACCACAAAACCCGTGTGTTGAGAAACAAGGAAATAAGTCTAGGAAGGGTACAATGGCGATTTCACAAAGGTTCAGAAGTAACATGGGAATTAGAATTAGATATGAAGGAAAAATATCCATGGTTATTTGAATGAATTCCGGGACGGAATTCTTATAAGGGGGAGAAAATGTTATAACCTGGTTTCAGATAACCTGGGTCAAGATAAATTTTACGTGATTAATTGATAAATTATATGATGGTATGCGTGAATGTGGCAACAATGCATGATACATGAAATAAGTGCATACATGTTTGGATAATATGAATATTTTATTGAGATARTGRTACCTTAGTAATGAAGCAAATAGGTCTTTAAAATAATAAAATCCACACCGTCATATCCAATTTTATATTATTAAAATCTTTCACCGCCTAGGTGAGGATATTTAAAGAAAAGTTTGGATAAGGTT
>NC_037543.1:11947268-11970408 GCF_001531365.2 Cynara cardunculus var. scolymus
TTTTACAGAAAAACAGAGTTTTAAACTGTTTTGGGAGAACATGTTGTTCTTGAGAATAGAAGGTTTTGAGGATAAACCTATGTTGAAACCATGATTTGGTTTGGGAATTATGAACAGGTTCACTCTRACATATAYGACYRAKGTYTRTCTTTGGATGAACTACTTCATATGAATTAATGGGAGGATATAAGGGTGGAACATCATAAAAAGGGAATTATTGGGAGGATATAAGGTTGGTCGTTGTCTGCGTAGCCTAACTCTTATTATGATATCTATTAAAGTTACAACAAATTTAAGTTCTCATTTCTTGGTGATTTGAGGATTTAGAGATGTTGTCTTTAGTAGAAATGATGGTAATGATGTTATGGGATTGGAGATAATATAGTTCATGACTGTTGGTCGTGAATAAAAATGCTTTGGGTAAAAGCATTGATTATGAGGAAACAAAGAAGCTTTGGTTGTACCTTGCAAGGAACTAGAGGGGCTCTGCTTGACCCTCATAATAGAACCAGAGGATTTTGGATATTGATTTAAAATGATGCAAAAATCTTTTATAAATTATTAGTTTGAAAATAAGCTTTATATATCTTTTAGAAGCAAGCTTAGTACTATATTTATAATTTTAATATGATATTTCAAAAGAGTCTCTATACTTAGAAATTTCTATAAAACAAACCAGAGGGGCTCTGGTTGGCTTTCATAAGTACAACCAGAGGCTCTGGTCGAGGAACCAGAGGCTCTGTTCGAGGAACAAAAGGCTCTGGTCGACTAACCAGAAGCTCTGATAGAAAGACCAGAGTAGCTCTAGTCATGCTTATTGAAAAATATTCTAAGTATGGTTTGGAACCAGAGGTCCGATGGACACTTTGGAACCAGAGGCCCGATGGACACTTTGGAACCAGAGGCCCGATGGACACTTTGGAACCAGAGGCCGATGGACTGGAAAACCATTATTTTTCTAAGTATGAGATTTTGAACAAGAGGCCTGATGGACTTAAACATGATGCGATTCTTTTATTATTATTTATTATGATTGAGAGATTCTTTGATAAATGATTTTGGTGATCTCACTCTACATAGAATGAAAAAGGGAATCTCACTAGACTTTTGTCTAACCCTCATTTTATGTTTTCAAAAATATGTGTGCAGGTAATACCAATTATAATATCGATAAGGGAAAAAGCATTATATGATTACTTCCCTTATGTGCTTAAATGTTGAAGACCGTATCTAGATGTGTTTTGGAGAAGAGCGATGCTAGTTTACAAATGCATGCATTTTGAAAATTTTAAGTTTTGCAAATTTGTATTGTAACTTGTAACACAGACTCTTGTAATTTTGGACCTACGTGGGAATCTATGTATTCTATGAATGAATTCCATGTAATATGCAATGTGTGGAGATTTGAGGTGTCACAACTTCCATAGCTCAACAAAATCCAACAACGTTCGTCCCTCTGAGCATCCCTGTCGACTACATCACCCAGACAGAGCTGTGAGCTCTAGGTGATCGTGTACTTCAAAAGGTGGCCAATTTCACATTTGATTTCAACAATACGGTTAAGTAAGCGGCTGCAGAAATGCGACGCTCGCTAGCCACATTCAAATTTAGAGCAAATATCAAGATCAACAAGGCCACCTAGGCAGTGGCAAACATTGTGCAGCTCATCGACTCCAAGGTAAGCCATGGCTCCCATGGAGGTGCAGAGGCCCAAGCGCAAGCCTGTCAAGCTCACTTCCACTTGTGGTGAGTTGTCGAAGAAAAGAAGGCTTGACGACATTGAGGACCCATATTAGTCTGGTCCTCAAATTCGTCAAGAGGGGGAGAAACAACAATCTCAAGCACCAACAGCTACCCTGTCTGACTCTACTCAAGCTCAAGCCCCAACGCCAATGAATCAACAAACCAACACAAGGGCGTTGCAAGAGCAAGAGGCGGCACCAGGAGAGGAGCCAATGGAAGCTGAGCCAGAAGTAGCTGCGCAGGCAGAGGCAACACTTGGTGGATAGGATACAATCAAACTCTTATCAATATATGCCTCTTCATCAAGTCCTTCAAAGTCATCATCCTCCGACGACTTCATGGAGACGACCCAGCCTGTACGGACAGATGAAAAAGAGGTAGTAGTGATAAATGTAATTGAGCCAGAGGAGGCGCAACGTAGAGCAAAGAGAACCCTTCCAATGGCCAATACCACTCACTACCGGAATAACAGTTGCCATACCTCCACCACACCTTTAAACGCATAGAGCAAAGGCTCCTGCCCTGAGAACAAGAGGTCCAGTCAGAGCAATCCATCAAGAAGCAAGTAGCAGCAGGCCTCATAGCTCGAAAGCATCTTATGATCTCATTCAAGAGATCAAATATCAAATGGATACAATGATAAGTCCCATACCAAAGGACAAGCCTATAAAAGACACGACCGATAGCGAAGAAATCTTTCAGTACTTGTATAACCAGAGGAATGAGGTTCCAATACAGAAGATCAACCTCCATCCAATGATACAGGAGAACATCAGGCAGAGGTTTCTCCATCAATATACACATCCCATCATCACAATTCATTTTCTGGATGGGATCAAGCAAGTGCTCGACATTAGAAAGTGAACCTTTGCCCACAACCAGATTATCTTCCATGAATATACAGTGGAACGATCTCATGGGTAAATCTGCATCTTTACAGACTGCGATTATTAGAACTCCACTTGTAAAAGTGTAAGTAAGAAGTCACTTACTCTAGTCATTTAGGACTTTGTCGTTTAAAGCAGTCTAGACCAAGAGCTCTTATGCAGAAGATACTAAGAGACATAGCTCTTATTCAAAGAGCTAAGCGTCTCACATACAGATCCCATGCTCAAACTAGAGGAAGATCAAGGCTTAAGCGTCGAAAAGCTTAAGTGCTTGAGACAGAGCTACATTCAAGTCACAGAGCCTCTGCATAATACATGTAGAGCCTCTGGGTCTCCTACTCCTATGGTTTGCGCACAAATTGTTCAGACTTATCTCCAAGACTCCTAACAGAATCTGCCACGTATAGTCAAGTCATTCCACTTTCCAAGGAACGTGAAGGCTAAGAACGCTGAACAAGTTTGAAGCGTACAATTTAGTGTTTAGCTTGGACGTATAAAAGGAGGCATCCACATCAGGTTGAAATCACCCTGTTAGATTTCCAAATTAGACTATGCTCCATTATAGAGAATTCTTATGAGAGTACTGTTAGAGGAGTTTACTGTTTTACTGGAAATCTAAATAAAGCATCCGGATTGTTCTAGATAGTTTTTCATTCTTATTTTTTTCTTGAATAATTCTGTTAACCATCATCAACTGCACAGTTCTTGCGACCATTCACTCTGATATTACAGTGTTTATTGATACTTAAAAGGAATCTAGGTCCCTAAAATTGGTAGCAGAGCCTTCTAATCAAATCAATTGATTAGTCGATCTATATCTAATAAGGATAATCCTCTTTTGTTGGTTATTTGTTTTTAAAATGCGTTTCATTCTGATCTCAAATCAAATTCTTTAAAAACTTTTGTTGTAAGTATTCTCCGAGACTGCTAATTTCTACAGCTTAGATTTTTCAACTTCCTGTTAATTATCTTTCCAAAACTACTTTGAAATGTCTAATCAATCTTGGAACTCAATGTATAGTGTTGTTTCCCTCACAAAACCTCCTACTCTCATTAGGGATGAATATCCCTAATGGAAGATTAGGATGATAAATTTCTATGAAGGTCTAGACCTTGAATTTTATGAATCCATTCTCAACGGTTCTTATGTGCCCATGACCTTAATTCCTAGAGTTCTACCTGCTGGAGACACCGTCGAACTACCTGCGAGACGTGTTCCCAAACTCCGAAGAGATTGGGACCATGAAGACAAAAGACGAGTGAAAGTCGATCAAAAATCCAAAAGGCTTTTGATAATGGCTCTTCCAAACGAAATCTTTCAATCTCTGGATGCCTATGAATCCGCCAAGAATTTATGGGATCAGTTGGTAAATCAACTTGAAGGAGGAATCAAGTTGAAGAAGAATAGACGTGCTTAGTGTCTCAACGAGTACAACAGCTTCCAGGCCCTCCCTGATGAGTCTCTCAAGCAGACTTATCATCATTTCAACAAGCTATTCAATAAGTGCAAAAAGAGCAATGTGATTAGAATGGGGAAACCTATATATGTCCCTTCAAGAAAATCAGGATTTGGAACATTGGACGTTGCATGAGGTCTACGGAACCTTGCAGGCATAAGAACAAGAGGTGCAGAAGAACAAGGTCGCTCTGGGTGGACTTCTAGCTCTCGTCTCTGAATCAAAAGAGACTGGATCTAGTCAGCCATCTAGAGAAAGAAGGTCAAGAGAGGGTAGAAGAATAAAGAAAAAATCTCTAGTTACGGAGAACGACAATAAAGACAGAGCCTCAAACTCTGAAGATGATGATATAAGTGCCTTCACACAATCCTTGGCTCTTATCACGAAGGAATTTCAAAGGAAGTTTGGTAAGCGGGTTTTCGATAAGAAAGGATGTTGATCCTGGATCTCTCAATATAACACGAAGATTTATGTTTATGAAACCTAAATCTATCATATGAATGAAGAATAGTGAAGAGCATCTTAAAGAATATTCAAAAGAATATGAAGCTTCAAAAAATTTCACTATAATAACTTTGACGAGAAGAAAAGTAATTATTTAGAAGAATTATGATAGCTATTTATACTAGCAATCTAGTTTAAGAGATAACAATCTAGTGAAAAGATATCTATGAGATATTCTAGGGATAAGATATCTATCTAGAGCTTAGGAGTTATCTCTAACTACCTTGTGTAACTGATTCCAGCTGTCGATGAGTCATCTTCAGCTATCTTCTTGGTAGCATGTTCAACAAGGAGTCTTTACGTATCTTCTTCATTGTTCATCGCACTTATGGACTATTCATCGCATCTCTGGTTCGCCTAGAGCACTTAGGTCTTTTCTAGCTCTTCTTCCATCGGTCCTCTGAACTTCCATACTTGTACATTTTTCATTATTTTTACAATAAGAATTATGGGGTCTAACAATCTCCCCCTAAGTAATGAAAAATAAACAATGAATAGTATATAAAACATAAATGAATGTAAAGAACAAAGACTAATCTAGTATAAACATGCTTTTACCAAAAGTTTTCATTTTCTGAAAATTGGATTGTTTCGTACAATACAGAAGTAAAGGATAGGAAATTTTACATCTTAATCATGGTCTCCATTGCAGATTTTCCAGAAGCACTTCATCAGTCCTCTATAACGAATGACTATGGAGATCCCATGAATTAACTCTTGTCCCTCCTTCCTTGGCACATGCTATCTGCCTAGTCTCCCTTGTACGACCTTCTGAAACCATTCAAGTGTATCTGTTGAATACTTGAAGGCCTCAGTTAGTCTGAAAAATTTCTTTGCCTTGTACTCATTCTTGAAGACCAAACCAAGTTCTGGTTGAGTTAAAACTGAAGCAGAGCGCGTCTCCTACAGTCTAGGGAAATCTTCATTTGGAGCCTTGTAGGATAGTCTATCGATGCCAAGTTCCAGAGCTATTTGGAAGTCATTCTTCGCTCTGAACTTTAAAAGTGTCCCCATCATCTCTATGATCGCTCGATTTGCCATCCCGTACTATATCCCTTGATCCTGACACTGATTTGTGTGGCCATACAAGTCAATCAAGTCTTATATATTGAGATTGATGAGATCATTGTCGTTGAAGACGCAGATCATCCCATGTGCACATTCCACAGTGTACTCGATGTACTTGATGGCTTTATTCATGAATGTCCGCATCTTGATGTCGTGGACCATTTTGATTCCATCATTTGAGAAGACGACTTGTGGCAGTTGTGTCATTTGTCTCACGAATTTGTGCTGGAGCAGGTCCATCGATTCAAGTGATAGGTTGGGAGGATTGAGAACAATTTGCTCATCACGATCATGGTAGAGGTATTGATGGATGTTCTCCGTCATGACAGGTTCTCTTGGCGGCACCGGTGGACGTCTCCTTAAAGTCTCCATCTGTGATACGATTTCTTGCACTCGATCAATAAATGGAGGTTGCCTTGAGGAGGAGGGTATATCTGCAAGCACCGTTTCGGTAGGTTGGCTTATGGGTAGTTCTGTTTGGCAAGGGGGTGGTTCTTGTTGGCTTATTTGTGGTTCTGGTTGGGATGTGGTTTTAGGTTGAGGGTTTGTAGGTTCTGGTTGTATAGGACTTGGTTCTGGTTGTATTGAAGTGGGTTCTGGTTGCTTTCATGATGAAGGTGGTGTGGGTGATGTGATAAAGGGAATGGCTGGTTCTTGTGAGGTAGAGGGTGTTTGATCAGAGGGTGAAGAAGAACTCACCAAAATTGGTAAGGACTCATTGGCTGGTTGTGATGGGTTTACAGTGCCTGTAGAGGGAACCTGTACATTATGTACATCATCAGAGGGCTGAGCCTCTGGTTCCCTCGCCGCGGTTTCATTGGTTGGTTGGGAGGTTGGTTCTTGAGCTTGTGGTGGTGGTGGTGTTGCAGTTTCTCCCCCTCATAAGGACCAAGACCATGATCATCTTGGTCTGGGTCATCATGTCCCGGCCACTTGAGAGGGCGACTAGTGGAGCATGAGGCATGGCTCCTCTTCTTTTTCTTGAGCCTTAGCGACTCAACATACTTCTTGACTATTTCTCTCCTTTGCGTTTTTTCCATTGTGAGGAGCAGAGAGTTGGTGCACTCTTGCGGTTGCATAAGGCTATTTTTGAGGGTGTTTATGGGCTCAGCTGCTCTTGATGTGAACTTGGCACTAATCTCATTGAAGTTCGAGATCAATGCCTTGGTTAGGAAGCGAAGGTCAGCCCGAGTGAGCACATCTTGGGGGGTGGAGGTGGAGGTGGAGGTAGGGGGTGGCATGGTGATGGAGGAAATGAGGGTTCGTACCTCTGCAGCAGGTAAGGTAAATGCTTCATCAGGAGTGGGTGTTACAGAGGGAGGTGGAGGGGGGGCTGTTTGTGGTATATTGGCTATTATAGTGGTGGGTAGGGAAACGATGGAATTAGCGATGTTGGTGACTTTGGTGGTAAGGGTGGCGATGGAAGCATTGGTGGCGGTTATTTATGCCAAGAGGGTGGCAAGGGATACGCTGATGGAGTTATGTTTGGTGGTTGTGAAGTTGACATGAAGGTTGTGCTGCTAGACCATCAGACGCTGGAACGACTGAATTCTAGTGGTAATGTCCCTCGATTGAGCCTCAAGGGACGCGAGGGATTGCTGAATCGATGAAAGGTCAATGGTGGGAGTGGATTCAGTAATCCTTGCTATGTTGAGTTTAAGATCATCCAAGGATCTGTTAATCGAGTCAGCAAAGGCCTGGAACTTGGTCTTTGTGACCAAATCTGCAATGGGGGTAACCCCTACAACAACGGATGCTGTAGGTTGAGCCTCTGTTCCTGAGGTGCCTCCATTGATGCCTTGAGGAGAGGGAGGCAAGGGAGGACTTCCATCTCGTCCTTGATAGCCCTTAAGAGAGGAACTATCTCAAGATGTTGCTACATGTGCCTCTTCCTCATCTAATTCAGAGTCCGGTGAAGAGAAGTACGTATGTTTCCCCGTCGATAGACCAAGTATTGAAGGGGTGCGTGCATGAAAGGGCGATCGCTCTAAACGATCGATGGGTATTTCAAAGTCCGAAGCAACAAATGCTTCTGTGTGTGAAGGGAGTGTCGAGCCCTAAGGAGAAGTGGCTCTTATTTTTTCACCACCTCTCTGCTGGGAGAAAGGTGATGGATGTTGAGGTTCCTCGGCTATGTCATCTCTAGAGACCTGATGAGTGGCCTCTGGATGAATTTCCTGGGTAGGGATCAGACTGGGCGGTCCTTGTTCAATATCCCTTTGGCCATGGTCGCCAGGGATAGTAGATGTGGTTGCCCACGATTATGGTTAGGGAGATGGAGCAGAAGTGGGCATAGGGCCGGGGGAGGTAGGAGGATTGTCATCATCATTAGATTCGTCATCCGATAAAGTCCTCTCACCTTAAGATCCCTCGCTGGTGTCTGGGGAGGGCTCTATGTGCTATGGCATAGCTGGTCGCGGTTGTTGGACCAGCATAGAGCTTTCATATGACCTACGGGTAGCGGAGGTGTCTGGAATGACACTAAGCATGGCCCTTGACAAAGGCCTCTCCGCGGGGTATCCATCTTTGGAGATGGTAGGGCAATGACCATTCATTACAAACTGCGGGGTGAATGGTGCATCGCAAGGCAACTTGTGTACTTTCATCGCATCCTTGATGAAGAGGGCAAGAAAGCGAGGAAAGAGCACTGATGTGACCGGCTTCCCTGCGGCCATTAACTTATTCTTCTTCACCACAGTGGCGTGGATTTCGTTGTAGATCAAGAGGGCATAGTCCAGAGGCAAGTTGAAGAAGAGACCATACATGATGGTCATAATATTGATGTTGCCCTGGTCTATGCTCCCTAGTTTGCACGTGAGAGCTCTGTTGAGAACGCTAAAAAATACGTTCCACATGGGTAGAATGTATTGTCGCTTGAAGTCGGAGGTGTTTCGGAGCTTGCGGTTGTAGCCCAGCTTCTGTATGAAAAGCATAATGTTGTGACTTATTGGTGGGTCTTCGTAATGCATAATCCCGAGTTCCTGTCGGATAGCAATGAAAAGGACCCGAAAGATCTTTGCCCGGGAAATTTTAATCGAGCAAACCATGTCATTGGGGACATCAATGTCGCCCATGATACGACGGTTTTCTGGGTAGAAGTCACAAGTTTGCCAGTACTGTTGAATATACTTGACCGAAACCTCGTTGTCGAAGAGGGTGAGGGCCGGTTGAAGAATGCAGTTGTTGGTCACGGTTCCAGCATCTTCCTAAATCGAAACATGGCGCTGGCTGCTACGCTATAAAGGAAATAAGGTTGCGCCTTCACCAAGGCAATTGCTTTTGGTATAGTGGGTAAGCGCTTGATCCTAACAATTGGTATGAGAGCAGGTCACGTGTTCGAATCCCATGGTATGCATAATATGCAAGGAGTGCATAATTATGAGAAAGGCATGCTGCGTGACCATTGACTTCTAACGAAGCTTTTATTAGTACTGGCAGATGCTGGGGGGAGGATTGTTGGTCGCGGTTCCAGCATCTTCCTAAATCGAGACGTGGCGCTGGCTGCTACGCTATAAAGGAAATAAGGTTGCGCCTTCACCAAGGCAATTGCTTTTGGTGTAGTGGGTAAGCGCTTGATCCTAACAGCAGTTTTGAAAAAACTCGATTAGTATGGCGAACATGTCCTCAAAAAGTTGAGGACGAAGGTCGATAGCGTGATTGCTGGTCTTAATGGGAAGGAAAATGATTGCTCGACTGTCTGTGCCAGTCGATTGTACATGGGTGTCGTGGTTGTTGGATTCATATGAGGCGAAGGAAACCATGGTTACAAGATCGTAAGTTGCAGGTTTTTGTTCTTGAGAGAGTTTGTAGGCGTACAGGGTAATCTATTTGGGGAAGAAGGGTTTATATAGTGGGAGGGGGACGAGTGGTTAGATTTTAAAAAAATAATAATAAAGTATTAGGAAGGATGATGATGGTGGTGATGTTTGGGTAAAAGGGTGAAAGGTTTGTGATTGTGAGCCGTAAAGACAGCTCACGATCATAATGGTGCAGGTGGGGTATGGACACGTGTCAACGTGGGGTTGGATGGAGGGTAATATGGAGGGTTTCTAGGGAACATGCTTTTTATGTTGTCAGGCGCGTGGAAAGGTGACGTTTGGGGTATTTAGGGATAATTATTAAAAAATAATAATTATCCCAAAGGATAACTCTGAAGAAAATAATCCCAAAAAAAATATTTAAATTTAGAATTCCATCTAATTGGAAGATAAATACTAATTACGAAGTTTTGGTCTTCTAAAAACCCATGTTGTATAGTTTTTAGTCACAAAAGCTGCAATTTTGTATAATCTTAAAAAGGTTTTCAATTAAAGATGGGTTTTGGGAGAAAAATAATTTTGTCATGGAACCAGCGGGGCTCTGGTTGGTCATGACTTATGAAGGGGAACCAGAGTGACTCTGGTATCATAAGATGTTGGGTTTTGATGAGCCAGAGGCTTTGGGTCATCATATTTAACTTTTGGAATAAAAATATACCCTTTGAGTGGAACTAGAGGGGCGCTGGTTAAATGGAAGGGATTAATTATAGTGGTCCAGAGACTATGGATAGTGGAACTAGAGGCTCTGGTTGTGAAAATGCAAACAAAGGACCAAGGTATGGAACCAGAGGGTCTCTGGTTGGCTTGAGATGCACAACTAGAAGGATGGTAGGTTCATTTTGGATCCTTGAGGGTTTATGGTATATGCACCACTCCCCCTCAAATGATGCAAGGGGATGTGGAATGAGTTAAAACTCCTCCTAGAACCAATAGGAGAGAAAAAATAGAGTGACCAGAAGCTTGGGTCTATACAACCAGAGGCTCTGGTTGTGAAGGATGGTTTAAAAACAATGAATGATGATGAAGATGGAATGTCTATGGGACCAGAGGGTTTCTGGTTCCAAAGACATAGAATCCAGAGGCTCTGGTCTTTAGAACCAGAAGCTTTGGTTGCATGAAGGATATAAAATGCAAGGAAAATGATAACTAATGAAGACCAAGTTGGACCAAAGGGGCTCTGGTCACAAAGACTTGGAATCCAGAGGCTCTGGTCTTTGGAACAAGAGGCTCTGGTTGCAAATGAATGGAAAAACTTAAGTAACATGCATGACATAATATATGAAGGGAGACCAAGTTGGACCAGAGGGCTCTGTTCTTAAAGACTTGGAATCTAGAGGCTCTGGTCTATAGGACCAGAGGCTCTGGTTATGAAGGGGATACTTGGTGAATAACACCAAGTACTTTCTTTGGACCAGAGGGGCTCTGGTTACAAAGAGTGAATAATTTTGTCCAAATATAAAAAGTAATTCCAATTGTCTAGAGGTTCTGGTCTTTAGAACCAGAGGTTCTGGATTAGAGTACTTGGATATGAGGGCCATTCGAATATATCATTTTTGGCATAACCTTGAGAGATTGAGAATCTCTAGTTTGAAAGGATGATTTGCCTTAAGTGGTGAGATTCAGCATACCCATCTTGCTGACAAGAAACATAAATCTTTTCTCATCTAGTGCTTTTGAAAATAGGTCAGCAAGTTGAATTTCTGTAGGAACAAAATATATCTCTATAGTTCCCTTTTCTACATGATCTTTAAGAAAATGATACTTGACATCAATCTGCTTGGTCTTGGAGTGTTGCACAGGATTTGCAGAGATAGCTATGGCACTATTGGAGTTACAGAGGATAGGGATCTTTTAATATTGAAACCTATAATCCTTCAGCTGGGTTTTCATTCAGAGCACTTTTGAACAACAACTAGCAGCAGCAACATATTTTTCTTCTGCTGTAGAAGTTGAAACACAGTTCTGTTTTATGGATGTCCAACTCACTAGCTTGTCCCCTAAAAGTTGGCAACTTCCAGACGTACTTTTTCTATCAAGCTCGCAACTTGCATGATCTGATACCAGATTCCCGATGAAGGGGTGCCCTTAAGGTATCTAAAGATCCTCTTGACTGCATAGAGATGAGATTCTTTAGGATTAGCTTGATATCTTGCACAAGACAAGTAGCAAACATAATATCTGGCCTACTAGCTGTTAGATACAGGAGTGATCCAATCATGCCTCTGTAGGTTGTTACATCAACATCTTTGCCTGATGGATCAGAAAACAACTTATCTTCTGTAGCCATTGGAGTTCTCATCGATGATGAATTTGAAAGGTTATATTTTTTTAGAAGGTCAGTCACATATTTGGACTGATTGATGAAAATTCCTTCTAAAGTTTGTTTTATTTGAAGACCAAGGAAGAAACTTAGTTCACCCATCATACTCATTTCAAATTTGCTTTTCATCAGTTCTGAGAATTTTTCACAAAATTTGGAGTTAGTAGAGCCAAATATGATGTCGTCCACATATATTTGGACAAGTAGAATATCACCTTTATGCTTTTTAAGAAAGAGGGTTGTGTCGATGGTACCTTTTTCGAATCCATTGGCTATGAGAAAGGTGGAGATATTTCATACCAGGCCCTGGGTGCTTGTTTGAGCCCATAGAGAGCTTTGTCCAAAAAATATATATAGTTTGGATGCTTAGGATTTTCGAACCCAGGAGGCTACTGCACATAGACTTCCTCTTGGAGTTTGCCATTGAGGAAGGCAAACTTGACGTCCATCCGATAGACCTTGAAACCTTTGTGCGCTGTATAGGCGAGAAATATTATGATAGCTTCAAGCCTAGCAACGGGAGCAAAGGTTTCATCATAGTCTATTCCTTCTTCTTGGCAATAGCCCTTGGCAACAAGCCTGGCTTTGTTTTGTATAACAATGCCATCTTCGTCTTTCTTATTTCTGAAGACCCATTTGGTCCCAATAGTCGTTTCCCTTTGGGTAGAGGCATGAGGGACCAAACTTTGTTCCGCTCAAATTGGAGTAGCTTCTCTTGCATGGCGTCTATTTAATTTGGATCTTGTAGGGCTTCAGAAATTTTCTTTGGTTCCATCATGCTTAGAAAATTTGTGAAGAGGCATTCATTTGCAGTTGCAGATCTCGTCTTGACACCGGATGATGGATCACCAATAATGCAGTGATGAGGATGGTCTTTTGTCCACTTGGTGCAAGATTGAGGTTCTAGAGCAACATGATGCAATTCTTTATTGACTGATAGAACTGCTTGCTCCCCCTCAAAGAGATCATCTCCAGAGTGATGCTCTGGTTCTAAAGACATAGAAGAAGTAGATGGTGAAGTAACATGAGTTTCAGAAAGAGTTGTACCTTCAGCATTGGAGATCTCATGTGTTTCATCGGCTCTGGAAGGTAGTTTTTCAGTGTGTGCTTGTCCAGACACTGTTTCTTCTTCAAAGAGGTCTTCAAATAATTTAGCCAACTCTGATTTATTGGGTTTGCATAGAGATGAATCAGAGGCTCTTAGTGTTAGCTCGAGTTTTGAACTGCTGTGTCCGGAAGTCATGGGTGATGAATCATCGAAGGACAAATTGATGCTTTTTATGACGATCTTTGTCCTTCTTATGAATACTCTGTAGGTCTTGGCTGTTTGTGAATAATCCAAGAATATGCCTTCATCAGCCTTCTTGTCAAGTTTGCCAAGATACTCCCTGTCGTTGAGTACAAAGCATTTGCACTGAAAGACATGGAAATATTTGACATTAGGACGTCATTGGTTGATGAGTTCACATGGGGTCTTTTGGTGCCTCTTGTTGATGATAGAACGATTCTAGGTGAAGCATGCAGTAGAGATTGCTTCAGCCCAGAAGGAAATGGGTAGCTCACATGAAGCAAGCATGGTCCTTGCTGCTTCAACAAGGGTTCTGTTCCTTCACTCAACAACTCCATTTTGCTATGGAGTTTTGGCTGCTGAAAAGTTTTGAGAAATACCTTCACTGATGAGATATTCATCAATTTTGGTATTCTCGAATTCTATTCCATTATCCCTTCTAACTCTGATGAGTTTACGTTGAAGAAGCACTTGGAGCCTTTTCATCACCGTGATGAGGAGATCAGGAATATCTGATTTCTTCTTGACGAACTCAACCCATGTGTATCTTGAGTATTCATCAACGAGTACTAGGATGTACTTCTTCACAGAGAGGCTTTGTGTAGAGATTGGCCCACAGAGGTCGTTGTGGAGCATGTCTAAAGGTTTGGAGCACGAAGTTTCTAACTTGGATTTGTGAGAAGCCCGTTTTAACTTCCCCATCTCAAAGGCTGAGCAGAGGTGATCTTTTTCGAAATTGAGATCAGGAATCCCCTTGAACAACTTCTGTTTGGCTAACTTCTTCAAGACATCAAAATTCAGATGAAAGAATTTTTGATGCCATAGCCAATTTTCTTCATTCCTATGGGAGACAAGGCAGAGAGTGTCTTGACCCACAAAAGATTGAAAATCCAGAAGATAGAGATTTCATTCCCTCTTGGCCTTGATGATGGTTTGACCGGGCTTTGTTTCGATGATGTAAAAACCTTTGGAAAATCGTACTTCAAGACCTTTGTCGCAGAACTGACTTATGCTTAATAAATTGTGCTTCAAGCCTTCAACATAAGCCACCTTTGCAATTGATATGTTCCTTTTGATGAGGGTGCCATATCCCTTGATTGTCCCCTTGCTGTTGTCTCCAAAAGTTACAGAGCCTCCAGATTTTTCGATGAAGAAGGACAGCTGACTTCTATCACCAGTCATGTGCCTAGAGCAACCTGAGTCCATGTACCATGGTTGCACATGCTGGTTCTGCAAGACAAATTAAGGGGTTTTAGGTACCCATTTCATGATGGGTTCACGTTTGTTAGTCGGGGATTTGACATTTTCTTTTTCATCAGCTATCTTGGATTTGGGCATATTTCTTTTGCTATTAGCCTTTGCAGGCTTGGACTTCTTTTTCATTTTTTTCATGAGGTTTAACATTTTTATATCTATAAACATGCTCAGAAAAAATGCAGCGATGGTTTAACATATGATTCCTCAGATTTTGTAAATGAGTTAAACACTGACAAGTGGGAGTTTCTGGATTAGAGTGTTTAATAGATTTATTTTTATTCGAAGAACTTGAAGTAAAAGCAGAAGGTAAAGGTTCTGTCCTAGTTTTGGTTGTTTTTACAAACTTCCWATCTAGTGCAGAATTTTTATTCGAATGGGCAGGCATGGGTTTTACTTCTTTTTTGAGGAGAAGCTTCTTCCCTTTAGTTGAAGGAGAAGAAAAATGCATGTTAGAATTTTCAGAAGCATGCCACTTTTGTTTTCGTTCAGGACTGAACTTTATAAATTTAGATTGAAGGGTCGGGCCTTGTGAAGTTTCTTTGGCAGACTTAACCTGTTTCAGCTTTCCTTTTTCTTAGTCTGAAGAATTTTTTTCTTTTATGCATTAGTTTGGGAGGTCAGATTTCATTGAGATTTTCGAAACTTGCGGTTTCTTATCCACAATTATGTCTGGCGATTCACAGATTATTTCATCTTCAGAGTCAGAATCAAGAAAGTTTCTTGCAGATTTCTCAAAATCAAAATTTTCGTGAACATTCTTGGGAGAGAGGGGTTCTGAGGTTGAAGGTTCATAAGAGTCTTTTGGGAGTTTCATCGCTTCTGATTTCTCAGATGAATTTTCAAGGTTACTTGAATTATTCATCGATCTTTCAGATGAGGGTTTCTTACTAAGAATTTTTGTTCCATCGGCAACACTTACTGATGAACTTGTGGAGTTGATAACCAGAGATTCTGGTTTAACCATGGGGTTCCCATCAGTCTCTGGTTGTAACGCATCAACCTTTTCATCAGAATTCTTACTTGTGCTACACTCATAAACCACATTTTCAAAATCTTGCCTCGAGAAAATGGTTTTTCCATCGACTTTTACTCTTGTGAAAGTAGCTTTTCTGGAGAAAAGTCGGGTTTTTGCACACACCCAAGTTTAAAAGTGGATTCAAGGGTGGATTTCTTATTCTCGATGAAAGAGTCAAGATCATTGAATCCGATTCCTTGGAAATCAGTTTGGCCATTTAGTTCATTGGGCATCCTTATATTTCTTCATCAAAAGTTCATTGGTTTGAAGCTTCTGATGAAGAATGTCCCTTTCTTTTTGAAAGAAATCTTTAAGAGCTACTGAATTTAATCTTTCTGCCTCAGATTTTTTTGCGGGTTTTCTCTTTAACTAATTCAGCTTTTTCTTCTGTGAGAAGATTAGTCTCTCTTTTGTAGAAACTAACTTTTTTTTCAGCTTTTAATCTTCCAGATTTTTCAATGTTTAATTTTCTTTTAATTTAAGAAAATCTTCTGAAAGTTTATGACCTTTAACTCTAACTCAGATGGAGCAGAGTTGGTTTCATCATGGGAAGAATCATATACCTGGTCATCGGAGTCAGAAGTGGATTCTGCATTGGTCCTAGCCATCAGACATATGAGCGCCTTGTCTTCTTCATCAGACAAAGAATCGGACACCCAATTTTCTTTCTCAGCCATCAGGCTTCTCTCTCTAGGATTGTACTTGTAATAGTCTGCATCCTTGATCAAACGTCCTTTGCATTGTTTCGAAAAATGGCCTATTTTTCCGCATCTGTAGCAACGTAGGCCATCTTTCCTTCCGTCTCCTCTTTCTCTTCTGTCTTCTCTCCTTTCTTCTCTGTCTTCTCTTTCTTCTCTCCTTTCATCTCTCTGATGAAATCTCACCGACTTTTGTCCATAAGATGGCTGATATCTCTCCCTTCTATAGTCTCTTTTGCTGTCTTTTTCATAGGGCTTCTTGACGAACTTTTTCTGGAACTGCTTGGACATCAAGGCAACGGATTTAGAAAATGCCTTGAGATCATCATCAGAATCTGACACTTTTTCTTCAAATTCTGATTCAACTATCAAGGCCTTCTTGCTCTTCTTCTTGTGTTCTTTGGAAGAGCTCCTTGTAACCTCCTTTTCCTCTGACACCAAGGCAAGAGGTCCTCCGATTGACACCTTCCTCTTCAAGATATCTTGCTCCTAGGCAGCAAGTGTTCCATATACGTCATGAAGTGACCAACTGTCTAAGTCTTGATTTGCTTGTAGAGACATCGACAGTTGCGTCCACTCATCGCTGAGACTTTTGAGAAGGACATTATTTTCCTTCTTCATCTTTACAATGTCGTTTCTACGACATTGATTTATCAATGTATTGAAACAATCATACTTCTTCTGTATCAATTCATTAGGCAATGCTTTGAAGTTCGTATACTCGTTCAAGCATTGCGCTCTTCTGTTTTTCTTCGTTTTAGCGCCTCCCTCCAGTTAGTTAGCCAATTCATCCCATATCTCCTTTGCTATTGTACAAGCATCCAGGTATTGGAATATTTCATTTGGAATAGCCATGATTATTAGCCTCTTGGCCTTCCTGTCTGCCTCTACCCGCTCAATGTCATCTTCATACCAGTTGCTCTCATCCTTCACCATGTAATAAGCAGCAACTTCTGCGGTGGTACTCGTTCTAGGAACTCTTGGAACAAGAGTTTGAGGAATATACAGGCCTTCCATCACATATATGAGGAGATTTCTATCCATCCCCTCCAAGAAGTTCACCATGCGTATCCTCCATTGTGGATACTCCTCACGTTGAAGAGTTGGAGGCTTAGTGAGGGAACCAACACTGTAGGCCCAATTGGCCATTAAAGAGATTTAGAATAGAAGAAAAAAAATTCTAAGAATATAGAAAAATTGAGAGATTTTGAATACACATATTCAAATTGATCATTTTGATTGGAAAATCAATCAATTTGCTCGGATACCAATTGTTGATCCCAGATCTCTCAATATAACACGAAGATTTATGTTTATGAAACCTAAATCTATCGTATGAATGAAGAATAATGAAGAACAACTTAAAGAATATTCTAGAGAATATGAAGCTTCAAAGAATTTCACTATAATAACTTTGACGAGAAGAAAAGTAATTATTTACAAGACATATGATAGCTATTTATACTAGAAATCTAGTCTAAGAGATAACAATCTAGTGAAAAGATATCTATGGGATATTCTAGGGATAATATATCTATCTAGAGCTTCAGAGTTATCTCTAACAACCTTGTGTAACTGATTCCAGCTGTCGATGAGTCATCTTCAGCTGTTTTCTAGGTAGTGTGTTCAACCATGAGTCTTTATGTATCTTCTTTGCTTGGATGTCTCTGATTGAACTCTTGTAGTATCTTCTAAGTGGTAATAACCAGAGGGGTGATGGAGATGCATTGTTCATCGCACCTATGGACCATTCATCGCATCTCTGGTTTGCCTTGAGCACTTAGGTGTTTTCCAGCTCTTCTTCCATCGGTCCTCTGAACTTCCATACTTGTATATTTTTTATTACTTTTGTTGATCCCAGATCTCTCAATAACACTAATAATCGAGTTAGAAATAACCAAATTATAGTGTTTTAATGAACAAAGTGATGAACACTCAAGAATGAATTATGAACATCAAAGAACAATCTTGAGTGTCAAAAGTTTCACTTTATTAATAAGAAAAACGTAAAAGCGACATTTAATACAATAGGCCTAATCACCTATTTATACTAGTAAGCTAATTAGAAGATAACTATCTAGTGAGACTWTTTAGCTAATCTTCTATTAACAGATAATGTTTATCTAAACTATTGATAAGCTATAATAATAAGATAAACTTGAAATCCAGCTGTCGACTTGTCATCTCCAGCTGTCTTTCATGGGATGATGAATCAACCTTATCTTCATATATTCATCGTAAGCCTCTGGTTGAATTGTTGAAGAAAACTCTAAGTGTTGTTGACCAGAGGGGTGATGAAGATGCTCTTTCCATCGCATCTCTAGTTGTTCATCGACCCTCTGGTTGTTCTCCAGACTTAGTCAATTCTGCCTTGATGTCTTCATCGTTCTTCTGGTTCTTCATCACTTATTGTTTTTTATTACTTTTACACTTTATGGATTATGGGTCTAACAATCTCCCCCTAAGTAATGAAAGAACATAAACTAATCTATGAACAAAATTAAAGAACAAAGACTAATCTAAAGAAAAACATCAATTTCCAAATTCCCATTGGATGATGAATTCTTACAATACTGGAAACAAAAGACATCATTTCAAGGCAAAAATTTACAACTCATCATGATCTACCTTGAGATATATCCCAGAAGCGCAGAAGCAGTCTTCGATAGCCGATGACTGTTGATATCTCATGAATGAGTTGATTCCCATCTTCTYTTGGCACATGAGATCTACCAAGTCTTTCTCTGATGACCTTCTRAAAYCACTCAAGTGTATCGGTTGAATACTTGAAGGCTTCAGTCAATCTGAAGAATTTCTTTAYCCCGAACTCATTCTTGAAGACAAGTCCAAGCTCGGGTTGAGTTAAGACAGAGGCAGATCTTTTCTCCTACAGGCCTG
This sequence comes from Cynara cardunculus var. scolymus, assembly GCF_001531365.2. Taxonomy (NCBI): domain Eukaryota; kingdom Viridiplantae; phylum Streptophyta; class Magnoliopsida; order Asterales; family Asteraceae; genus Cynara; species Cynara cardunculus. The sequence continues at coordinate 11,966,222 of NC_037543.1, forward strand.
GGAAGTCTTCATTTGGTGGAGTGCAGGAGAGTCTTTCGATGCCTAAGCGAAGAGCAATGTCAAAATCACTCTTGGCTTGATGCTTTACCAGGGTCTCCATTGTTTTCACAACCGCTCTGTTCGCCATCCTAATTTTGATGCCATGATTCTGTCACTGAGCCGTGTATGCATAAAGTTTGATCAAGTCATAGGGATTGAGGTTGATCAGGTTATTGTCATTGAACACGTTGATTTGACCATGTGCTCTTTCCATTGTGTTCTTGATGTATCTTATGGCTCTGTTGGCGAAGGTCCTCATTTTTAGGTCCATAACCCTCCTTATCCCATCGTTTGAGAAGACAGCCTGTGGTGCTTGGGTGGTTTGTCTAATAAACCTATGGTGTAGGAGGTCCATGGATTCTGGCGATAGAACCAGAGGATTAAGGGTCAAGCTTTCATCACGGTCGTGATATAAGTATTGATGGATATTTTCCACCATTATGGGTTCCCTGGGTGGCAGCTCTGGACGTCTCCGCAGCGACGCCATGTTCTGAATAATTTCATAGACTAGGCTCTGTGAAGGTTGCCTTGACGAAGAAGGAATATCCGCTTGCACCGTGGTTGGTTGGGTATGGGTTGGTGAAGGTATGGTTTTTTGTTAGGTTGGTTCTGGTTTATTGGGTTCAGGATGGGTGGTTTCTGGTTCATGGGGTTCTGTTTGGGTTTGAGATTGTTGGGGTGAGGAAGGTTGGATTATTGTTGGTTCTGGTTGTATGGGTAAAGTGGTGAAGGGTTCTGTGGTGCGARGGGTTGGTGAAGGAGTTAAGGGTAGGTTTGGTGTTGGTGACGAAGTAAAAGGTGGGGTGGATGGATTTTCATCGTTTGAGGAACTCAACACGATGGGTTCTTGGGTAGTAGCGAAGGGAACATGTACATTTTGTACATCTTCAGAGGGCTGAGCCTCTGGTTCCCTTGCTTGGGTTCCTTCGGTTATGGGTGGTGGTTGTTCTTGTGTTTGTGGTGGTGGTGCAGCGGATTCCATTTGCTGGGCAGCCGCGGCCTGATCCTCCCCCTCATGAGGTTCAAGACCTTGATCATCGGGGTCTGGGTCCTCATGTCATGTCCTTTTTTGTGGGCGGCTGCTGGAGCATGAGGCTCTGTTCCTCTTCTTCTTTTTCTCCTTCCTGAAGGATGCAAGATACGCCTTCAGGGATGCTTGTCTTCGGCTCTCCTCCATTGTGTGAAGGAGAGAGATGGTGCGCCTTTGTTCATCAGCAAGGTTCTGGGAGAAAACCCTGGTTGGATGAATATCACGATAAACGAATTTTGCACTTATCTCATTGAAGGATGAGACAAGTGCCTTGGACAGAGCCCTTAGATTGGCTCTGGTAGCAAACTCCGTGCTTGATGATGAAGCTTGTGGTGTCGTGGAGGTGGTGGTGGATGTAGATGGAGGAATGGGAAGGTTGGTTATGAGATTTCTCACCTCTGTAGTGAATGAGGAGAAGGCTTCATCGAAGGATGGGCCTACAGAGGGAGGTGGGGGTGGAGTAGGCTGGGGGATTTGGGCTAGTAATGTGGCAGGGAGTTGGGTGAGGGTGGTTTGTATGGTGGCCATTTGGTGGGTAAGGGAGGCAAGGGTTTCATCGATTGATGAAGTGGATTGAGGTGGGGCTTTTTGAGGAATTTGGGAGATGGTTGTTGGTAGGGTGTTAAGGTTTTGAAGGATGGTGTTTAGCTGGGTGGTTATGTAGGTAAGGTTCTCATCGGCCTCAGTTGCCTGGGCCGTGACGGTGGCGATGGAGTGGATGAGGATTTGGTTTCTTTGGGTGGCAAGGGAGGATGTGGTGTTGTGGTGTTGGGTGATGGTTTGCTCGAGCATTTGGAGACGTGTTGTATTGTCTCGGGTTTGGGTTTCAAGTTGGGAGAGGTGTCGTTGAAGGATGGCAAGGGATTGTTGAAGGTCGGTGTTATCGGTTGATGGTTGGTTGTCAACAATCCCTTGTATGATGAGTTTAAGGTCTTCCAAGGACCGTAGAACTGAGTCGACAAAGGCTTGGAATTCAGCCTTTGTGACCAGATCGGCAATGGAGGTAACCCCTACAGCAACGGATGCTGCAGGTTGAGCCTCTGCTCCTGAGGTGCCTTCATGGCCTTGTGAGAATGTAGGCCGTGAAGGGCTTCCATCATGTCCTTGATAGCCCTCAAGTGAGGAGCTATCTCATGATGTTGCTGCATCGGCTTCCTCTTCCTCGGTTTCAGAGACTGGGTAAGTGAAGCGAATGTGTGTCCACTTCGGTAGATCAAATATCGAAGGGGGGTGTGCAGGAAAGGAAGATCGCTCTGAACGATCTTGGGGTGTATCAATGTCAGAAGCAACATATGCTTCTGTGTGTGTGATAGGTTGTGTCGAGCCTTGAGGCGAAGGGGCTCTTATTTCTTCATCATCTCTCTGTTGGGAGAGGGGTGATGGAATATGGGGTACCTCAGCTGATTCATCTCCAGAGGCCCGAAGAATGGCCTCTGGATGGCTGGCTTGGGTAGGGATTGGACTGGGTCGTCCTTATTCAATACCCCTTTGGCTTTGATCGCCAGGGGTAGATGTGGTGGTTGCCCTTTGGGAAGTGGGTGGAGGAATTGTTTGAGTAGGGCCGGGGGAGGCACGGTGAGTGTCATCATCATCTTCATCATCCGATGAAGATGCCTCTTGTGCTCCCTCGCTTGGTTCTGGGGATGGCTCTAGTCGCTCTGGGGTAGCTGCCCTCGGTTCCTGGGACAGCATAGAGCGTTCATAGGTTCGGCGGGTCTCAGATGTCGATGGATTGACATTCAGCATTGCCCTTGAGAGTGGGCGGTTGATGGTGTAACCCTCCTTCGATAGGGTGGGTCGATGGCCTTGCATTTTGTAGACGGGAGTGAATGGCTCTTCAGCCGGTAGACCATGTTTCCTCATTGCGTCCCCTATGAAGAGGGCTAGGAAGTGAGGAAATAGAACAGTAGATAAGGGCTTGCCAGCGGCTTGGAGTTAGCATTTCTTGACTACCACCGAGTGGATCTCATTGTAGATGAGAAAGGCGTAGTCAAGGTTGAGGTTGAAGAATAGCCCGTACATGATCCTCATGATATTGATGTTTCCTTGGTCCAATGACCCGAGCTTGCATGTGAGGGCCCTGTTCAGGATTGAGAAGAACATGTTCCACATTGGCGGGAGGAATTGGCGTTTGAAGTCGGAGATGTTGCGTAGGTCACGATTGTAACCTAGCATCTTAATGAAGCGTAGTATGTCGTCGATGGTGGGTGATTCGTCATATTCGGCAATGCCAAGCTCTTGACGAGTGGGAATGCACGAAACTCGAGAAACTTTAGCCCGCGAAATTTTGAGCGAGCAGATCATATCGTTTGGAGCATCCATGTCCCCCATTATTCCATGGCTTTCGGGGTGGAATTCACAGTTTGCCAGTATTGTTGGATGTACTTTAGTGGTACGCCGGTGTCGGCAAGGGTCAGGGCTGGTAGTAGAATGCAGTTCTTGAAGAACTCAATCATGACGGCAAACCTGTCGTCAAATAGTGTGTTTCGCAGTTCAATGGCGTGGTTGTTTGGCTTCATTGGAAGGAAAATGATGGCGCGGCTATCGGCGTCGGTGGATTGAACTCGACTGTCATTGTTGTTTGACTCGTGGGAGGTAGAGGAGGCCATTGCTTAGGAGGTTGCAGGTAGAATCGTTCTTCAAATGCTATTTGCAGGTTTAAGGAGGCGTAAAGAGGAAATGGAAGTAGAAGAAAGGTATTTATAGGTGGGAAAGAGGTGGGGGATGGGGTGGGGGTGGGAATGGGAAACGGTTTCTTGATTATTATATTGAAATAATCATGAAAAAGTAGAGGCGGTTGGGTAATAGACGATTTGATTTGGAGATCGTGAGCCGTCTTAATTGTACTTGCCATTAATGTTGGAGGACACGTGTCAAGGCGGGGTTAGGGAAGGAAAATTGAAAGGGTTTATGGGGAACAGGCTGTATATGGTGTCAGGCGCGTGTGAGGATGACGTATGGATTATTTGAAATAAGAAGTTACTCCAAATAATATCTCGTTAAGAATTGATCCAAAAACGATTTTAAAAAAATCCATCTAATTGTAAGATTAATACAAATTACGAAGTTTTGGTCTTCTAAAAACCCATGTTGTATAGTTTTTAGTCACAAAAGCTGC
>NC_037543.1:11972358-11973837 GCF_001531365.2 Cynara cardunculus var. scolymus
GGAGTGATCCAATCATGCCTCTGTAGGTTGTTACATCCACAGGTTTGCCTGATGGATCAGCAAATAACTTAGCGCCTATAGCCAAAGGTGTTCTCATCGATGATGAATTTGAGACAGAGTATTTCTTCAGAAGGTCAGTCACATATTTGGACTGATTGATGAAAATTCCTTCTGAAGTTTGTTTTATTTGAAGACCGAGGAAGAAGCTTAGTTCTCCCATCATACTCATCTCAAATTTGCTTTTCATCAACTCTGAGAATTTTTTGCAATGTTTTGCATTTGTAGAACCAAATATGATGTCGTCCACATATATTTGAACAAGTACGATATCACCTTTGTGCTTTTTGAGAAAGAGGGTTGTATCGATTGTACCTTTTTCGAATTCATTACTGATGAAAAAGGTAGATAGAGTTTCATACAAGGCCCTGGGTGCTTGCTTCATCCCATAGAGGGATTTATCCAGAAAGTAGACGTAGTCTGGATGTTTTGGATCTTCGAACCCAGGAGGCTGCTGCATGTAGACTTCTTCTTGAAGTTTGCCGTTGAGGAAGGCATACTTGACATCCATCTGATAGACCTTAAAGCCTTTGTGAGTTGCGTAGGCTAGGAACATTCTGATGTCTTCAAGTCTTGCAATGGGAGCAAATGTCTCATCATAATCAACCCCTTCTTCCTGGTGTTAGCCTCTGGCAACAAGCCTGACTTTGTTCCTTATTACGATGCCATCTTCGTCCTTCTTGTTTCTGATGACCCATTTGGTTCCTATGGCCGTCTTCCCTTTGGGTAGAGGCATAAGTGACCATACCTTGTTTCGTTCAAACTGGAGTAATTCTTCTTGCATCACGTCTATCCAGTTTGGGTCTTCTATGGCTTCTGAAATCTTCTTTGGTTCTATCATACTCAGAAAGTTGGCGAAGAGACATTCATTTGCAGTGGCTGATCTTGTCTTGACACCAGAGGTTGGATCACCAATGATTTGGTGGTGTGGGTGATCTTTTGTCCACTTGGTGCTAGATTGGGGTTCTGAAGCAACAGGATGCAGCTCTTCATCAACTGATGGAACTGCTTGCTCCCCCTCGACGAGATCATCTCCAGAGTTAGACTCTGGATCTTGATCATGATCTGAAGACACAGAAGAAGATGGTGAAGTAACATGAGTTTCAGTAAGAGATATACCTTTAGCATTGGAGACTTCATGGTCTTCATCTATTCTGGAGATAGATTTTGCATTTGGCTCGTGTCCAGAGATTACTTCTTCATCGAAGATGTCTTCAAATAATTGAGGTAACTCTGATTCATTGGGTTTGCTAAGTGATGAATCAGATGCTCTTCGTTGAAGTCCGAGTTCTGAACTGTTGTATCCAGAAGTCATTGGAGTGGAATCATCAAAGAACACATTGATGCTTTCTATGACGATTCTTGTCCTTTTGATGTAGACTCTGTAGGCTTTGGCGGTTTGGGAATAGCCCAGAAATATTC
>NC_037543.1:11975127-12009435 GCF_001531365.2 Cynara cardunculus var. scolymus
TTGGTTCTAACTTTGTATCGATAAATGTGTTGGGAGAAAGGATAGTGATGTGTCAACATGTGATTCCTTAGGTTTTGTAAAAGAGTTAAACATTGACAGTGACGATGCTTTGGATTTGTATGTCTAACATTCTTTTTATTTGATGGAAACAAATAAGTAAATGCAGGAGTAAATCCTGTCTTAGCATCGGTTTTTTTACAAACTTTTTATCTAGTTCAGATTTTTTTATTTGAAGAGGTCTTTGGCTTTACTTCTTTTCTCCTGTGGAAAGTCTGCTTTTCTTCAGCTGAATGAGAGGAAAAGTGGTGGTTAGTTTTCTTAGAGGCAGGCCACTTCTGTTTTTGCTCACGAGTAAACTTGATGAACTTGAAGGATGTATTAGGGCCTTGTGAGTTATCTTTGGCAGATTTGCTATCTTTYAGTTTTCCCTTTCCTTTGTCTGAAGATTTCATCGATGAAGGAATACCAGATTTCATTGAGGGTTTTAAGTTTTGATGCTTCTTATTCTCAATGATTTTTGGTGATTCACAAATTATCWCTTCTTTAGATTCAGAATCAAGAAAGTCTCTTGYTGATTTCTCGAAATCAAAATTAGCATGGATTGAAGTGGAAGATGTGGGTTCAGAGGTTGATGCTTCAGAGTGATCTGCTTGAGGTTTCATCGATTCTGACTTTGATGAACTTTCAATTTTACTTGGGTGGTTCATCGATTCATCAGCTGATGTTTCCTCATTAGGATTCTCTTTTTCATCAAYRGTACTTGCTGATGAGGTGGAATTGACAATCAGAGACTCTGGTTTGACCATAGGGTTTCCATCGGTCTCTGATTTAGAGGTGTTATTTCTTTCATCAGAATTCTTACTTGTACTGTTCTCGTATACCACATTCTCAAAATCCTATCTCAAAACGACAGTTTTTCCATCGACTTTAACTCTTTTAAAATTTGCTTTTGGTTTTGAAATAAAGTCGGGTTTTTGAATGCATCCAAGTTTGAAAGTGGAAGTTTGAAAGTGGATTCAAGGGTGGATTTATTTGATTCGATGAAGGAGTCCATTTCATTGAATCCAATCCCTTGAGTGTCCGTTTGACCATTTAATTTTTCATAAACGTCTTGGGCATATTTGTACTTCTTCATCAGAAGTTCATTGGTTTGAAGCTTCTGGTGAAGAATTTCCCGCTCTTTTTGAAAGAAATCTTTAAGAGTAACTGAGTTTAGTCTCTCTGCCTCGGATTCTTTTAAGGCCTTAGTTTTCTTTTCTAAGTCCTTAGTTATTCGTTTGTTTAGTTCTAGAAGTTTATCTTCCTCTGATTTCTTAAGAGTGCTGATGCGAGTCTTTTCCTTAGCAAGTTCGGCTTTTTCTTCGGTTAGAAGGTCAGTCTCTCTTTTGTAGAAACTTGCTTCTTTTTCCGCTTTTATTCTTTCAGATTTTTCAAAATTTAATTTCTCTTTTAATTTAAAGAAATCCTCTGAAAGTTTTATCACCCTTAACTCTAGCTCTGATGGAGCAGAGTTGGTTTCATTGGAAGTAGACTCACATACCTGATCATCAGAGTTGGAGGCAGATTCTGCATTTGACGTGGCCATCAGACAGATGAGTGCTTTGTCTTCATCGTCTGATGAAGAATCAGACACCCAGTTTTCTTTCTTAGTCATCAAGCTTCGCTCTCTAGGATTATACTTGTATTTGTTCTTGTAATAGTCAGCATCCTTTACCAATTGTCCTCTGCATTCTTTGGAAAAATGACCGAGTTTTCCGCACCTGAAGCATCGGAGGTCATTTTTCCTTCCATCCTTGTCCTCTTTCCTCTCGTCTCTTCTGTCTTCTCTTCTTTCTTCTCTCTCTTCTCTTCCATCTCATCTATCTTCCCTCTGATGAAATTTGGATGACTTCCTTTCATAGGATGACTGGTACCTTTCCCTCTTGAATTCTTTTCGTTCATAGGGTTTCTTGATGAACTTTTTCTGGAATTCTTTGTAATCAAGGCCAAAGATTTGGCAAAAGCTTTAATTTCATCATCTAATTCAAAAGTTTCTTCTTCAGATTCTGATTCTACCACAAGTGCTTTCTTTCCTTTCTTCTTATGTTCTCTGGTAGGGGTCCTTGATATTTCCTTTTTCATCGGCAGCAAGAGCGAGAGGTCCACCGATGGATACCTTCTTCTTCATTATGTCGTTCTCTTGTGCTGCAAGCGTTCCATACAGATCATGAAGTGACCAGCCGTCTAGGTCCTGATTTTCCTGAAGGGACATAGACAGCTGAGTCCATTCATCGCCAAGAATTTTTAGGAATAAAACGTTGTTTTCTTCCTTAGTTCTGGAGATATCGTTTTGACGACATTGATTGATCAATGTGTTGAAACGATCGTATGTTTTCTGTATCGGTTCATTAGGAAGGGCCTTGAAATTTGTGTATTCGTTGAGACATTGTGCTCTACGATTTTTCTTCGTTTTTMCTCCTCCTTCCAGTTGGCTTGCCAGTTCATCCCATAGTTCCTTRGCTGTKGAACATGCATCGAGGGATTGGAAGATTTCATTGGGTATGGCAATGATTATCAGTCGTTTGGCCTTCTTGTCCGTCTCTACCCGTTCTATGTCGTCTTCATCCYAATTCTTCTCATCCTTGGGCATATAGTAGGCAGGAATTTCAGCTCTGGTGTTTGTTCCTGGGACTCTTGGGACAAGAGTTTGTGGAATGTAAGGACCCTCCATTACAGATCGCAGGAGGTTCATGTCCATTCTTCCAAGAAATTTACTATTCTTATCTTCCATTGTAGGTATTCTTCTCGTTGAAGAGTTGGAGGCTTGGTGAGGGAGCCAACACTATACGCAGAATTCCAGTTGGCCATTGAGAATTTTTGAAGAGAAAGATTTTACGTTTTGAAGAGAGAGAAAAACAAAAATTGAGAGATTTAAGATGATCATTTTGATTGGAAAAACAATCAATCGGCTCTGATACCAATTGTTGATCCCAGATCTCTCAATAACACTAATAATCGAGTTAGAAATAACCAAATTATAGTGTTTTAATGAATAAAGTGATGAACACTCAAGAATGAATTATGAACATCAAAGAACAATCTTGAGTGTCAAATGTTTCAATTTATTAATAAGAAAAACGTAAAAGCGACATTTAATACAATAGGCCTAATCACCTATTTATACTAGTAAGCTAATTAGAAGATAACTATCTAGTGAGACTATTTAGCTAATATTCTATTAACAGATAATGTTTATCTAAACTATTGATAAGCTATAATAATAAGATAAACTTGAAATCTAGCTGCCGACTTGTCATCTCCAGCTGTCTTTCATGGGATGATGAATCAACCTTATCTTCATATCTTCATCGTAWGCCTCTAGTTGAATTGCTGAAGAAAACTCTAAGTGTTGTTGACCAGAGGGGTGATGAAGATGCTCTTTCCATCGCATCTCTGGTTGTTCATCGACCCTGTGGTTGTTCTCTAGACTTAGTCAATTTTTCCTTGATGTCTTCATCGGTCTTCTGGTTCTTCATCATTTATTGTTTTTCATTACTTTTACACTTTATGGCTTATGGGGTCTAACAACTTTTACAATAAGAATTATGGGGTCTCACAGAGGAAGCAGAAATGACAGAGGATTCGACCCAAATAACCCTCCTTCTCAATTAATCATGAAGGAAGAAGAAAAACCTGACAAGAAGAAGCATGCAGTTCGATGCTTCAGATGCGGAAGAATGGGCCACTACTCAAAGGAGTGCAAAGGCCCTCTGGTTAAAGACGAATTTTACTACAAAAACAAGTATAAGTACAACCGGCCCCAGAGGAGTCTCATGGCCGAACAAGAGAACTGGGTCTCTGACTCTACATTAAACGAAGTGGACCAAGCCCACTTATGCGGCATGGTTGTTGATCACGATGCAGAAGAGTCTGGATCCGGCTCCGACTCTCAGGTATGCTCTACTTCTGGCTATTCCCATTCTGAATTGGAGCAAAGCATCTCTATTTAAAAAGAGATTTTGATTAAAAAGTATCAAGATGCTCAACAGGTGTACGAAAAGATAAATTCTCAACAGGATAAAGCAGGAATAGGTTATAAAGACCTAGACCTCACCTGGAAGAAGAAACCTACTATTGAATCTGTCTTTCGTTTATGGGCACAGCAAAAACCCGATTTTTCGGTTCTTCCTAAAACATCACCATTCAAAAGAATTAAACTTGAATGTGGGGCCAGAGCACGAAAGCTCAAGTTTAAAAATATCTCTTACTCTTCTAAAAGTATGCATCTAGTTGATCTAAAAAGCATACAAAAGACAAAAGAATTTTTTAGTTTTGGTACCCATAATCCCGAACATTTAATATCAAATGGTGTTGAAATTAAAACTGAATTAGAAGAGACCAAGAGTGCATCATCGAAAGAAGATCTTTTCAAATCTTTGGATCCAAAGTAGATGGATGAATTCACAGAGAAAGTGAGACAAGTTTTTGAGAAAGATCTGCTTGAGGTCTTGAATCATCCCTCTGTATCTCATTCAAACAATCCAGAGAGTAATTCCTCGAAAACTTTTGCAAGCTCCCCATCGATGCAACAGAAGGACGAAGGCATTGATACTTGTCTACAGAGATCTCATGATATCAATGAAATCTCTACAACTCAAAATCCACTCAAATATTTTCTTGACTCTGACTCTAAATCAGAGGTGGACTTGAGTGCAAAACAGATTGAGACAGAGATAGTGAATCTAGGACAAGAAGTTCACAAACTTCAGAATGGGATATTAAATAAATATGTTCCAGCAATGGAGCAAAGGAAAAAGATTCCTATGTGTCCAGACTTCATGGACATGTGTTTGAAAGCTAAGTCTTTTCTTGAGCTCGAGAAGGAAAACAAGGCTAAGAAACCCAAATCTACCACATCTGCATCTAGTTTTGAAGTCTAAATTTCAAAAGCCAATAAAGTTCACTCCGGAACAGAAACGAAAGTTTGCTTCTAACTCTAAATCAAATTCCTTTGTTTCAAAGAGGCCTTTGAAGGCCAAAGGAGTAAGAGGGGAGAAAGGCAGTCCAGAAAAGACAAAGGCCTATTTAAATAAACAATCGAAACTAGATAGGGAGTTCTTTTGAACAAACAATGCTAGGAACGGTTGTAATAATATGTTTTATGAATTCAATAAGTCATTTTGTCATCAAAATTGTGTTCATACTTGCAAATGTCTTTATCTACTGTGACAATTAAAGCAGCACCTTTCTAGCCCTAATTGCATTCTCTCTGGGTCATCCAAGAATAAATCTAAAAGGACCCAGAAGAAGAAAACTCCTAAGGCCAAATCTAGCAAGCCAGACCCCAAGTCTGAAAAATCAGGTTTTGAGGCAGACCCTTCCCACAAACCAAAAGTTGAGAATCCAAAGCTTAGTCATCGAGGACCCATCATGAAATGGCTACCTAAATCCCTATAATTTGTTTTGCAGAAGCTACATGTGGACATTTGGTACCTTGACTCCGGATGCTTAAGACACATGATCGACAACAAAAAGTTGCTCTCCTCATTCAAAGACAAAACTAGAGGACAGGTGACTTTTGGGGTTAATATACAAGGATAAATCCAAGGCTACGGAGATCTTCATCAAGATAAGGTTTCTGTCTCAAGAGTTGCTTATGTTTTTGGGATTAAGCATAACCTTCTAAGCATAAGTCAACTCTGTGATTCTGGCTATAACGTCAAGTTCCAAAATGAATCTTGTTCAATATTTTTAGAATCAAGTCAAGAGTTTCTAAGAGCCAATCGTAATGGGAATATGTACCTTATGAAATTCTTTCCTAGGGATAACTCAGAGACTCTCTGTCTCATATATCGCAAATGTGAAGAAGCATGGCTCTAGCATCACAAGTTTTCTCACTTAAATTTTCCAAATATAGAGAAGCTTGTGAAAAACAAATTTGTCAATGGACTACCAATTATAGTGTTCGAAAAGGACCATCCCGTAAGGCAAAGAAAAACATGTCCTACATCAGACCTTTGCACATGGTGCATGTGGACCTTTGTGGTCCAATCTCTGTGCAGAGTCTATTTGGCAAAAGTATATCTTAGTGCTTATTGACAAATTTACAAGACATACTTGAATCGAGTTTGTAAGACAAAAGTCAAATGTACGAGCGCTGCTGATGAAACTTATGACCAAGATTCAAGTCCTTCTATAGAGCAGAATTCAAAAGCTGAGAAGTGACAACGATACATAGTTCAAGAATGCAAAAAATGATGTTTACCTTGACAAAGAGGGAATCTCTCAGAACTTATCTACTGCAAGAACACCACAATAGAATGGTGTTGTAGAAAGGAAAAATCGGACCATGGTTAAAGCTGCAAGAACGATGCTTGCAGATTCTAGTCTTCCAGCCCAATTTTTGGGCAGAAGCATTCTCAACTGCATGTTTTACCCAAAATAGAGCAACCGTGGATTGGAACACAGGAAACTTTTTGAAGACTTCTTTGATAATTAAGACATCTCTACATGTGCACCCAGAGATGACTCTGCACGTGTTCTAGAAGAGCCACAGACTTCAAGTACATCCACCTTTGGCCCTTCTAACACCTCTGCTTCCTCTGGTGATCAAGCTAATACACAACCAGAGCCTTCAAGCTCTGATTCAGAGCCCATTCCTTCAGAACCAGAGAACATTACCTCTGTCTCTAAACCTGGTTTCGCTATACCATCATCTGAGGGGGAGCAAGCAGAGCCATCATCACCAACTATGAGCCATATGCCAAACATACCAGGGAGCAAGATATTATGACTCCAACGTCTGTACAAGCTCCGATTACAAGATGGACAAAAGACCATCGTGCTCATCAAATTATTGGTGAATCTTCAAGTGGAGTAAAGACAAGAGCTGCCATAGCCAATGAATATTTATTTGTAAACTTTCTAAGCATGGTAGAGCCCAAGAAAGTTCATGAACCCTTACAAGACTCTAGTTGGGTTGATGTCATGCAAGAAGATCTCCATCAATTCAAAAGAAACAAGGTGTAGACTCTCATTCCTTTACCAAAGGATAAAATTGCTATTGGTACTAAGTGGGTTTTCAGGAACAAGAAGAATGAGGATGGTATAGTGGTATGAAACAAAGCCAGACTTATTGCCAAAGGCTACTGCCAGGAAGAAGGCATAGACTATGACTAGACCTTTGTGCCAGTTGCAAGGCTTGAAGCTATACGCTTATTCCTAGCCTTCTCTGCACATAAAGGATTCTAAGTTTCAAATGGACGTTAAGTCAGCCTTTTTGAATGGAAAGCGAAAGAAGGAAGTCTATGTGCAACAACCTCCGGGGTTTTGAAAGTTCCATATACCCAGAGTAGGTCTACTTTTTAGACAAAGCTCTGTGTGGACTCAAACAATCTCCAAGAGCCTGATATGAATGTCTTTCATCTTTTCTTCTCTCTAATGGTTTCAAAAAAGGTAAAATCGATACCACTTTGTTCATAAAGAGGCATAAAAGTGAGATGCTTCTAGTCCAAATATACTTGGACGATATTATATTTGGTTAAACAAACCAGAGGCACTGTGATAAGTTCTTTGCGTTAATGAAGAGTGAGTTTGAAATGAGCATGATGGGAGAATTAACGTTCTTCCTCGGGCTCCAAGTAAAACAAAGGGAATATGGTATCTTCATTAACCAAGCTAAGTATGTCTCTGACATCTTAAAAAACTACCAACTTCACAAATCAATTGCAACGGGGACTAAGCTTGACACAGATCCATTTAGAAACCGGTGGATGACTTACCATGGAATGATTGGATCATTGTTGTACCTCACGACTAGTCGACCAGATATAATGTTTGCCACTTGTCTCTGCACTAGGAGCCAAGAAAACCCTAAGGAATCCCACCTTTTTGCTATTAAAAGAATCTTTCAATGCCTAAAAGGGACTCAATTCTTGGGTCTCTGGTATCCTAAGCATTGTGGTTTTGATCTTGTCGTGTATACAGATTATGATCATGCAGGATGCAAACTCGATCGAAAGAGCACATTTGGAAGTTGTCAACTGCTTGGCAACAAGCTAATAAGTTGGACATCCAAGAAGCAAAAATGCGTATCCACTTCTACTGCGGAAGCAGAGTATGTAGCCGCAACAAGTTGCTGTTCCAAAGTAATTTGGATGAAGACTCAACTCAAAGATTACGGCATTGAGTTTGACAAAATCCCCATCCTATGTGACTCTGAAAGTGCAATAGCCATCACGGCCAATCCAGTACAACACTCTAAGACAAAGCATATCGATGTTCGATACCATTTCATTAAAGACCATGTAGAGAATGGTACGATCAAAATGTTCTTTGTTAGTACAGGTCACCAACTTACAGAAATATTCACCAAGGCTCTCGATGAGAATGGATTTAATTTCTTGGTCAGCAAGTTGGGTATGCTCAATCTTCAATAATAAATCAGAGCCTCTGCATACACATTGAGCATATCTCTGTTTGATATTACTTTGAAGTCCATAAGACAGAGCATCTACATATACTATGCAGAGTCTCTTGCTCGAGTCTATTAACTTGTTGTCGTATAGAGCCTCTATACCTTGTTCTATCTCTCGTACAATTCTTATAATCCTTGATCCAAGCATAGTTCAAGGGGGAGAAACACAGCCGGCCCAATTCAAGGGGGAGACTTGGATTGCCAACCATACAGAGCCTTTGTATGTACTATACAGAGCTTCAGTCTCATCAAATATCCATTTTAAGGCGTGAACTCTACATAGTCTGTGTGTCCCACTTCTATGATCAATCTTCAAGAATATCAATATAAACTCAATAAGAACACTTGAGAGAAAAAGTCAAATAGTCAAGATAGTATTATTTCACTCAATTATACGTAATATTACAATTAAGCTCTCTTACTCTAAACTTCCCTTACAAGACCTATTTATAGGTCAAACAAGAAAAGCATAAGTCAAAGTCAAATAATGACTTACAAAGTTAAAATCTCTACAAATACAAAATAAATCTTTTAGGACGAATACAATCAATACTAAAATTCAATCCTAACATTCTCCCCCTTTGGATTCAGGCTTGAAAGAATTTGTACTCTTTGAATCTCTTTAGAAACTTTGACACTTTAAGCTCTTTAAAGCATCTTAAAATCTTCAAGTTAATCTTCTAATATTCTCCCCTTTATGTTCTTCAAAAAATCTTCTCTTGAGAAAATCTTCCAAAGCATTCTCCTTCTCGAATGTAGAACAAAACAATCTTCTCTTTTTACAGTGAAGAACAGTAACAGTAACAGTCTTCAGAAATAATCTTCAAGATATATTCTTCAAAGAACTTCTTCATATAACATTCACTAACATTCTCCCCTAAAACATAGTAGCACAGAATAATCAGCAGTCGTTGTATTCACACTCCTTGAGTCTTTTGCAAATTCCTGATCTTCAAAATTGATTATTTCATTCATTATATAATACTCCCCCTTATGATGAAATGAGAAGCATTTGTATCATACAACAGTAATGAATGAATTTTCAATGTGTGTCGTCAATTCATAAATTTGTAAGCAGATCTTTTCAAATCCACTTGTATAATCTTTTCAGATTAAGAAGATGGGAAAAATAACCAATTTCAACTTATGAAATTTTTAATAATCTTATAAAAAGATTGGCCTGTGAATATAACAAATATATTCAGTACAACGAATGTACTTCATATATGAGATTTTTTGAGGTTCATCTCACCAGGACTTCCATTCAATCATCTATAGCTTAATAATAGCATATCTATGAATGTTATTGCAAAATTACAAATATATTGCAAAAGTTGTGTAGTGTGAAAGAATAAAGCAACATATGCTTCTTATTAGGCTCAAAAAGATAAACAGTGTGGACTACACAAATTTATCAGACTCGATATATGATCAAAAAGACTTGAAAGGGGGGACATATATTCTTCTTTTTCAATATCAATTTTCTCTGAATGAGAAATTGATAGATTGTGAGCTGGGTGCCCCAAGTGTTATTGAAACACATATATTTTTAGAGATAAATGAGTAGTTGGTGGGGTTGTGACAAGAATTGGCCTGTGCTTTGCCTATTTCAATATTAGTCTCGAAAGAATTGAAAACTAATAGATTTCGTGGTTTGCTCGGATTATAGAGGTTAGAACAGGATTCTTTTGATCTTTTAATTCTGACACAACTCTCATAAATTCTTTTAGCTCATAACTACTACCCCTCTCCTTTTCATTTTAAGCTTTGCACACAAACCCATTTTATGTTTAAGTGCACTCAGATATGGATGTCCCCATGGGTAGCTCTGTCAGTTCTGACATTCCATTGAGGTGTTTCAGTGAAGCACTCAGTCCCTCCTAAAATTAACAGTGTAAGCTCAAATGATCACAAATAGTTGATCAAAATATTATTGCAAATAAGCTCAAATTATCATATAAAATTGATCAAGATGTGTAGCTTTGAAGCACAATCAACAAGGAGTTATGTTACAAAATCAGATTATTCAGAATAAGCGGGATAATGAATGAAGATCTGTAAGTACAAGTTTACAGATTCAGAATATCAAAGAATAATGAATTTTTATCAATCAAAGTAAAAAAAATTAGAAAAACAACTTTGATTACAAACAACTGTATTATCACCGAAAATGATTTTCGTTTAAGAGACGTGATAATAATAGTTTGAAGAATAGCTAAAACAGGTATTGGAATTATGTACGTCGAGAAATTACTCAAGTAAAATCTCAAGAAATACCTGATCAGAAAAGATACTCGTTTCAAAAACATTTCAGTTTCCAAAAACATTTACCAAACTATTTCTAGTAACTCCCCCTAGAAATTAGATTCAAGTAATTTTTCTTTTCAGCTCAAAAACTAAAAATGAAAACATTTTGGCTCGGGTCCTGAAATGATTTGTTCAGAAGCCATATTTCATTTCAGCTCGGGTTCTGAACTGTTTTGTTCAAAAACCTTATTCGGACAGATTACACACTCCCCCTGCATAAGTGCATAATACAAATGATCTCCTTATCAACACAGTAATGACACACCTGCAAAAACAGATCAAATAGATTTTGGTACCCAAACAAACTTAGGTCCTAGTTTGCTACTATCAGGTTGGGGAATGTTGTAACTGCGAAACAATCTATTCCTATTAGATCTATTCTTTTTAGCACTTTTAACAGGTTGATCAGATAAACAATAAGATCCATACTAGTTATTAGCATACCTGTTAAATCTACTCCAGCTGTTCTGATAGCTGTTGTCCTCTTACCATCTATTGTACCTTTTTCTATTGACAAAATCATTGGTTCTGCATGTTGAGCATATGATTCTTCTCTTGCTAAGATTGACCCGATCATTAGTGGAATACACAATACAAGGAAGAACAGAGTTAGTAACAATAGATTATGAGACGAAACAGAATCAACTTTATTGACCCAAACATTTTTAGCTTTTGAATAATAATTAGGTGATCCAATGACATACCCTTGATAATACTGATTTGAAGAACGAGACTTGTTCTTAGAAATAGTTGATTTAGGGCTGCTTAAATAACTGTTAGATTTAACACTGGAACAGTCATAAAAGCTAGTTTTACACTGAGATTGAGAACCAGTTGAGCTTTTAACACTTGAAAAGTCTTTTACTTTCTTAAGTAACTGGTCTCTCTCTTCAGCAACTAAATTGTATTTCTTTTTAATTTCTGTTCTCATGTTCATTTCAGTAACAAGATCTGTCTCCAGATTAGACAGTTTCTTTGAAATCCAGAAACTTACCTTCTAATTCCTTATTCATTTTTTCAAACACTTTCCTATCTTTCTCAAATTCCTTTCTTTCTTCATCTGAACTTCCCTTTTCATTTTCAGAAGCAATGTCAAGCCATTTCTTCTTTTCTGCAAGCTCTTTGGCAATTGCTACATATTTCTTAGTACTACTTTTCTTTTCAAGAGTAAAAAGTCTCTTCTCTTTGTCTAGTGCTTTCTTCTTCTGTTCAACACTATCAAGCAATTCCAAATTTTTGCTCAGACATTCTTCTTTAAACTCTTTCTTTTCTTTATCAACCTTGGCTCTTTCCAAGATGATAAGTTGTTCAAAGTCAGATATTTGCTTTAACAACATTTTGGCATTCAGCTCTAAAGAATTAATCTTGTTTTCAAAAGATATTCGTTCAGTATCAAATCTTTTCTCAGCTTCTATCATCTTTTTCTTCTCTTTTTCCAAAACTTCCTGTTCAGCAACCAAACTCTTCTCAGCTTCTAAAACCTTATCTTTCTCTTGTTTCAATAATTTCCTTTCATTAACAACTTTCTTCTCAGTTTCATGTAATTTCTCAATTAGCTCATCAACCTCTTTACTCTTATTTCCTTAAGAGTTCCTCTCAGCATTCAGTTCAAACTCAGCTTTTCGGAGTTTATTAACCAAATCTTCCTTTATCCTATTTGAACTTCTTATCTCTTCATCTAACTCTTTTCTTTCAGAATCCAATGTTTTCTCATGATTTTTAAATCTATACAAGAAATTGTCTTCAATACGTTCTCTAGCATCTCTATTCTCCCTTCTTAAATCTTTAACAAGATCCTCGTTAAGAAAATTCTCACGAAACATATTCACGTATTTTTGTTTATACTCATTCAGACTTTTCTCCAATTCACAAATCTTATCTTTCAACTCTTTATTCTCATTCTCAAAAAATGATGTCATTTAAAAATTCAAAGATTGATCAAAATAGAATCTTTGTCGTAATGAAATCGATTAAAGAAATCACTTTCCTAAATATCTCAAAAATATCTCACTCGGATAAAAAAAATCAGTTGACGCAAAAAATTTCAGAAAATCAAGAACTGTTCAGTTTGAACAAATCAGTAAAAATAGTCAGAAACAACAATTACAATTCAAAACGGTTAAAAGCTTCTCAAATCTTGGGTAACTTGGTGAAATGAAGTGATCAAGAATGTGACCAAATCCGGACAAAAGGTGATGTGTGGAAACTTGAATCCGGATAAAAAGGATGACCAACTAAGGCTTGAACTTTACCGAGTTTTTGACGAGAAAGAATGCAATTCGGAGAAGATGGTGTCCGGATATGGTGACTTGAAAATGACTAAGAAGATATCCAGGAATAACCTTGAAATTTGGCTAAGGAAGCTCAAATCCGTACAAGCTGTTGTCCTTATCCGGCTAAGATGCGAGAAGGCTAAGTCTTTGGTCGAGGAAGCTCTAATCCAGATGAAGGGGTATCCGGGGATTTCTTGAGTCCGGCTAAAGAAGGTGTGAGAGGAAGCTAAATCGGACAGGCAGCTTTCCGAGAAAGACTTGAATTCGGATAAGGCAGTGTCCGAGGAATGAATTGAATTCGGCTATGACTTGAATCCGGACAAAGAGTTATGCGAGAATGGCTCAAATCGGATGACCTTGTGTCCGAGGTAGATCAAATACGGACAAGGTTGTGACCATATAAGGTTGCTATCCCGGTGAAGGGGTGTCCGTGGACTCTCAAATCCGGATGTCTTGTTGTCCGGGAATTGGCTGTATGCGACTATGTTTTGAACTCGATTATACCTTTGTTCGATGAAGACTTGAATCCGGCCAATGTGGTGATAGACAAAATACAGCTAAGCAAATTCAAAGTCAGAATCCAATTAAAACTCACTACAAACACAAATTTTCAACTTTTTCACCAAAATATGGATCAAAATTAGATTTTTTTTATGATTTTATTCAAGAGCACTAAGGTTTTCCAGAAACCACAAAATTTAACAAATCTTAAAAAAACAATGATCAAAATCCAAAATCTTGTGAATGACAAAGATTCACAATCCAAAAATGCACACAATGATCAACTTTTTAACATAAAAAAATGAACGGTTTAAGTAGAAAAATATGAAAAACGTGAAGAACACTTCAAGAACAAAATAAAAAGATGAAGAACAGAATGTGATTTTCCAGAAATTTTTAAACATTTGATGATATTCTTCAACCAATCTCACTGCAAATCAGCTCTTATACCAATTGTGTGTCCCACTTCTATGATCAATATTCATGAACATCAATATAAACTCTGTAAATGGCAATCTTCATGTAAGAACACTTGAGAGAAAAAGTCAAATAGTCAAGATAATATTATTTCACTCAATTATACGTAATATTTCAATTAAGCTCTCTTACTCTAAAATTCCCTTACAAGACCTATTTATAGGTCAAACAAGAAAAGCACAAGTTAAAGTCAAACAATGACTTACAAACTCAAACTCTCTACAAATACAAAATAAATCTTTCAAGACGAATACAATTAATATTAAAATTCAATCCTAACATAGTCCAACCATGAGACTCTGTATTTACTCCAGAGGTATGTTATCTTTCTTTAAAAATATACTATGGTCTCATCCGTGCGTATTTTCTTGAAATATCTAAGTCTCATGTACAGAGCTTCTATCTCAAGACCCGTAAGTTTCGGATACAGAGCTTATGTATGCACTATATAGAGACTCTGTCCCAAGAAACTTAACATTTTAATACATGAAGTCGCTTGCTCTCATGATTAACCAAGTGCCTTCAAAATAAGAACTTCTGCATGTACTATGCAGAGCCTCTGTCTCAATGAATTAGATGTATCATATTTCATGGCCCATAGTATATTTTTTCTTTTCTTTCTTTAAGCGTTATGATCAACACAGAGGTAATTTCACTCCATTCAAACACTCTAGTTGTAAAACACTTGTAACTTTCAATAAAAAGGAAGGCATATTTAAAATACTCTTATTTAAAATACTCTTATTATAAAAAGCGGTCACTTACAGAAGGTCACCCGCCTCTATCCCTAATTTTTTTAAATAAGGGAGGCGGGACGCACAGCCTATCAAGCCACGTGGCTTCACCTCACAGGCTCTGCCAAGAAAACCCTTCAATAATTGACGTTTGGGGAAGATAATCACTCGAGTGCTCTAAAATCCTTATTTAAAGGAGTGATTATTCTCATTTCTAATTTTTTTACTCTTTCAAATTATCAAATTTGCTCTCAAGAATCCTGAACTCAAAACCTGCAACTTCTTGAAGAACAGTACCTTCAAGAAATCATCTTGTCATCAAGATTCGAACAAACAACAAGTAAGTCCTTTAACCAATCTGCTCCAAAAACCCTAAACATATTGAAATAAATTTTTCCCACAAGATCTTCAACCCAAATCGATAAAACCCCAAACGACCTTGAACTCTAAAAAGTTTCTTCTTCTTCAAAACTCGAAACCTACAACAAAAATGTCTTCCTCCGAATCCAACAACTCTCAAACCCACACCACCACTCTGAAATCGATTGAAGGTACGAACGAAAATGTAATACCCCTTCCCTTGAAACTGAACAATCACGCCCTATACCTTACCTTAAACAGTTTTGATTCCCAATACCATCTGGTGGTAGACATTTTTCATCACCATTTCCTCAACCCAGCCCTCACCAACACTGATGATGTAGTTCCTGAGCTATTCATTCAGGATTTCTGGCAGTTCTTCTCCATTACGGACTCTCAACTGGAGATAGTCAGAGAATTCTATCTCCCTGAAAGCAAGGAATATGTCAGTGTGCGTATTTCACGATCGTTGTTTTCCCACGTTCTTCAACTCCCAACCAAGACTGATCTTGGTTTGGCAGAATACGTGTCGCTCCCAACCGAGGATGAGTTAGTCGCTTTCTTGAAGATGTTGGGAAAAAACTAGTATATCCAGTTCCCATCCCAATACCGTCGCCAGTTCCTGGCCCCAATATGGAACGTCGTGTTCACATTGGTCAATCGATCTCTGTAAGGAAAAATTAGGAGTTTAGACATGTGCTCGACGAACATCCTTCAGATAGTCTACGGGATCTTTTTTGACCATCAACTCAACTATTCACTCATCATCTACACGGAGTTCAAAACGGTCGTGGCAAAGAAGTCGCTCGATGTCTCCAAAGGGAAGGACCTACCGACTCCTCTATTCCCTCGTTTTCTGGGCCTTCTCCTAAGCCTAGTTTTAAAGAACAAGAGATCGACGTCTCTGCCCATTCTGTAAACACAAGGTAAATGTGTTATCTACCTACAAACCAACCGTGCACAAGGATGGCTACCTAGCGGAGAGACCAATTCCAACGAAGTTGATTACGTACATGAAGACATGAGAGGTAAGGAGGTCATACAGATGTATATGCGAGGTACTAGAACCAGTGCTTCGAATCTCGACATGCATAAGCGAAGCCCAAGAGGGAGAGGAAGAAAAGAAACCAGTGGATGAGAGGGAGGTACAAAGAGAGAAAGAAAGAGGGAATTAAAGAGGAAGAAGCAGGAGGAGAAGAGAAGGGACAAAGAGGCAGCCATAAAAGCCGAGGCTGACCAAATCCAAAAGGTAAGGGAGGAGAGAAAGTATAGAGAGAGTGAGAGAAGAAAAGAAAAAGAAGGCAGAGGAAGAGAGAGCTATAAAGAAGGAGGAAAGAAATAAGAGAGAGGAGTGCCTGCATCACCAAATAGAACAACAATCCAGTTCTGACGCAAATGAATTAGAGGGAGAGAAGGATGAGAGCGAGGAGGAGAGCTCATCTTCTGACAGCTCAGAAGAAGATGATGATGATGATGATGAGGGAGGCGCAGCCTTGGCTTCGGAAGATCCAGAGCAGGCAAGGACAAAGGGTAGGCACACTTATATACCCAGCCCAACTCCCAGTGCATCCACACTACCCGATCCTGTTGGTCAAGCAATAAGGATCATTGAATCAGAGACGCACACCTCGATCCCTAACCAGCCAAACCAGCCAGAGGTCGCATCTGTTTCTAGCATATGAGCCAAAGGGAACCCACGACCCAGGGTTTAACCTCTCAAAAGGGTGATTCCTTTGAAAATGTAAGTGTCATGTCTCCCCATGCCATGCCACTCTCCCCACAGAGGAATTCGTTTTCTCTACAATAGTCTCATCCCCACCTTGTTTAGAGCGAGGTCTAGGCGCACAAGGCTTGGAGACTCTTGACAGATCTCTAAGTCCACTCAATGAGGACTTTGCATCAGACTCTAAATCTGGTGAAGAAGTTCCTCTTGATAGAACGGTCGTAGTGTCTTCTCCTCAACGAGAGGCGCGAGGATCGACTGGAAATCCTTCCACGACCAACACCAAACAAGTCGTGACAGAAGGTGTCCTTGGAACAAGGACTAACTCTGGCCCATATGTTGAGCCAGAGGTTACCCCAAGCACATACGTTACAAGGGACGAGTTCCAGTCCTTTGCCACCAACGTGTTTTGCTCCTTGGAAGAGCTAAAACTCAACTTGGCCCATGCCGAGCCATCCCCCTCTGCACCTGCTCTTGATGAAGTTTGATCATCTATTGTATTATTAAGAGCTTAGTCTTTGTCGAATGCTTCTCGTCTCGACCAACTTCAGGAGTTGACGGCAATAAACGCAGAGACCCTGCAAATGGTTCTTACTCATATCCAGAGGAATGCGGCCTCCACTTCTCAAACTCACGATCAAACGACGCTCGTCCCTCTACGTGTCCCTGCCGACTACATCACCCAGATAGAGATGCGGGCACTAGGTGATCGTCTACTTCAAAAGGTGGCTGATTTCAACTCTGATTTCAACAATACGGTGAAGCAAGCGGCTTCAGAAATGCGACATTCACTAGCTGCATTCAAATTCAGAGCCGACATCGAGATCAGCAAAGCCACTCAGGCAATGGCCGACATTGTGGAGCTCATCAATGCCAAAGTTAAAGCCATGGCTCCCATGGAAGTGCAGAAACCAAGGCGTAAACCAGTCAAGCTCCCCTCTACTTGTGGCGAGTCATCGAAGAAGCGAAGGCTTGACGATAATGAGGACCTAGATCAGTCTGGTCCTTAAAATCGTCAAGAGGGGGAGAAATAGCAATCTGTAGCATAAAATGCTACTCCTTCAGCTGCCTCCTTTACCTCTACTCAACAACCACAAGCCCAAGCGCCATCAAGTCAAACCACAAGGGCATTACTTGAGCAAGAGGCGGTCCCAAGACAGGAACTCATGGCAGCCGAGCCAGAAGTAACTGTGCAGGCAGAGCCAACACTTGATGAAGAGGATGCAATCAAATTCTTGTCAATCTATGCCTCTTCATCAAGTCCTTCATCATCCTCCGAATACTTCATGGAGACGGCTCAGCCTGCAAGGAAGAATGAAGAATAGGTGGTAGTGGTAAATGTCATAGAGCCAGAGAGCTCCTCCTCCAATGGCCATATCACTTACTATAAAAGTAACAATTGATGCACCTCCACCACACCGTCAAACGCATAGAGCAAAGGCCTCTATTCAAGGGACCAAAGTCGTCTCACCTACCCTAAGAAAGAAGGTCCAATCAGAGCAATCCACCAAGAGGCAAGCAGCAACAGGCCTCGGAGCTCCAAACCATCTTATGATCTCGTTCAAGAGATTAAAGATCAAATGGACGCAATGATGAGGCACATACCAAGGGACAAGCCTATCAAAGATACGACCGATAGTGAAGAAATTTTTCAATACCTGTATAACTAGAGGAATGAGGCACCAATGCAGAAGATCAACCTCCATCCAATGCCACAGGAGAATATCAGGCAGAGGTTTCTCCGATAGTTCATGCAACCCATCTTCACAGTTCATTCTGTGAAAGGGATCAAGAAAGTGCTCAACATCAGAAAGAGAACCTTCGCCCACAACCAGATTATCTTCCATGAATATACAGTGGAACGATCCCATGGGCAGATATGCATCTTTACTGGCTGCGATCTAATAAACCTTAACCCCTGGGATCTTCATGCCCTGTATTTCTTCTCAGATCACAAGAAAGATAAAGGTATGAAATATGTTATTGCAAACTCTGCCATCAAGCAGACGATGACTGATCTTTTGGACTTCTAGAGCAAGTTCGACTTTCAAATAGCTCTGGATTTGGGGATCGACTAGCTGAGTGTTACTGCTCCAAATGAAGAATTTGAAGGCATCAAGCACATTCCTTCCTGGACGGTGTTGGTAGAACTAGAACATGGGGGGTCTTAAAAAATGAACAAGGCAAGAAAGTGCTCTTTCGTGAAGACCAACACTTCAAATATTCAAACTCCACTATGCACTACATAAAGAACAATCTTCTAAGAAGTAGAGATACTACCCCAAAAGCAAAGGAAAAGGCAAGCAACCTACTACGATCTCTTGACAATGTACTAGAGTTTCGTGAACTTCTTAGGAGGTTCATGAAATGTTAACATATCTATGCCTCTATCTTTATAAGTAACTACTATCTTTTGTTTTCGTTTAAGTCATGTAATTTCAAATTTCCTCGTATTGTAAAACAATTTAGATAGTCAATGTAAAATCAGAGGTTCTCTTTGACCTCTGGCTTCGATCAAATTATTATTTTCATTCAAGTAAGAGTCCTCTTATTTACACTTAGAGGGAGATTTTTAGAACTCCACTTATAAAAGTGTAAGTAAGAAGTCTCTTAATCTAGTCATTTAGGACTTAGTCGTTTGAAGTAGTCTGGACCAAGAGCTCTTATGCAGAAGATACTAAGAGACAAAGCTCTTATTCAAAGAGCTAGGTGTCTCACATACAGAGCCCTTGCTCAAACCAGAGGAAGATCAAGGCTTAAATGTCGAAATACTTAAGTGATTAAGACAGAGCTACATTCAAGGCATAAAGCCTCTGCTTAATACATGCAGAACCTTTGAGTCTCCTACTCCTATGGTTTATGTACAAATTGTTCAGACTTATCTCCAAGAATCCTAACAGAATCTGCCATGTATACTCAAGTCGTTCCATTTTCCAAGGCATGTGAAGGCTAAGGACGCTAAACAAGAAGTCAGAGTTTGAAGCCTAAAATTTAGGAGATTCTGTTTAACCTGGACATATAAAAGGAGGCATCAGCATCAGGTTGAAATCACCCTGTTAGATTGTCAAATTAGACTACGCTCCATTATAGAGAATTCTTGTGAGAGTATGTTAGATTGAGAGTTTACTGTTTTACTCAAAATCTAAATAAAGCATCCGACTTGTTCAAGATAGTTTTTCATTCTTATTATTTTCTTGAATAATTCTGTTAACCATCATCAACTACACAGTTCTTGTTTCCATTCACTCTGATTTTACTGTGTTTATTGATACTTAAGAGGAATCGGGGTTCCTACAGTGATCTAATAAATCTTAACCCCTGGAATTTTCTTGCCCTGTATTTCTTCACCGACTATAAAAAGGATAAAGGCATGAAGTACGCTATTGCAAATTCTGCCATCAATCAGACAATTATTGACCTTCTGGACTTCCAGAGCAAGCTCGACTTTCAAATAGCTCTGGATATGGGGATAGATCAGCTGAGTGTCACTACACCTAATGAAGAATTTGAAGGCATCAAACACATCCCTTTCTGGATGGTGTTGGTAGAACCAGAAAATGGGGTGGTCTTTCGAAATGTACAAGGCAAGAAAATATTCTTTCATGAAGACCAGAGCTTTAAGTATTCAGACTCTACCCTGTGCTACATAAAGAACAACATCTTGAGAAGCAGAGATTCTACCCCATAATCAAGAGAGAGAGCCAACAATCTAGTGCATTCAATAGATCATGTACTTGAATTTCGTGAACTTCTAAGGAGGTTCATGAAACTTCAACATCTCTAGGCCTCTTTCTTTGTAAGTACCATCTATCTTTTTTTGTTTTTGAGCTTCATGTAATTTCCTGTTCAAGTACTTAAACAAATTAGATAGTTAATGTAAAAATGGAGGTGCTCTTTGGCCTCTGGCATCGATCATATTCTTTTTCCATTCAAGTAAGAGTCTGCCTTATTTACACTTTGGGGAAGATTGTTAGAACCCCACTTGTAAAAGTGTGAGTAAGGAGTCTCTTACTCTAGTCAATTAGGACTTAGTCAATTGAAGCAGCCTGGACCAAGAGCTCTAATGCAGAAGATACTACGAGACAAAGCTCTTATTCAAAGAGCTAAGTGTCTCACATACAGAGCCCGTGCTCAACCCAGAGGAAGATCAAGTCTTAAGCGTCGAAAAGCTTAAGTACTTGATGTAGAGCTATATTCCAGACAAAGAGCCTCTACACAATACATGTAGAACCTATGAGTCTCCTACTCCCACGGTTTGCGCACAAGTTATTCAAACTTATCTCCAAGACTCATAACAGAACCTGCCATGTACACTCAAGTTGTATCACTTTCCAAGGAATGTGAAGGCTGAGGACGCTAAACAAGTAGTCAGAGTTTGAAGCCTAAAATTTAGGAGATTTTGTTTAGCCTAGACGTATAAAAGGAGGCATCCTCCTCAGGTTAAAATTCCCCGAAAGATTTCCAAATTCTACTATGCTTCTTTATAGAGAATTTTTGTGAGAATACTGTTAGATTGAGAGATCATTGTTTTACTCGAAATCTAATAAAGCATCCGATTTATTCAAGAATGTTTTTCATTCTTATTTTCGTCTTGAGTACTTCTGTTAACCACTTTCAATTACACAGTTCTTGTTTCCACTCAATCTCTGTTTTTACTGTGTTTATTGATACGTAGGAGGAATCTGGGTTCCTACACTAAGATAACTCAAGTTAGGATTTATAGCCCTCCATATTTTGTTTGGAGATTGTTTTAGTGTCTTGGAAGGAACTCTGTTATGGATATGACATGCAATCAATGATGTTTCATGCCATAAGTTGAGTGGCAGATTTGAGTTTACAATTATAGCATTTACCATGTCAACCAAAACTCCATTTCTTTCTTTATTTCACACCATTTTGTTTGGGTCTATATGTTGCATTAACCTGGTGTATTAATTCATGATCCTCACAGAACTAGCAAAGTTAGCAGGAAAACATTATGCACCTCTATCACTACGCAAGATCTTAAATTTCTTTCCCTTTTGTGTTTCTACCATGGATTTATATATTTGAAACTTACAAAATATTGATCTTTAGTTTTCATTAATTAGAAATATGTATATCTATAACGATAGATATCACCAATAAAGGTAATAAAATACCTCCAGCTCTAGTTAGAACACCATTAAGTTCCACAAATATCAAAATGCACTAGTTCTAAGATTTATGAATCTCGTTCGAACTTTGAAAAAGGTTTTATCTTCGTCTTTGCTTGCACACATATTTCAACTTATCTTTGTGTTCATTATTATATGAAATTATACAATTTTATAAACATGAATTTTATAGTTTTATAATTAACACGTGATAAGCGAATATGCCAAAGATTAAAACTTGAACGTTCAAGATGCATGATAATTAATATCAAAAGATGACACATCAAATTAAAGTAGAACTTGATATTGTAAAGATTCTTAGGTGGTGTTTGTTTTTAATAGATGCAAAAGTCTGAAGTCTTATTTCATTTCTGCTTGATAAGAGGTGGTGCTGAACTCTAAAAATAGAATCATCACGACGGTTTATTTTTCTAAACTGATAAACGTTTGAATGTGTATAATTGTATATTTCACCCCTCATAATATTATATTATCAATTTATAAAACTAGAAATTCAATTTATCAAATAATATCTTCCGTTCTTAACACATTCAAATATCAATTAAAATATATCAGTTGATCCAATCACAATAGAATATATGAAGAAAGTTTCATAATAACTGAAATCAATCTTTATTTTGCATTAATTGTGCCGTAATTTTCTCTCTTAAATTAGTCATACATGTTTGTTTAGCATTACTCTCATGTGATTGAATCTCATCCTCGTCATCATCCCCTTGAACCTCAAAGACACATGGACTAGGAAATTGAGATCCAATATCAAGATCCAATTGAAACAATTGATCACTAATTATAAAAAAAAAAACACTATTTTATTTACATAAACAAGTTACCCATGAGTTTTGACTTTCCAATCAAATAAGGAAATACGATAGAAAACAAAAACATTTGATGGAAACAAACATAGGACAACGACCTCTATTTGGTTAAAAAAAATAACGTTGAAACCCACCAATCAACTCGAAATACAATTCCAAACATTATTACATTGTAAATTAAAACTTCATCATAAGAAAACAAAGTCCAAAACCACAAAATGCATGTACTTTTTGGAATGTCACAAGTTTCAAATAGACTCATTTTGATGGAATTTATGTAAGCTAGTCTCAATTTGGAATATAGGAGAAAGATGCAACGGTGTTCTGGGCTTTCTGAGCGAATAGTCAACTACTATTGTTACTCATTTTTAGTCCATATTTTACTCGAGAGTTCCAACTGTATTTTGGATATTAAACTACTTCTATCAATTGATGATTTTAGGATTAATGGCTAGTGAAATGAAGATTGTATAACATTCCTTTGATCTAAAATGTTGCTAGCCTTTTCAGGGAGAACTCTTGAAAATCTTTTTGAAAGAAATAGATTATCTAAACCAAATGACATTTCATATGATGGAGGAAACACTATCAAGTGCTTTTTAAGAATTACATGCTTAACATTGGGTAAGGTATTTGTTGATATCACTGATAGTTGTTGATCATGGTTTTTTCATTTCCTATGTTCCATCAGGCTCAAATAATGCTAAGAATGGTGCAATCCTCTTAAAAAGTATACTAATTTGTTTTAATGTTATTAATTTTATACTCCTCGAAAACTAATATTCTTTTAACTATTAGCATCATGGTATGAGGTGATCCAAGCCCCATAGAACATCAACATAAAAATAGCTATCACCATATTTGATTACAAATACCACATCTATCATAACCATTAGCAGTAATATGATCTTTAAAATTGGAGAAAGGTATCAAAAGAGTACTAGCCTACTAGGTATGTGTATCATACCATCACATCCAATACAAAAAGTATGAACACCCAATTACTTTGAACTCATTAATATCATCTTAGATGGCATCCTTAAATTAGCTTCTACCAATTGTCAGGGTTGAGATATATTTTGACAACGAAAGAATTCGAATAATAATTTGAAGAAAATCATCAACAAAACCAAACATTCCTCACTAGCCACTTCAATTTCAATTAGGTTTAAGGCATACTTGTGGCATCAAGTATTGTTCAATCAAATCCAAACCATTGAAGTCATAGATTGAACATCGAAGGAATCCATCCACAGAAGGTTGAACATAGACTGTGGATATAAACAGGGGTTTTACCTGGTGTTAGTGATGGTGCGCCAAAATCGAGACTGGTGAGAGCACATTGAACTAAAATGAGATTTGTGGTATGCTGATAACAGAAGATAAATTGAGAGGAATAAATCGCGGAGGCTAGGCCGATTAAACATGAAGGAAGGTTCAGAATGAGAAGCATAGGGAAGGATTAGGCGATTTTGAGAGAAATTGAGAATAAGAGGACAGTAAGACATGATTTCACCACTTGTTCAATCAGAGCATGATAAGAAACAAACAGTCTGAAACCTCGAACCTGTTAATCGATAAGAGATAAGAGGTAGATAAGAGGTATTTCCAAAAACAAACAACACCTTAGCTTAAACATCCCATCATAGGTGTAACCCTTCCCAACAAATGAATCGGTTTTGGGTAAAAATCACTTTGTCCGGTTCTGTCACATCCTTTAAACCCTTCTTACATAGAATAAACCCAGAGGAAAGATTCCTCCTAATGTTTGGAACATACAAAACATTTATAAGTACAATTTTCTCTCTAGAATTGAAAATAAGTTTCACACTTTCGGTTCTTGCACCTTTGAAGTGTGATGATCTACCAAAAGAACTTTGTGTGCACTCATGGTTTCAACATAATCCTGGAAGAAAGAACGATTGTTGCAGACATGAGCTATAACAACAAAATCATACCACCAATCATCACTTGTAGTAACGACAGCCATGTGCATCTCTTATATCATCCCAATGTGTAAATCCGAAATCATAGCAATGATTTCATTGTGATCGTTTGCTTCAATTAAACTCCCCTTTTCACTTGCTTTCTCACTAATTTTCTCATTTTATTCATTTCTTCCCGTGATCGGATTTTGCTCTTTCTTTGGGAATCGACTAAATTGTTTAATATGTGTTAGGACTGAAATTCAGTGTTAAATTGTATTCGTCTTAAAAGATAAAATTGTCTATAATTAAATAGACATCGTGTTTGACTTTTCTAGTATAGTTTGACTTTGACTTTGAAGGGTTCAACTTTGACCCTATATAAAGCTTAGTCTTAGTGTAATTTTGTAAGGAGAACTCAATTGTAAAATCTTACGTATATTGAAAGGTTGACCAAGTTTGACATATTCTCTCAAATCTCCTTCCAAGTGTTCTTAAAAGAAAATCTAGATCTGCCATCGAATCATGAAGTTTTATGAAGATTGATCATCAAAGTGGACTTACAATATGTCCCTTTCTTTCACACTTATCAAGTATAACCTCTAACATGTCTCTCTTTCCACTTTTCTTAAGATTAGAATTGTTGGATTCATAAGTTATCGTCCTTTTTTTACCTTTCAAATTATTTATTTACATTGGAATTAGAGGCAACATTTAGATCGTTCTCACGGCTTCGAGTTTCCTCTTCTATCCACAAGTGTTTTTGAATTTCTTCCAATGTGAAGTCTTCTGTAGTATGCAACAACTTCTTCCTATAATCATTCCAAAAAAGAGACAACTTGGAAATTATGCCACTAACAATCAATTTATCAAGGATGGTTACATTCAACTTTTTAAACTTTGAAATAGAATCAGAAATTCATGAATTTGATAAAAAAAAATAGAAAAATTATCAGACAAAGAGAATTCAAAGAATTTGAAAGTGATAAATTTATACTTGTATTCTAAAGCCTTCCATATTTCTTTTGTTGATTGCATCAGTGCACATAAGTCGTACAATTGATCAGATAACGAATTAGGTATCTATACAACAATTCATCTTCTCCATGCTTGTTTCTTTCTTCAATCCTTGAATGGTACCATTATCCATATCTCTGGTAAATATGGTAATTCAGGATCAAGGATGTAGATAATCTTCGTTGCAGTAAAAATAGACTTCAACTTTTCTTTCCATCATAGAAAGTTGGAATCTTAAAAATCATCAAATCTTGTAGAATCTTGTCCAAGGGGTTTTATTGTTTTTTTTGGAGAGAAGTCATGATCTAATATTATCCTAATACTATTAGAAAGTTACTGCAAAAAATGATAGAGGAAATCAGATTAGGATGTGATTAATAATCACTATCCTTAGGATAATATTAGCGTATACTATGTGTTGATGGGTTAAGTCTAATGTAACACCCCAAATCCATATTTGCATAAAATCCACATATTTCATATAACATGATAAAAATATTCACATTGGTCCCAAATGTACAACCGCTACATATAAAAGTATATACAAACTTTTCATTTACATCAAGTACATGACTTGCAGATATAACAAGTTCTCAAGTACATACATTATCACAGCTTTCCAAAATTTCACATATGTAAATCAATCATAACTTCTTCACATCTTTCCTTTTCTCTTATTCTTCACATGTGTTCGACCTTTACTGCACATTTAAAAAAAAGAGGGTTAGACCATAAGATCTAGTGGTATATCCCTTTTGATTGCTATTACATGGTGAAAATCACCAAACCACTTTTTAGAAAGCCCATATGTATTGATAACAAATAAACAACATTTTACTAAAACAAACCTCTTTGTCGCATCATATAGATGAGACAACATCATCTTATCACATCCAACCCATTGAAGTACCAAAATTATCGCATTAAACATAAAAGATACCAACTTGTCTCATCTCATTGATGCAATCACATTTTTATTGCATCATACACATCAACTACATGATGCGATAATACACTTCCTCGCATCATATTGACGCAATTACTTCACTCTGTTGCATCACACTGATGCAATAACCCCACTTTGTCGTATCACAAGGATGCGATAACCCAACTCCTCGCATCACAAGGATGCGATAAAATACCTTTCTCGCATCTCATTCATGCGATAACATCATTTCATCGCATCATATTGATGCGATAATTCAAACTCATCGCATCATGAAGATGCGATAACAGTTCCACATGATCAAAATCCAATTTTAACATACATTTGATTTTGTCTCCCTTATCCCAATATACGTCTCTCCGGATTATGCCATTCTTATCCAAAAATAAGTCTCTCCTTGTTATGCCACCCTTATTCAAAATTGCGTATCTCCTGATTATGCCACCCTTATTTCAACTAGTTGATAATAACATATCAAAACACTAAATTATACTAAAAATAACATATAACATATTCAAAATCCCAAGCATGAAACCATACGATTTCTTCACCAAAAGCAATTCAAATGATGTTTTTAATGTAAAACTCACCTTGAATCACAAAGAGATTGCATATATAAAACAGCAACGAAAATCAGATAATAATCACAAAGGCAGTTCTTCTTCTTCTTCGGTTTATGTTTGCTTCGAACCTAAGTAATAAAGCTACACCAACTTTTTCTTCTTTAACTTATCTCTTCTCAACAGAATTAAAATAATATATATATATATATATACACACACACACACATTTAATCAAGAGGCCCTTTAGAAAAATAGATATTTTAGGCAATTTTTTAAAATACACCCCTAACTTTCAAACAATTTCAAAAATGATCTAAAACTTTTTAACCACAAACCCGGTTATCACAGTATCCTTTTCTCAAAAGAATTCCGCCCCAAAATTCAATCAATCAAATAGCTGAGGATATTTTGTTCTCATATCATATTCCAGTTTCCATGTAGCTTCTTGCTATGAAATCGCCACTAGACTTTCACCAGACTAAATTCTTTATTTCTTAACACTTTGGTCTTTCGATTAGTGACGGCTTCTAGTGTTCCCACAAATCTTAACTTTTCATCAATTTGAATCTTAGGTAATGGTACGGTCATATTCGGATCATCCAAATACTTCTGTAGATTTGAAACATGGAAAGTGTTATGAATAGCGTTAAGTTCTTCTGGTAGTTCTAATTGATACACTACTGTACCAACCCGTTTACTGATTCTGAATGGCCCAATGTACCTTGGACTCAATTTACCTCTTTTTCCAAAACACACAATACCCTTCCACGGTGAACTTTCAGCATCACAAATCTCCCACCATAAATTCAATCGGCTTTCGACGCTTATCGCCATAACTCTTTTTTAGTCTTGAGTTGTCTTTATTCTTTACCGAATTCGAGCTATCTTTTCGGTTGTTATCTGAACAATCTATCCTCGTTCGACATATTCTGTTATATAGAACTTCATAGGGTGTCACTTGAACAGTGGAACGATAATTGTTGTTGTAGGCAAATTCCATCAACGGCAGATGGTTCTCCCATGAACCCCCAAAGTCAATGATACAAGCTCGTAACATATCTTCGAGGGTCTGAATCGTTCGCTCACTTTGCCCATTAGTCTGAGGGTGATACACCGTACTCAACCAAATTTGAGATCTCATAGCTTTCTGAAAGCTTTTCTAGAATTTAGAGGTAAACCGGTTGTCTCTATTTGAAAAGATTGATGATGGAACACCATGGAGAGTCACAATCTTATTGATATAAATCTTCGCAAGTCTTTCTAACGGGTAAGTCTCTTTGATCGGTAGAAAGTATGCAGATTTTGTCAGACGATCCACGGTAACCTAAATAGCATCAAACCTTTTCGGAGTTCGTGGCAGCTTCATTATGAAATCCATAGTGATATGATCCCATTTTTACATCGGAATTTCTAATGATTGCAAATTCCCATAGGGTCGTTGATGTTCGATCCTTACTTGTAGACGCGCCAGAAATCGTGCAATATCCTTCTTCAACCCCGACCACCAATAGAATGATTTCAAATCTTTGCACATCTTATTGGTACCTGGGTGAATCAAATATTGAGATTTGTGACTTTCATCCAATATTAACTCACGGTTGTTCGTAAAGTATGGCACCTAAAATCTATGTTCGAAACACATAACTCCATGATCATTCTTCACCAGGTTTCTTAACATACCTCTGATCTTTCGGCCCTTACATTTTATCCTCTAACCGTTTTATTTTGACAACTCGGTATCTCATCAAAAATATTAGGGATCAGATTAGCTCGTAATGCAATGACTTTTACACTTTTTTCCTTTCTACTAAGTGCATCAGCCACTACATTTGTCTTCCCAGGGTGATAAAGAATCTCACAGTCATATTCACCGGTTCAATCCATCGTATCTGCCTCATATTTAACTTTTTTTGATTAAACAGATGTTGAAGACTATTATGATCTGTATAAATCTGACACTTAGTTCACAACAGATAATGTCTCCAAGTTTTTAAGGCAAAAACGACTGTTGCAAGTTCCATATCATGAGTAGGGTACTATTTTTCGTGATCTTTTAGTTGTCTGGGAGAAAAGGCAATAACTTTTCAACATTGCATCAGTACACAGCCCAAACCCAACTTTGAAGCATCACTGTAAACTACAAAATCTTCTAACTCTTCAGGTAATGACAGTATTGGAGCACTGAACAATCTGTCTTTTAATAGATTGAAGGCTTTTGCTTGATTTTCTCCCCAATCATACTTTACGCTCTTTCTTGTTAATTTGGTCAGCGGTGTCGCTATACAAGAAAAATCTTGAATAAACTTTTGGTAATACCCAGCTAAACCCAGAAAACTTCAAATCATGGTAGGCATTCGTGGTGTATCCCATCTTTCAATTGTTTCAATCTTCACAGGATCAAACTTTACCCTTGCTTCTGAAATGATGTGACCCAAGAATTGAACTTCTCTTAACAAGAATTCACATTTTGACAATTTAGCATACACCTTTTCTCTCTTTAAAAGTTCAAGAATCAAACGAAGTTGCTCAACATGTTCTGCTTCCGATAAAGAGTAGATAAGAATATCATCAACAAAAATGGTAACAAATTTATCAAGATATTCATTACATACTCCATTCATTAGATCCATAAATGCGGCTGGAATGTTAGTCAAACTGAACAGCATAACCAAGAACTCATGATGTCTATACCTGGTACGGAAAGCAGTTTTGGCTATATCTTCATTCCAAACTTTCAGTTGATGATATCCCGACCGTAAATCGATTTTAGAGAAATAACTAGCCCCAACTAACTACTCAAAAAAATATCGATTCTGGGTAAGGGATATTTATTATTTATTGTCAATTTGTTCAATTCCCGGTAATCAATACACATCTGCATCGACCCATTTTTTTTAACAAATAGTACTGGAGCACCCTAGGGATATGTTATAGGTCTGATGAAACCTTCATCCAACAACTCTTTCAACGGTGTCATTAAATCTTTCAGCTCAGATAGTGCCAAACGATACGATGCTCTGGCTACCGGTGTCATTCCGAGTGTTAAGTCTATTTTGAACTCAATTGACCAACCGCAAGGTAAACTAGAATATTCCTCTAGAAATACATCTGGATAGATTCCTGTTTACCTTTTTATTTATTAGAATCAACCAGATAAGTCAATAAGCTTTGGCACCCCTTTTGAATACATTTTCGGGCTTTCAGAACAGAAATCAGGCTTGAATGATGATTCGACGATCACCATAAAACACAATTGACCCCATCGCCAGCAGATCAATACGTACCATCTTCTTATTATACACGATACTTACCTGATTTCTAGATAACCAATCCATGCCCACTACCACATCAAAGTCTCTTATTGGCATAGGGAATAGTGGATTGGTATAATACACCCCTCAATCTCTATTTGACAATCATTATATACTTTGGTAATAGATACTTGACTATCATTAGTTGTATCAACTACTAATGCACAAGATTCAGATATAAACATCCAACAAATAAAGGTAACACAAATGAATAATTTGTAGCAGAATCAAATAGCACTAGAATCAAATAACAACTTAGCATATACGGAGTTTATAAGAATCGTACCTGTTACCACATCTGGGACTTCCCTTCTTGACATTTGGAAGGATCGCCCTTTAACCCTTTCAGATTCCCCTCCTTAATACTAATACCCCCATGAGTATTCTGAGTATTTCCAGTCACATTTGATCTTTGACTCCTCAGTTATGGGCAATCTAGTTTAATGTGATTTGGAGTTTCACAATGAAAATATTGAGGCATTCGACAATCTCTAGATAGATGCCATGGTTCCCCATACCTATAACATCTTCTTTGTTCAACATTGTAGTCACCTTGATGGATGTGGTGACATCTTGGGCACTGTCTCTCATTGAATCTTTGAACTGGACAATTTTCGGATTTTATAAACTTGGGTCTCCTGATTTCTGTTGAAGACCCCTCCCACTTTCTCTTTTCTACGATCTTTTCTCCCACCTATCTATTCTTATTTCTTTCAGTAGTTTCAGATGCGTCAATAACAGATGGGAACATTATGGATCCACGCAATCACAAATAGAGGGTTTCAATCCCTAAATATACCGCTCAACCTTGCGGAATTCTAAAGAAATATAATGCTCAGCAAATCGGGAGTGTTCGATAAATTCTGTTTACTCTCGCAATAAAAAATAGAGGGTTTCACTGTCGCTTGGGACA
Source organism: Cynara cardunculus var. scolymus (assembly GCF_001531365.2). Lineage (NCBI taxonomy): Eukaryota > Viridiplantae > Streptophyta > Magnoliopsida > Asterales > Asteraceae > Cynara > Cynara cardunculus. Next base: position 12,006,607 of record NC_037543.1, read on the forward strand.
TAACTATTCTTTAAATCTATCCATGAATTCCATCCATGACATCGATTGCAAAATATTGGGTTTAGATAACGACTCAACTTCCCACCAATACAAAGCATTTGATTTTAGCATGAAAACAACAAATCTAACTCGATCTTCATATAAGCATTTTCTAGTATTAAAGGACCGATTCAATTTTTTTTAGCCAACACATAGCCTTTATCGGGTCTCCTTCACAAGAAAAAGTCGAAGGTTTATATGTCAGAAACATTTTAGTATCACCCTCTCTTTCATTTGAAGTATCAACTTGCGGATTTATTTCCACTCTTTCAGTTTCTACTCTAGCAGATTTTCCCAAAATAGAAGTTTAAGGTGTTTCAAAGCTTACTGATCTCTTCTGCTAACATATCCCCGAGTAATGTACTCAGGATGTTGAGTCTGTTCCAAAATTTCAAACCTGGTTCTTTCTTGTTCCTCGTTAACATTTTCTTGAATTGATTCCCCTTGTTCCAGATGAACCTCGGGAACAATATTTCGTCCTCTTCCTCGACCTCTTCCTCTGCCCCTGCCCCTGCCTCTCCCTCTACACCGACCAGCAGGTAGATTTTCTTGAACATTTTTAGGGGAACTCTCTCTTTCATCCGAATTTATCAAAACAAATCCTTTCAGATCTTCTTGAATGACTTGTCATCTGACAATTTACAAAATTTAATATTCACATAATCACATTCCCAAATATAGTAAGGTATCCAAGCACAAATATGTACCTGTAAACCCAGGATTACATTCGTCAGTTGTAATTTGAATTTACCTTACATATCGTTCTTTTAAACCATGATATTTATTTTCAAAAGTTCTACAAATGTTAGGGACCCTTAATAGGCAAAAAATACAGTTTAAATCTAGGCATCATGCTGAATACCAAAGTATCTTAAACTCAGACTCTGATACCAAATTTATAACAACCCAAATCTATATTTGTATAAAATCCACATATTCCATATAACATGAAATACAAACATTCATATTGGTCCCAAATGTACAACTGCTACATATAAAAGTAGCTACAAAGTTTTCATTTACGTCAAGTACATGACTTGCAAATATAACAAGTGCTCAAGTACATGCATAATAACAGCTTTCCAAAGTTTCATATATGTAAAACAATCATAACTTCTTCACATATTTCCTTTTCCCTTACTCTCCACATGTGTCCGACCTGTACTGCACATTTTTAAAAACAAAAGGAGGTTAGACCATAAGGTCCAATGATATATCTCTTTTGATTGCTATTACAGGGTGAAAATCACCAAAACACTTTTTTGAAAGCCCATATTTGTGTTGATAACAAATAAACAATGTTTAACTGAAACAAACCTCTGTGTCGCATCATATAGATGAGATAACATCATCGCATCCAACCCATTGAAGTACCAAAATTATCGCATTAAACATAAAAGATACCAACTTGTCGCATCTCATTGATGTGATCACATTTTTATCGCATCATACACATCAACTATATGATGTGATCACATTTTTATCGCATCATACACATCAACTATATGATGTGATAATACACTTCCTCGCATCATATTGATGTGATTACTTCACTTCGTTGCATCACACTGATGCGATAACCCCACTTTGTCGTATCACAAGGATGCGATAACCCAACTCCTCGCATCACAAGGATGCGATAGAATACCTTTCTCTCATCTCATTGATGCGATAACATCATTTCATCGCACCATGAAGATGCGATAATTCAAACTCATCGCATCATGAAGATGCGATAACAGTTTCACATGATCAAAATCCAATTTTAACAAACAGTTGATTTTGCCACCCTATTCCCAATATACGTCTCTCCGAATTATGCCACCCTTATCCCAAAATATGTCTTTTCGAATTATGTCATTCTTATCCTAAAATACGTCTCTCCTAATTATGTCACCCTTATCCCAAAATACGTCTCTTCTGATTATGCCACTCTTATTCCAACTAGTTGATAATAACATATCAAAACACTAAGCTATACTAAAATCAGCATATAACATATTCAAAATCCCAAGAATAAAACCATACAGTTTTTCCACCAGAAGCAAATCAAATGATGTTTTTAAAAGTAAAACTGACCTTGAATCACAAAGAGATTGCAGATATAAAATAGCAACGAAAATCAGATAATAATCATGAAGGCAGTTCTTCTTCTTCTTCTTCTTCGGCTTCTTTTTGCTTTGAAACCAATAATAAAGCTACACCAACTTTTTCTTTTTAACTTATCTCTACTTAGAACAATTAAAATAAAAGAAGATATATATATATATATATATATATATATATATAGGGGTTGGTTCAAATGCTAACCAAAATTATCGTGTTAACTTTTTTAACCGATCTTGACCGTTAATTTGAATAATAAACGGTTGTGATTTAATGATATTTAAAAATTAATTATTAAATTAATATTTTCAATTAATATATATGAACAAAATATCAAAGGGTATTTAGGTAAAAAGTAATTTATCTTTGATACACGAGTTGTCAGACATATGAACAACTTGTATTTCTTCAAACCACATCAAACAAAAAAGATTAGACATATGAACAACATGTGAACCGTATGAACATCTTCTGTATATTCAGGAGCCAACTCTGTTGTATGTACATGAACACCTATGAACCAAGGCATCTAGGGTTGTGTGTTTTCATACGTATTCACATGTTTTCACATGTTCTCTGTGTGTGTGTGTATGTATTCATATGAACATCTAGTGACTTGAATATACATGAACACTTATGAATCACGGCATCTAAGGCTGTGTGATTTCTGATGTGTTCATATGT
>NC_037543.1:12011990-12036447 GCF_001531365.2 Cynara cardunculus var. scolymus
ACCCTATATATATATATATATATATATATATATATATATATATATATATATATAATCAAGAGGCAGTTTAGAAGAATAGATATTTTAGGCAATTTTTTAAAATACACCCCTAACTTTCAAACAATTTTAAAAACAACCTTAAACTTTTTAACTACAAACCCGGTTATCACATCTGATTTGCCCCAGGATTGCATAATCTTAGATTTTGGAATAGGAAACAACAAGCCCCAATATCTCCATGAACATCAATCATGATAAATGATACTATGAAAGAGGAGAAGAAAGATAGATTTCAATTGCATCAACGATAGGTTTGTATTTATAAGCTTGGATTGACAGTTCCATAAAAATTGTCATTTGATTTTATTCAAATCTAACAACAACAACAACCAACATAAGAAACTGTTAAAAAGATAATAAAAAAAAACCTTCATTCAATGAGTTGTGTGAGCATTCTCGCGGCCTAAGGCGTGCCAAATGTCCCGTAAGGCATTGTTCAAGAATTCCAGAAAGTTGTATGGGTTTACCCATGACCAAAACCACATGAAAAGTAGCGGCAAAAGTCAAAAAAAAAAAAATTAGAAATCGTGTGTGTGCTAGTGCTAATGCTATCATCTGGCTTATTAATTAAACATACATTATGCATGCCCGAATCAAAGTAGATATTCAAGCCCAAATTGTCAAACCCATTATTGCATATTTGTTAGTACAAATAGAAAATGATTTTATAAAATGCTCAATCTTTTACTTCATTTCCTATGTGGGATAAAATTCCCACATTGAAGACTATATTCAACAGTTTGTTGAAATCATATATGCATTCGCCAAAGTTAGCATCAAATAACTAGATAAAAATCACTTGTCTCAAAATCAAACTTCTCATTCTTGTTTTTTCAATGAAATTAAAATACATCAGACTTTTTATTTATTTTAAATTTATCTAATTCATGTACACGTTCTCTCTTTCATTATGTGTGTTCAATTTTACGTGCGTTCATGTAACTGGTAGACAAAAATAGGACATCACTATTTAGGATAGGAAATTTTTATCCGAGGTAACTTGGTTTACAAGAAAGCATATTCATACCAAAGGGCTTTTAGCCCAGCGGTATGTAAATCTTTGGCCTTCTAGGAGATCAAGAGTTCAAACCTCACCAAATGTGAGTAAAGAGGGTGTGTGAGTTTATTTATTTTATTTATCATATATAAATATTATATATTTAAAAAAACATATTTATTGAAACTATATATATTATCGAGGACCATTCTTATCCTCTATTTACAGTATGAGATGTCTCAAACACCATAAGCATGTATAGTAATTTGATAATACAAAAACAAAGATATTATTTTTATCGATGTCATTCCTTGTCTTTAAATTCAGATTGAAAGAAATTAGAATTCTTAATTCTTTATAACATTTAGTGTCCAGATGATAAAATGTTTTTCGGAACAAGGAAATCATAAACTTTTTTCTCTTTATTTAGAGTATTTCTTTTATGTCTAGGAATGGATTCATCAAAATTGTTCTTAGCAACATATTTTGGTTTTCGGTATCTTTGATTACTTTGGTGTTTATTATTATATTATAAACCATTGAAAATACCTACGGTTTGATACATAAAAAAATGTGAGTCGATGTCTATGGTACATATACATGGTCCCTTTTTTTATAAACCCAATAAATCATATAAACTAGTTTTAATGTGTTGAATGTGTGAAAATGTAGTATACTTTGTTGTTTACATGTGAAACTTCAAGACTATTCTTTTCCACATAAAAAACAGATATGGACGTTTCATATATGAAACAACATTGTATAAACATTGCATTTTCACATGTTTATATGTGAAACAACAAATGAAAACTGGTTTATAAGTTTATATAATTTATTAAGTGTGTAAATTATGTAAATATAAATATATATATATATATATATATATAAATCTTTGAGAAAATATGATAATGGTGGGTTTGAGAAAACTATTATAGATGTTTAACATCGTCAAACTCTTTGTAAAACTTCTGATAGAAAGTCCACCAAATAGTAATGTTAAATTCACATGTGCAGTGCATACACACAGATCAAGCACTAAGTGGAAACCTTTGATATAAAATTAAAAATTTTGGAACTCCAACTCTCCATGTCTCCAAATCTGCAAATTAATCTAACAAAATATAAAAACCCACGTCTGAAATCTAAAAACTAATCTAAGCAACTACCTAACTAAGAAAGAATGAAATAAAAGCAATCTAAGAACAAACATAAAATCGAAGCAGTAAGTGTGGGACCAGGATTGTGTAGGAGGTGGCCGTTGTCGACGATGGTCTCCTTGTCGGCGTCGAAGATGGGCAAGAAGGAACAGCTAACAACGCTTCTCATCATCGAATGGGATTGGGGATTAAAATTTCTGAATGAGGAAATTAGTAAGAGGAAAGGTTTCTTTTAACCTAGTCAACAAAATTCGTTTTTGACTATTGACTTCATTGAAGTCGTTAACTCGTCATTGTAGGGGTGGGCATTCTTATAAGAATTGCGGGTGAGAGAAAACGATCAAATAGGGTAGGAGAGACATTGGGACAGATTTGAAGGAAGGTGGATGATGCTGGTTGCACCGGAAGTGGGTGTTCTATTTTGAGTTTTAAGACTTGTACAATAAACATAAGAATTGATAACTTTTTGAAAATTCTAGTGAGGGGAGAGTAGTTAGGACTTGCATATGGGTAGTACCTTTTAAATAATTCAAGATAACCAAACGTGTCGTTTTATAAAGGACTATACACAAATAAAGGTGTAAAATGGAAACTGAAAAAGTAAGTGTAAAAAAACAAATTAAATAACTATAAGGTATAGAATGTAAGCTTGAAAATAATTCACTACTTTTTTATGATATTTAAATCAAAAAATATTCGATATTTGATTCATTTGAATGTATTGATGAGACGATTATTGATACAATTTATAAAAAAATATATTATCTTTTAATATATTCTATGATTATTTATTTTAATATGATAATAAATAAAAAAATAAGATATATAAAATAAATTAAATAACTAATTATAAAGATGTAAACATAATCTAAAAATTAAAAATAATTTGATTTTTAGTATTATCGTTGTGTAGCTTTAAATTCATACATTAAAACTCCCAAGTCTGGAATAACATATTTCAACTTAAATTTGAACTTTGATAGTTAACAAAAACCCTAAACATAAATCATTGAAAGTGAATATAATTCCTCAATATTTTATATATTAGACTGTGTAGAATGTTTTTTTTATATTATATTACGATAAATTATTTTACATAAATATTATATTACCATAAATTATTTTATATAAATATTATATTACGATAAATTATTTTATATAAATGTCAAAAACCACGTATATAGGGTTGGTGCAAATAAATAAAAAATAATAGAACCAAAAACTAAACCAGACCATTAAACAAATACATGCATGTATTTGTTTCTATTCGAATAGTATATAGTATAGAAACCTAAATCAACATTATTTCAAAGTTTTGAAAACTAAAAAAATTGAAATGGTTCTGATTTTGAACCGAAGGCCAATTTCTGAAAAATCCATTAACTCGAGAACCAAACCAAACCGAACCAAAATTCGATTTACCCGAAACATGACCAGAACCAGTTCGGTTTCAATATCATAAGATATACGATAAACATGAACCATAAGCATAAGCATAAACATAAACATAACAGAAAAGTCGAAAGGTGATGTCATTCTTGTACAAAGTCTAGCTAAAAAGTTCCATTGGTTTCTCGGTACTAATGCCATTGTACTCTTATGTACAACAACAAACACCTGGATTTGAAGCTGTCGATAATTTAAGCCGTTGATTCCAGGCTCAACCTGCAACGATACAAAAACAAGAGATGAAATGAAGATGGATGGCATTATTAGATAATGACATTAGTGGGTTGGGTTCCAAACGAAACATGCCTTATCGTGGGTGGCTGCATTGATTCACTATTTGCTCCATCCTCCGACTCCATTACCACATTTTGTTCAATTGGAGACTAGACAATATAACAAGAAAAACCCATCATAAGTCATCATCCAAAACAAAAGGAAAACACAGAGCAAGTAATATACATAGCACCGGGTCGGATTAAGAGGTCTAACCATATTCATAGACTACATGTTCTGGTATTGTGATAATAAGGATTATTGCCGGTCTCAAAAGAAACTCCCAAAGTGAGGCAACATTTGAGATCAACCTACAGATAGGAGATAACATAAACGACTATTAACACTTCTTCTGAGTTCTAAAGAAGACCCCTTTGGGAGTTTCTTTCGAGACCGGCAATGAAGTCACACATTAACCATGTTCATAGACTACATGTACTGGTATTGTGACAATAAGTTCTGCTATTTCTTAAATTCCTTAAATTACTGCCACACAGTATACCAAAAATGGTGAAGAAAGTAAGAAGGATAAATAAAAGTGAACCTAAGACTGCTGTCAACCATAAACATCTTCTCACAAAATCTTCCTATAAACCAAACCAAACCAAACCAAACGAAACGAACCCATCCCACACAGAGGTAGGATTTAGCAATGGTAGGATGTAAACAGACTCTACCTCTACCCCAATTAGACAGGTTGTTCCGGAGTAGACCTCCAGCTTTCAAAAACAAAAGAAAACACCAGGAAACAAGTGCACAAGTATTTGCACACAAGAAACAGATGCAACACGATGAAACAAACTATTATAGCAGGAGGAGCACTATGTCTAGCATACAGTAAAAGCAAGTGCAACTAAGGTTGACATAATAAAAAAACATGTAATATGAAGGCTGCCAAAAGCAAGTGCAACTAAGGGTCCCACAAGATCGTCCTACAAAGCTTATCATGTAAACAAGGATGGGGAAGTGACAAAAAAATAGTCAAGCTGGAAAACTTACCTCACAAGCGAGTCCTTGAATTACTGGGCTCGATGGAGCAATTCCTGCGCTTTCTGGGCTCAATTTCTTTGGTTTTCCACACCCAATATCTGCAATAGAAGCATCATGCTTCCTCTTGAAACGCCTATCGGAGGATGGAGAGCTGGATCTTTCAGCATCTCCATTTGAGGTTCTTGTAGAGTGCTGGGGAGTGTGCCTTAATTGTCTTTGACGTTTATACCCTTCTGGGAAAATATACGCAGGAAGTTGCCTCCTGCGGACATGAGATACGAAGATGTCCATCCCCGGTCTCCAATGATTGTAACTGTTTACCCCTTGCTTAAACTCATCCACTGTTGCTCGGATATCAAACTGTTGGCCTTCTTGAACTTTCACTCCAGGCTGCCTCTGAAGGCCCATAAAAAACGCACAATGGGAACATGGCTTAGATGTATCAACATACTCATTTGGGAAAGGGTGGCACTGTAACATCCCATCTGTATCGCGTTCAATCTGAAAACCACAAACAAAGAAAACAGAGATTAGTCACATATTCGCAACTTATCCTGTAATAAGCATTACACTCTGCATGCATATCAAAAAAGGTGACTACCGCTAAACCCAATGGACCCAGTATGTCCCACCCAGAGGTGGGGTCTGGGGGATAAGATGCATGTAGACCTGACCTCCAATCCAAAGAGTACAATAGATGTTTCCATGGAAACCCATGGCTTGTGGAAGGCAAGCATGCACAAATCTATGATCTACTTGCAGGTAATTTAGGTTTAAAATTCCCCAATACATATACCTGGCACTTAATATAGCACATCAAAACAGAAATTGTTGTTCTTATTCCAGAATAGCTGGAATGTAATGTCAATTGACTGAAAGATGACACATATTGCAATCTATCGGCATACAAAATGATTTTCCCAAAAAGTAGGTGAATAGAAATGTAAAGATGAATAACTGGATATATTAGATTAATAATGTGGACGAATTGGAGTTGAATTGTTTTGGAGAGAAACTTGACCTTTAAAGTTAGTAACCTAAGGCGGGATTCCACCCATCCTCTCCATGAAAGCAGATCATCAGCATCTGCAGCTATAATGTCTACCTGCAAGTAGTTTTTATACGACTCGAAAAAAAGAGAAGGTTCAAACAGAGCACTCCAATTTGCTTTGTTCAACTCGATCTCCTAAATTACATTCAAAAACAAGAACACAGCATCAATAGTAGAACAAATGAAAAAGTTCGGTAAATCAAGTATTAACAAAAGAACAACAATCACAGGTTTCACTCTTACCTCGCAAACCTTATTCCCGAAATGAAATTGTTCCACCATAACACGAAGGGTACTTGCAGAAACATTGTAACTAGAGTTCATACAAGGGTATGCCGGAGTGATAATTGGCATAAGATGTGTTCGGTCACGGGACCATTTCCGTGGGTCCCATACATTAAATCCAAGCTCATCCTCTTCGATTGGGCAAAGCATGACTGGGTTTGGCCAACGCCAATGCGTATAGACTCTGAAAAAACGGGAAACCAGCATACTAGGTATTGCATTGGGATAAAGCTGGCATACCTGAGCAACTAGAAGAGCCCAATTTACACCACCAAGAAAACCGGTAACCTAATCAACAGGTGAGAAGTAAAAGAGTATCAATATATAATTCTCATGTGATTTCCAGTTCTTACGTTCTTTCAAAAAAAAGTATGCATTATCTTTTCGCACACTTTACCCAAATCGGGGGTCTTCATAGAAACAACCGCTCTACTCCTCAAGGTAGAGGTCAGGTTTGCATACATCCCACCTCCCCCCAAACCCCACCTCCGGGTGGATATACTGGCTTTGTTTGTTTTGATATATAATTCTCATGTAAAATGAACAAGATGAACACAACAGAATCAAAATCTTACATTTGAATAAACGCCACGCCTCTTCGCCCAAAACTTTAAACATCTAAGTGTTGTGCAGAAGTTCTACAATATTTAAGGCAGTTGAATAGATGTCAAAAATCAGTAATGCACAGACAGATATAAATATGGACCACAATACATGCCTCTACATTTGGAATAAGTTTTAGAATTTGATCAGCAACCCGACATCCGTTAAGACTTCGCACCGTTTTCTCATCAGTGTTGTACAACACAGAATTATGAGAGATGTCCAAATCCTGTCACAAGTTAGTTTCACAAGAAAAAAAAACCAAACTCAAACACAAACAATGATAGAAGCATACCTTATACCACTAACTATTTAGTGACGATTAGGTGACAAATGCAAAGCAATGACTATTGTGAAGAACAGTAAGAATGAAAGTGACTAATCCTAATCCTATGTAATTTGACTAGAAAATATAAAACACTTATCATTGGTTGAATCCCACAGAAGTTGTAAGACCTTCACGACAATTTTTGATACTCATACAAGCAAAGCTAGATGAGATCTTAAATCAATAATCAGAATGTGTAAGGTCAAACCCGTAATGGCAGCCAAGACTCGCATACAGTTGATATTTAGTTTTGATAGCAAGAGAAGAGAAAGTTATGAGAAAATAGGCAAAGGAACACTTGGCTGTAGGAAGCTCATGACACATGCAAAAGAATCCTGCAACCTCTCTTTTAGAAGCAGTTGCAAGATGCCCATAAGGTCCACAATATCAACTAGCGCATCCTACTAGATGATTGAAAGGTTGAGACCACCATACCACTAACCAAACTTCAATTGGGGAAAACAAATATTAGGAAATAGGATAACGGAGCCCATGAGGCTTCGGCATGACAGATCCTACAAATGGTCAGACATTTTTCAACCTCACCTTGAAGCCAGTAGCGCTGCTTCAGCTACAAGGGAAGACTTGAAGGGTCACATGACGATGATGTTGTCGATTTACGTGGTGGTTCCAAGCATACTAATTTATGAAATAACATCTAGAAGTAACTAAGCGGAGTCACATGTGAGCATATCCAAAGAGAAAATAACACAAGATGGAGGCAACATAGAAATGCAGCAAATATTATATTACAAAATACATACCAAAGAAGAAAGACCTCATCCAACTATATTAGTTAGATAAGCAGAAAGGTTAGATCAAAAGTTCCCTACGGTAGCATGTCACTGGAATGTAAAATCTATTATATAGAAGTACCAACAACATTATAAAAATTGTTCGGTGTCTCATAACACTACAGATTGAAATACTTTAGGGTTAGAAGAGACCCGAAAAACCAAGAAATGGAGTTGATAAAAAGTTAAATTTCATAGCAGCTATAGGAAAGGTTATTGGCTTTGAAATTCTTTGTTGACAGCAGTACTAGACTAAAAGCTAGCAGCTGTTTACTTCTTCAATTCAAACATGAAAAGAAGGAAGATGGAAGCAGGAACTTTAGCACAGAAGCAAAAAAAAGGGGTGCAACCCTCAGAATTTCTTTATTTATGCAATTGCAAAGTAGAGAGTTCAAAAAAGAATGAATGGAACAGAATGTGCCAATCAAGAAAGCTTCATATAAGTAGAAGATTAGCTATTAGACCTGTTGCTAGTAAATGTCCATATGGTTTGGCCTTTAGTGCTTAATTACTCTGATAAGCTACGTCTTAGAAAATGCTTTGTCTTTACTCATGCAAATTTAAAAAAACATCATGCTACCCATGAAATTGCCACTCATACAAGTGTGACGATATCCTTCGCATCACCTTTGTTCGCATTAGCAATTTAGGATTAATTTTTTCTAATAATTGCTGCTAATTTTTCTAGCTTCGCTACATATAACTGGCTTACTAAAGGGTCTACATTGCACATACCCAAATCATCTAAAGGAATAACCCCCTCTATTTTGATCTCCTACTCCACTATTGCACATATCCCGTTTGAACTTTTTTATCTTTCTCCTCTTTGTACCTCAAATTCATCTCAAACTTTTCAGCTTATACACTCTTTTCTAAGCATGTCATCTTTATAGATCAGCATTCACACAGCTAAGCTGGTCTTAAAGCTGTGTGTAAATAAATATCAGTTGCCACACAGGACTGGAAAGACCAGGAGAAAGTAAGTAAATTAACAAGGAAAAAACACAAGATCCTAAAAACGATCTTGGTACTTACTTCTGGAACAATCAATAAAGATATGCTCGCATAAAGAAGATCAATAGATATTCCTTGAAACTTGAACTTCATCACAGGAACATGTGCATCATCAACTGGCTGAAGGTCTGATACTTCTTCCATCTCCAACAGAATATTATGCAGTATAACGAAAAAATCATGCTGAGGAAAGAAACGGTAAAGTTGATTTAAGCATAAAGACCAGATGCACCATAAAAGAAAAAAATGTTCAGCTAAATCCATTACTCACCTCTCGAGTCACATATGATGGCCCAATGCATAATGTGTCGATATCAGCATTTGGTCCATGTACCTGTAACCAAAATGTCTCAGTGTCTATCAATAATTTTATAATTATGATCCTCAAGTGAAGTAACATTTAAATACCTCAAGGTGATGCAAACTTTTGAGAGGGGGTTACATGGGTAAGCATTTGTGGGTGGATAGCTATGGGGATGGGGGGTGCACGTGCATGAGTGTGCGTAGGGTAAGATTCTGGATTCTATAAGATCCCTTCAACTGTTTTCAAATATATACACACTATGATAAGATCAAGTAATAAAAATAATTAGCCAATGACTAGAAAATAACAACCAATATAAACCTCCAATAATCGTGTCCCCATCTTTTGGTGCTATTTACTTAGCCATGACCATGGAGTTATTCCCTTCTTAAAATTGCAAACCAAATTCCCCTTTCAAGTTATGCCAAAACAGCATTAAACTCAATGCGGTGATCTATCCAAATCAGTTTCCATGCTCAAATTATTGATATTCACAATGTATAATGACAAACAAGACCAGTTTATAAACCAAAAGCTCCCAAGAGAATAAAAAGTAGAGGCTCTTACCCCTAGGCGATAAGACCCAAAGGTACGCAAAATACCATTTGCCTCCTCGACCATTTTTTCTGTGTAGCCTTTTTGGCGGGTTAACTGCTTCACCCAATCTTTGATAATCTACAACGATATAATTAGCTTGAGAATAAATGCCTCATAAGGAAGGGGAGAAAAGTAGAAAAGAGTTGCAACGAAAGAATGAATATGGTTAGTAGATTAAAAGCAATACATTTGAATCTTTGGACCATCAGATGAAACATGAAGCATGTCAAAGAAAATATAACAGAGGAGCTGTTGATACTGTGAGGAACATATCAACAATCCATGAACAGAAATGGGGCATATGATTCTAACTTTGGCAAACTGCTATAGTTGTGTTCATGTGATTTTAGGGAACTGAAGGCCACAGCAGTGATACAAAAGGCATGTATGATATCAAAGAGAAATACGGGCTAAATAAAAACCAGATTTTTCCAAACCTGATCAACCATTTCAATTTTAGAACAGTGCCCCTAAGGATATTAGTCCAACCAGTACTATTTTATTTTCCGTCTTACATGTGCCAAGAGAGTGGATCTGCAAACATTCTAAACTGAATCACCTGGCTTCGTTTGTGCAGATTCTAAATCTACAATGATACATTGTTTGTCCAGGTAAGTAATAGGAATATAAGATTTCTTCCTAGGCAAACTGTAAAGGCTTATTGTAGCTTTGAGGGTATTAAAATCAGAAGCTGGGATTTTTCTTTTCTTTATTTATCTTTGTGCCTTATTTTTCCACTCTTTTGTTTTGTTTTGCTTTTGTGTTCACTTTGAACGGGTGTTTGATTGAGTGTGTGCTTTCTTTCTTTTGGAGGTGGGATGGAGGGAGTAATCAATAATATTAGCTCCTGTTCCTTCATAAAACAGAATATTGCCAACTTCATCCAGTTTTTCTAAGTCTATCCTTTTTAAACAATAATTTCCTTAGGTCTTCAAAGCAAATAATCTCATTAACACCATTAATTTCCCCTATCCTGACATACAATAACAAAAGTCATATGATTTATTCTTCTGCTAACGAGTAAGGATGCATGCCAGTACTACTATTGAAGAAAAATGGTAGATCTTTTGCAATCAGAATAATTGAAAAACAAATAAAATTTCCCTACAGTTCGTCATTTCACCCTAATACAATTCGCAAACCTCTTTGCTCTACCTTTTACGGAACTCTAAAACCACTCGACTAAGCAGTTACAAGAATATATTCAACTCCAGGAACAGAAAACCTTTCCTGTAACACCAATACAGTTTCAAAGATTGTGGCAGTGTCAGCCTTGCACTTGCCCTAGTTCAACTACCCCCAGTAAAACCACAGCTATTTGGAGTTTTATCTAACTTGATCAGGCATGTCTGAAGACTCTTTTAACTTCCCCAAACTTGTTTCACATGAAATTGTGCAAAATGCAAACCCAAGCAAGCCAAGCATAAGCTGGACTAAATAATAATTCTTTAATGACTTTAACCTTGCAACAACCAAAGAAGCACATGCAGCAGGCTGCAGCCAATCATGTAGGCAGAAGCCATATCAACTGGCTACTTCAGATTTTCAACCACCTTACTGTACATACTATTTGGCAAGTCTACAATCCAAAACATTGGATGCCTGGTTAAGGAAAGAGGATCCATCCCTATTAATTTACATGTTGGCAACCTTGTGAAGCTGTTTGTTTGCTGATCAAATACTATAATATGGATGCTAAACACTCTTGTACCTTCACTAAATAAATACATCGTAATTTTTTTTTTCCTTTGTCCTAGTATGAATAGTAAATGGGTCCTACACGTAAAGCATCATCAAGCATGCATGAAATTGCAAGTAGCCAAGATATTCTACTTTTGTTCATCCACTATTAAAAGTTCAGGAGTTTTGAGAAGATGACATCTAAGATGATTGGGCTGTTTATCAAATGTCAGCGGTAACGTGTGATCCAATTTGATTCCACAGTTCAAGGTAAACTCAAGCTGCAACCAGACAAGGTCCCCTGATGATCTGCAAATGTCTTGAACTTAATAATCTAAAATTTAGGACAGTTATAACCAACCTCTATTATAAAGTATTCAAAATAGTAGGAAACTATTGTTAACACTACACCTCTTTGACACCTAAATATATCACTTCTACACATCCTTAGCCTTATCACGCAGTCAAAATTAGTACCAGAGAGTGTCAAGTGCAAGTAACATGTAGGGGTTGTGGGAAACTATTAATTCATTAAGGTTACACGAAATGTTGTGAAGTGCTTGCGAACAGTCATATCAAGCCCCTGGAAGCAAATTTGGGCGACATCACTTGTTAAAGTAATTGTCAAAACAAACATTTCAAATTGATTCCTCCAAAATAAACAGTTACTGTATCTGCTTCAATGTCACACAGATTCCTACCTGTGGTATATATCCAAATTGATGAAGAAAACTTTGAAAGGAGATTTAGTGATCCACATCTTAAGTCTGTAATAGAATACAGGAAACAAGTGAATTACCTTATCCAGACGAGAAAGAACCTCTTCTCTCCTTGCAGTTTCTTCCGCACTCTCATAAATCCCTGAGTCCATCAAAAGCTTACAGCCAACACAGATAAAATACCCACTGAAAAGTTAGAAGAAAACTTATAACGTAAAAATAACTGTAATTTGCAAGGGCCATCGCAAGACTGCAGTATACCTTTTCCAAAAGTGCATTCTTCTGAACATCAACCTCACTTGGTCCAGCATATGATATTGGGTTCATTACACCATACTTCTTCACATCCGCCTTTTGTGCCGGTGGTGTTGGTGAAGAACCATTTTCTCTCTCAGAGCCCACCATCTCAAAGCAACCAAAACTCTACAACAAACCTAAATGAATAACAAACTAACATGTTCACCTAGAAAAGGAATGTAATAAAATAACAAAACTTTGAGACTAAATCTAGATTCTAGACTAAATGAAAACCAGATTGATTGATATGTAAGAATGGGATTAACAAGTGGAATAGAAAGTAAAATAACAAAAGATACCAAGAACTGATAGGAGCTACATATTGATCTTTGTGACCAAACGTAGAATTGGTAGAAATTGTCAAATATACAATTAATACAAGTTTGTAGAAGTTCAATAGCATCAGTCATCTATTTGTACTTGTTAAAAAGGTCTAATAATTATTTATCTATATTCTATAGTGAGACATTGATGAGAACTCAGAACAGGAAGGATGTTGATATAAAGTTGGAGGAACTGAAAAAAGTCTTGGATTAAAAATGGTTAGATTAAATCTTACCGAAGGAAAATATATGAGGTGAAGATTTAGTTAGTCAGCATGTAAAGATTTTTTTAACAGGAGTAATAACAGATGGAGAGATTGATGAGATGTTTGTCATATGATGAGATGTTTATCATAGGATAAGAAGAGTGGATGAAATGAGGACTAGCTTTGGAGTTTTATATTTGATTTTGAATGTCTCATCCTAGCTCGTAGGTAAGTTTATAGTGCTATAAGACAACTGAGACTTGTTATGATATATGAGGCATGATCTTGGGTCACCACAAGAATAATGTAGCAGAAATGTTAATAGGTGTGACAACAGAGTGAGAAAATTACCAAAAATGATGGTAACCAAGAGTATGTTGGGTGTGTATTTTAGAAAAATCTGAGTCAATAAAGCTTTGATATTGTGTACAAGGATGCTATGAAATCCACAAAAGATACACCTCTATATAATGTTCAATAGGATTCTCTTTACAGTTTACTCTTCCTATTGTTAGTTTCGACCAAAACAAATTGGTCTGAGATAGATTGTAAATGAATCAGCCTTGTCTAGAGAATTATTAGAACTTGTCTCAGATTTTTGCAGTTACATGTTTATCCCTTTGACTCAAAGAAATTAAGTGAGAAGATAATAAAAAAAACAAAAACAATTGGAAAAAAGAGTGAGATCAAAACCCTAAGCTCTTAACCTTGAAACACATAAGCAACCATTGGCATGTCTTATACCCTCAAACCTACCAACTAAGATTCATACAACTCAAAAAGAACCCTAACTAACAGCAAAATAACAACTTTAACAAAAGCAAATCAAAACCCAAAAACAAACTCGAATTATCGAATTGAGTCTAATCAAGTTACGCAACTTAGTAAACTTTCCATGCAATAATTGCATTGCAAAATTAACAAACATAACAATCACTTAATTGAATCATATCTAAACCGTTGTTAACAATTTATGGATACATAGAATCAGAGAAAAAGATCTAAACACAATAGTTTCCAATGGAAGAACAGAAATAGATTTTTGAAGACCTGAGGGAGAAGGGCGTCATGTGGCGCATCGTAGACCGGCGGAGAATCGGAATTGAAACCGCTTTGAGGTTAAATTTTCCGGTGGTTTTCTGATTTGAGTTTTGCGGACTGAAGTCAAAGTCTTAATTTCATCGATTGTCTTAGCTGTACTTTTTCTTTCCAATTTTTATTTCTAAATCTTCTTTTTTTACTTTTCAAGCTTTGGCCACAAAAGTTTTGTTTCTTCTATAAATACCCTTTTCATGACAATTCTTGACATCAAAACTTTATTATGCATTTCATTTCGGAAAAATTGCAATAAATGCAATGCCTACATTAGGGCCCACCGGTTAAGGTTGACGGAATTTTGGGTTAGACGAAGTTGGGATTGGTTGGGTTGAAGTCATTTCAGCAATCCAATCTAATATGTATAATTTGAAAAAATTTAACACACCTCAAAAACGTATGGATTGGACTGGTTATGTGGGTCGGGTTGAAACTTTGATACATTATTTTACAATCCAGTTAAACAAATGTGTATAGCCAAATTTAAATCAAAATGAGAACATATAAAAAAAGGCTAACAAACTCAAAAAATAAAGTTAAAAGTTTATGCAAACAAGAAAGTAAATTTGAGGTTGAAATTATGATATAATTTTGAATAGAGCTCATTACGGGTTGGTGTAATGTTTAATGTAAATATTAATCGAAGACTTAACGATTATATCAAATTCATGGTATAGAAAGACATCATAGGGATGTTTCTCAAACCGGTGGGGAACCCGGTTCACCCGACCCAAACGGGCCGGGGATTCCTCGCTAAATGGGTCCCGGGCCGGGATCCCCAGTAGACTCAAACCTGGGTCGGGGGATGTTACTCAAACCGGGGTCGGGTGGGGGTTAGGGATCCCCGGTAGAATCAAATTAAAGAATATTATTTATGGGTTTTGACCGGTGATTGACCGGGGACGGGATGTTAATCTCCGTACCCGCCGAGGACCGGGGTTGGGGGATGTTACTTCAAACCGGGCCCCGGGGGGGGGGGGGGGGGGTTTACAAAACCCGCCCCATCCCCGTCCTATTGCCATACCTAAAACATCAGGTTCATCAAGTTGGGTTTGGGGTTCAATGAAACTAACCCAATTCCATCTAAATACTTATGTTTGAAGATTTTACAACTCGCTTAAGTATCAAGTCGCTTCAGGTTGGGTTGAGTTAATTTGGGTCGGGTTTTTATGCATCCCTATCCTCGTCGATTGGTTAATAGACCGGTTCAAGTATACCTACTTAAAGGGCAATGGTCCAAAGCAGTTACATATTGGCTTAGGGATCCTTTATGGCATAATCGGTTAGGAGGTGACACTTGTTATAACCAATTTTTGCCCATCTCAATTCATGAGGTGGGTGGAAATAAAAAGTCAACCTAAATATCTTAAAGTAATAAAGCAAAAGAAAAACAACTTGTTATTTGATTTTTTTTATATTGAATCTTTGTTTTTATTCTCATAATTATATATATATATATTAAAAATATGGTTAGAAAAATTAATAGGAACGAGAGGAATAGAAACCCCAAAACTTGAAAAAAATATCCTTATAGATAAATATCTAAGGTTGTCCAACTCCAACATCAAACAGAATCAACAGTATACATATAATAAAGTGTGCGCCCATCTAAAAGTAGTAAACGTATAATAAAATATGGGCATATCTAAAAGCACTATACATAAAATAAACCCGGGTCCATCTAAATTATTTTTAAATTGTTATGAGTAGAAAGACATCTTTTATTTTGATGTTCCTAAAGTAAATTGGTTGACTCGAAAAAACAAAAGCATCATAACTTATCATGGACAACACATCAATTTTCTAGCACCGTCGACCATATTGTCTTCGTGTTAGAGCTTGACATATACACTCTCGATCATTATGTTGATCTTAATTTTTATGTAAAATGCCCAAATCGTCTCTGATTAAAGATATCTTTTTTCATAACCTTAAGGCATCAAAATCTAGGACAATTGTTAGAAGATCAAAATGCATGAGTCACTGATATGATTAGAGGATATATGGATATATAAGAATAGAGAACGGGAGAATTCAATTTCATTTTGGATTAGACTTATAAACTAATTATACAAAAATTAGTTAATTATCCTCATAGTGAACTTAACAGACTCATTTTTTTTAAAAATAAATGGTTTTTTATTTAGTAGTTAAATCCTTTATGGCCAAAGTGTATTTGTGAAATAAAGTTGGTTCAGATCAAACATATTGTTAACAAAAAGTATACGAGTTAAATGGTAAATTCTAAAAACTTGTATAGTTAATTGTTTAAAAATAATATTTGTGAAATTGGTGAACAACCATACCCCCAAAATAAAGTGAGTCTAAACATGGAGGTAGAAAGTAGACTATATCTATGTGTCATCTACAAGGACTACATGCTCTGATTTTAAGATGAATTTGGCTTACATACAATTATATACATTGTGAACAACCAATACATTTGTATGCTAGAACCATATTAAGTCGATATAGTTTAATGTAATAATGGATATAACTCATTTTATGGGTCTCGGGTCTAAAAGACCAAACCAAATATATATAGTATATCTCACTCGAAAGTATGGTTTAAAAGGTAGGGATATTTGAAGATTTTTCCTTTATCTCAACAGGTAAAAAGACTATTTTATGGATCTTAAGTATGAATGACAAAAAGTAACCGATTTTTGTATGGAAATCAATGTAATATCCTATATATGCACACACATACAATACATATTCATATAGGTGGCGGTATGCTTTGGGTGTTTACAAGATTACAAGATAGATGAACAAATACAAATATAAATGGGGAGGGAGATCATTCAGTATCATTCCAAAGTTAGATATAGAAATTGATTATATGGCATGAAATTGATGAGTGCTCTATGTATACATATAGATATAAGTAAGCAACTAGCTATATGAACCATCATAATGATTGAACAATGTTTTATAGTGATTTTATGAGAAAATAAAAACTAAACCTTGATAATCTTCAACTAGCAGAAAAGATCGATCCTTTAAATGTAGATGTTCATTACCTTCACTATGTTCTTCTTCCCTTACGCCTCGACTTTTTTAAGAGGTTTATAGAATTTGGTGACCAATAAAAGCCAAAGGGCTTCTATATAGTTGTTGAAGGTCGGTGGGTCGATTTTTTGAAGAGGTTTCAGAATTTGGTGACCAGTAAAAGCCAAAGGGCTTCTATATAGTTGTTGAAGGTCGGTGGGTCGGTGGATCGGTGATATGTGCTAAAGAGACGGACAGTTGTATTACCATATGTTTATATATCTATCCATAATATATCACAAAGCATGAATAATTTACAACTAAATAAGCATATATGTACAAGTTCTTGAAGCTAAATACTTAATTTTAAGGCGTACCACCCTCATAGCAACACGTACAAGTATCTATCAATTTATATGTATTACACTGTAAACAAAAAGGTTATGCGAATCATCAACATAATGGTGGTTTCAATCTCATTTAAGCATATCATTTATATTGAAACCTCTTGTTTCCTATCTTAAGCAAAACCAATAAGGGTAAAGGAATGAAGATCGTTTCAAATTGAAAGTTCTCTATTTCTCTAAGAACCCATATCAAAACGCCATAGAAAGAAGCTTTTGGAGGATTTGATTTGGATGATGCCAACAACATCAAATCTAAGTCAACCTTTCTTGATATCTACAATGGCGTTTTAGTTGTTGCGTTCAAGAAGTGGTTGAGATAAAAACAAGTAAATGGTCACATGTATTTTGATTATTTAGCTCTTAATATTGTTGTGATCATGCTGATATGAAATTTTCTGGTTTTTCAATATCCATGTCCTTGTGTTTAACACACCGATAAGGGAGATAAAAAAGGGGAAAAGCATGGAAAAGATTTCTCTCTTTGGTTCTGGTTCTTGAAGATTTCAAGAAATTTTATTTTCTCAATGTCTATATTTACACAAAGTTTTATTACTTTTGCTTGGCCAATACAAGCTTTTTATCCTTCATTTTCCCCATCTATGAATCAATCTAACAAACATTAACAATGTAATTGCTTTCATTTTAAACTAGTGTTTGACATCGCGCGTTGTGCGATGACGATAAATTTTTTTAAAATTTATTTAAATTAGCTAAATGAGTCGATGATCACATTTAAATATTAAACTAATAAGAATCAACATTACCTTTGATATATGAATCTAACTTATCATTATTGGTTGTTCTTTTAATATTATATATATATATATATATATAATTATTAAGTCTTATATATCAATTTTTTATTATATCAAACTTTGTGAATGGTTCAAAATCATAAAAAATATGTGAAAATATTGATTATAATCATGAGGTGTATTAAGAGAATTATTTTACCATAATACATATCAATTTATCTTCTACATATATTCTCATAAAATATTTATATTCACCAAGCAATAATTGTGTTGTTATTTATATTGATATAATTGTTGAATATTTTTGCAGTTTGCTTATATTAGTTCATGATATACTCATTTGTAATATTGGTCAAGAACCTCATTGAAACCACTTTTTTCCTACATGCGATTGCATAAAATGAAAATAATAGCTAATATTATGACCATTCTAGATATATAAGAGTCTGATTGATTTGTTATTTTTCCATTGACTTGTTCAAGCTTTTTAGATTTGTTTTAGACAGTTCATATTTTGGTTTATTTATAAAAAAATCCTGAAAATAGAGGTTTTAATAAAATTATATAAAATAAAATATATGTATTATATTGAATTTCATATTTTAAATATAGGAATGGAAAAGTCTTTTACATATATCAAATATTTTAAAAAATCAAAAATCTAAGAAAAAAATTGGTTTCTAATGTTTAGAGGATAACACCTCATTATGTTTGGTTTCTTCTTTAAGAATTAAAAATACTAGAAAATAATTTCCAAGCTCAACGCTAAAAAAGGAAAAAAATCACAATAGACCGATTAACATCAACAAAAACAAAAACTCATATCATATTTGTTTTCATGAATGACTCCTCAAATCAAAAAAAAAAAAAAAACATCCACAAAAACTGAATAAAGAAGAAGAATTGGGAGATTAAAAGAGATTTTTATGCTAAACAATGTCACCTTATTCATCAAAGATTCATATGCCACTTCATCCACACAAAAAAAAATCATATGCCTACATAATTCCAACTTTAGTGTGAATTCTCCGACTAAAAGACGAAATACTATACTTACATAAGCAAAAACTCATACTATGATTAGTCTTATTGACTGACGCCTAAAATCAACAAAAATGCAAATCACCCCCACAAAATTATAACTGAATGGAGAGAAAGAATTGAGAGATTCATATGTTTGTATAATTCCAATTTTAGTGTGAATATCTCCAATTAAAAGACGAAAATACTATACTTACATTAACAAAAACTCATATCATATTTCTCTTATTGAATGACACATCAAATAAACAAAAGTGCAAATCACCTCAAAAATTGAATAGAGAGGAAAAATTGAGAGGTTTTTTTTTTCTATCCAATGTTACACTATTTCTTCAAGGATTCATATGTCACTTTATCCCACAAAAACTCCATATGCCTACATAATTTCAACTTTAATGTGAATATCTCCGACTAAAAAAAGAAATATTATACTTACATTAGCAAAAACTCATACTATGATTTGTCTTATTGAATGACACCTCAAATCAACAAAAATGCAAATCGCATCCACAAATTTATAACTGAATAGAGAGAAAAAATTGAGAGATTAATAGAGAGATTATCATAGAGGTGTATTACAAAATTATACATGAATAGAGAGGAAGAATTGAAAGATTAATAGATAGGTTATCATAGAGATGTACACAAAATTATACATGAATAGAGATGAAGAATTGAGAGATTATTATGGAGGTGTACCATGAAGAGAAGATGAAAAATTATAACCGAATAAAGAGAAATAATGAGAGTTAAAAGAGTACTTATTAGATGGAACATGAATAGGTTGAAACAACCTAATTAAATGATCTTAAATGTGAATATGAAACATAAAAAACAAATATTAAAGTAGGAGAAGCTTGAGAAAAGGAGAATAAAGATAAATCATTTTCTTGTTTTGAGAAGAGGCCACATCATTGCATGTGGTTTCTTCTTTAATATATATATAGATTCCATCACCAAAAATGGCAAATCTCAAATTTAGTGTTAATTTTGGTACATTAATGATATATACCCGGTACACATCTATAGCAATTAGAATTCTTGTCACTACTCCCAAGAAGTTGTTGAGGTAAAGACAAATAAACAATTGATTTTTCGTCCTTTGCTCTAAGTATTGTCATAGTCACGACAAATCTTTTATTGTTTTTCGATGAATGCATCGATAAGGGGGGAAATAAATGAAAAAGATTCTCTCTTTATTTCAACCTGGAGATTTGAAGTTATTTTCTAAATTTTTCTATTTCTTTACAAACCCAAATGAAAATCAAAATGTCAAAAGAAGAATCTTTCAATTGGAGTATTTGATTTGTACGAGATTGTTGGTCTAAACCATTTCATTTGATGATTACACAAATACATTCGATAAACTCTAATTTTTTTAATGATTTTTGTCTAGAATCTGAAATATAACATGAGGATCAGATGTTATCATATCTGAATATGTATAAGGATTAAATCTGAAATGCATTAGATCTGAAAATGTTCAAGGATCCTAATGCATCAGATTTGGAAGTTTGTAAGGATCCGAAAAATATCTAATACAATCCAAGAGTTTAAGGATCTAATAATTTATTAAGGATCCAAAATGGATTTGGGATTCAAAATGTTTAAGGATCTAAATCATGTTAAAAGATTCAATTTGATCTGAAAATCTTTGTAATATGATCTTCATGGGATCCAAAATATATCTTATGTTTCGGATAAAATATAATAATAGGATTTCAACTGTAAAAGTCTTATTCTTGTATTCAGTATTGGTTCAAGCAGAATGCCTTCAGCAAAATTGAGGACCAACTAAAGTGAAGTTAGATCGATGCCAAAGTGGAAGAATTGACATCTAGCCAATTGAAAACTAGTCCCAGATAAGTCAGGCATTCACAAATATTGTTTAGAAAGCTTATTTGGAGTGCAAACTTATCCAACAAGTTTGACTCACCAACTCCAACGAACTTATGCCCTAATATGGAAAATCAACGTCATATCCAAAGACTATCTTAGTTCTTTCAGATCTATTTGAGTATTTCCTTTTATTCTTTCAGGTAGATTGTTTAAGTTAGATCATTCATTCATAGTTTCAGTAACAATATGCAGTTCTTCGTTTTTATAAAACATACAAAATTAGACTTGAAATTTTGTTGTGCCTGTATTTAACTCCCACCCTCTACAAACCAACATGGACTAATAACTGGTATCAAAGAAGTTTGTTTGTCTACAAACAAGATTTTTAATGACTTCCACAAATAATGATAATGGCACCCTATCCAAACCTCTTAGTTTTCAAAAAGAAAATATATCTTTTTGAAAAATCGAATGATTCCTGTTCTTGAAGGTGTTGATAACAAAAGTCCAAACATTCTTAAAAATTGTCCATTTATGGTTGTTACCTTTATACCTAGAGATTGTGATGAAAATGACAAAGTTGTTGGTTGAGGAAAGCATATCATCAAAACTTTAGAACATATTTATCTGTTAGTGAATGATAAAAACATAATTAGTTAGTTCTTTTATACACGAAAATTGATATTATGAAAGGGATTCAATCACAAAATACATAGCAAAGTTGACACTTATCAAATATCCCCACACTCCATCTTGACCATCCTTGGGAAAACACTAAGATTTTAGCACGAAGTAAACTCATGAGTTGGGTTGGAAATTGATCAAAAGACAACAATTCATGAAAGCTTGGTTTAAATAGTAACAACCAACACACAAGACAATACAAAATGAATACATGCTAATTCCACAAACACCTCACAAATGATATACATAACACACATAAGCGCTTAATCCACACAAATGTGTAATTGTTCCCAACCAAAGCACCAACTCGCATAAATGAAACTATGTGCCAAAGTGTCTACTCCCTAGTTGCACATCAAAGCACTCACAAAATTTTGCATTTCAAATTTTTATTCTTTAAGAAAACTGTGTAGATAATTTTAATTATTTTTCATAATGGTTGTGACAATCCGTCATTTCTGGATTTCAGGTTAGTACCTTATTTTAGGATCTTTATTAAAATTAAGTCTTTCTAGGATTTAGCTATGATGATTAGAGAWCRTCTYGCTTAATTCCCAAGATTAGTTCGGAAGATCACGTTTCGACGGGTAACTGTCAAAGTTAACTTGTGCAATGCCAAATAGTCTTGAAATGCTCCGAATAAAATAAAGTTGATATTTTAAGTTTTGTTTTTAAAAATTTAAAATTTCCGAAGTCCCATTTTATTGGCCAAATATATTATTAAAGGGTGGAATTTTAAAACTTTTTATTTAGTTGTTTTGTTTAAATAATTTATAGAGGGGTTCTATTATTTAGAAAAATATTTTGGGCTTGGGCCTTTAGAGGCCAGCCCATTTCTTCTTTAAAAGCCTTCATATAAATACCCCCTTTTTCTTTGAAAACTCTCATTTCCAAACTCTCAGCCTAATTCTGTCACCTCTCTCTAATCTCAATCACCCTCCAGCCGATTCCATCTCCTCGCAAGCCTTAAAGGTTCCTGTTGTTCTTAAGGATTGCTAAAGATTCTAAGAAAATGTATGTTTTGAGCTGTCCTATTTTCACAAAAATCCGAAAGTTTTCATCCTTCTTCACCTACTTGATTCTTTAGTAAATTTATAGGATTTAAAGAGGGGAGATTGTTCATCAAAGACCTGCAAATGTCTTCGATARGATGATAATYTGTGATCCATGTTCTTTAATCTCTAAGAAGGAAGGAGTGAGTCCTTGCATGTAAAATCTGATCATATTTTAAGTATGGGAAGATCTTGCATGCATCTTTAATCAGTTTTATTATCTTTAAAACTCGATGAAATCGGAAAATATTTTTTTTATTGAGTTTGTTCGAAGATGATGACTCAAGTTAGAGTTTAAATTCTTGAAAATGATGAGTTTGAGACCCCTCCCCATCATTGCTGTCATTCTTGGTGCATGCAATCTGTTTTGGGGGGCGTGTGTCTCAAGGTTGTAAAGTATTTAAGAAGAGTCTCAAACCCACTAAAAAATTCTTGATTTTAGAAATTGGCGGCTGTCATCAGTGTTTTGGATGACTTAAGATGATGTCATTAGGTGGATTTTTGGAAGGTTTCTTTTAAAAAGTAAATATTAAAATATCGGCTTTTATTTTATAAAAAACTTGATGGCATTGCATTGAAAGCAACTTTGCTTTACCTTGGACAAGAAACCTTTAAGTAATTTAGCGCTGGATATTGGTTTGTTCAGGAAGTTCGGGCGAGCCTATAAAGCTTCTAAGGGCAACTTCTGGATATTCATCAAATTAGTGAGTTCTTACGGCCCCACTTTTACTGCTTTTGTTTATTTTATGGGGGAAAAGCATGAGATTGAGCAAATTATGCATGTTTATTTTTGGTTGAAATCTTTGGACTAAGGAACTGCTTAGTCGATGCTATACTCAAAACCTTCGGGCTAAGAAACTGCTTAGTCGATGCTTTATTCAAAACCTTCGGGCTAAGGAACTGCTTAGTCAATGCTTTGCTCAAAACCTTCGGGCTAAGGAACTGCTTAGTCGATGCTTTRYTCAAAACCTTCGGGCTAAGGAACTGCTTAGTCGATGCTTTGCTTGAAACCTCTGGACTAAGGAATTGCTTCTAAGCTATATTTGTTAACTGTTATTGCACTTTGAATAAATGTTAAATTGATGTGCTTGAGAGTATATTTTTCAAATAAAAGTCCCCGTCCGTAAACGCTATTTGTTAACTCGGGAACATCCTCGGACCGTGGTATTGTGGATAGCCGCTATTGTGTTGACAGTCCCTCCCAGAAAGGGGTGCACATTACCTACGTTTTCTCGGTCTAATCATGTGGAATTTGGACCACCGCTGAATTAGTACTGTATCGAACTGTGGGACCTAATTAATGGGGCAGTTGGTCAGGTAAGGCTCAGTAGCGTCTCAAGTTCTACATCGCGAGAGATTTACTTTTATTAAGTGCAAAGAATTCGCATATGTTTGCAATTACTTGGTTTATGCATTGAAATGTTTTGTGCATATGAAAACCCGTGAACTCACCAACTCTTTGTAGT
>NC_037543.1:12038172-12039562 GCF_001531365.2 Cynara cardunculus var. scolymus
AAGTGTAGAAGTTGAACCAGAGGCTCTGGTCTTGTAACCAGAAGCTCTGGTAAGTACCCATATGAGGAACCAGAGGATCGATGGACGGATTGCTTAGTATTTTTCTAGGTGTAGTAGTTGAACCAGAGGCTCTGGTCTTGTAACCAGAAGCTCTGGTAAGTGCCCAATGAGGAACCAGAGGATTGATGGACGAAAAATCTAGAATTATTCTAAGTTCATATGTGAACCAACAGAGGACAATTGGAATTTCAATGAGTTGTCAGAGAACCGATGGATAAGAAATCCTACTCTAAGGACTTTAGTGCAACCAGAGGCTCTGGTCTCACGATCAAAAACTCTGGTAATGTAACCAGAGGTATTGTTCAGAGGATCCAGCATGATTGTCACTATTAAGTATTGTTAGAAGCTTCCATTGTATCACTAAGCGTTTGTTAATGGTGCATATTAGTGATTAAGATTATTAATGTCGTAGACCTCTTCGATGTCTTCCGATCCTAGTGAATACTCAGCCGATGAATCCGGTTACGTGGTTGGTCACTCTAGGAGGAACTCAGCTCGCGATGAAGAAATAGACCCGTACGAGCAGGAAACGGCAACTAGTGAAACAGCTGCCACTCCGCAAGCATCTTTCTTACCCCCAGTGGAGCCAGTACCCGATGTCCCTCCACGAACTTATCATGGCTCAAGGATCAGAGTTACGCCAAGGAAGAGCGTTCCACTGCCCCGGAGAGTGACATTTGAGAATTCCTCTAGAGTAAGAGGAGAACCTTCACGACCACAGCAGGGGCACAGACTATCTCAAATGGTGTCTGGAGTGCCTGCATCATATGCTGAGAGCATGAGCCCGGCTGAACGAGAATGGGTGCAGAAGATTGCATCTGATACGTAGACTCACCAGACCCGGCTGGGATACCATCGCCACATCCTTAACAACTTGTCCGATGTGATGGAAGCACACCACCAGTGTATAATAAGGAACAGAGAGGCTGCTGTTGCAGCCAGGCGGAAAATTGGGAAATTGTATGGATGGTTGGTAGTTTGTGGTTTGATGATGTTGATATTGGGAATAGCCATAGGATGGATGTTATTCTAGGATGGAAATTAGGGATAGAATACCCACTCTTTTGCTTAGTCATGTGAGGTGTTGTTTTCATGGTTGTAACCATCTATGAATACATGGCGTCTTTTGAGAAATGTTCAATTATGACTAGCCTTTATGTGTATAAATTTAAGTCATGTGGTTACATAAAAGCTTGAATATCTCTCCATGGGATGAATACCCCCTTACATGCATTGTTATATTATCGACGAATTCCCTCCTGGTTTAGGCCTAAAAGATGTTGCCAAGGAGAGAAAATCCTGAGATTGCACGACTCGTGTCAGAACAACT
>NC_037543.1:12044112-12061434 GCF_001531365.2 Cynara cardunculus var. scolymus
CTGAAATTGAAGTATTTTGAGAAAAGTGTATTCAGTTCTAATTTCAGTTATGTCGATAAACTTGTTTTGTTTTTGAACAACTTGGAATGGTGTTATTWAYTRACTGTTGCTATGACTCGCTTGCCTGTTACATCTCGTGTTTCCGCTTTAGCGGGGTGTGACAATGGTCTCCATTCAATTATTTTTTTTCTTTTGTTATATATATTTGGAACCTCTACACTATCATGATATAGGTTTTTGGAATTCTTAGAGGATCTACAATTCTTGTACCTAATAAGTCTAACTAAAAGGTACACAATCTCTTTCCCAAAGTATGATGAGCGGACTGTTTAGATAGGGTCAAAGTGTCGTGAAAATAAAAAAGAAACGGGTAGCTAGGCTTAAAGGGGTGATAAAAAAAGAATGCATGAGGAAAGGGTTGACTTTTAAGGTAAAAGGCTTCAAAATAACAACAACGATGACCTTTCTCGTTTCACATCTAGCATTTACTTAATGCAATATCAAAGAGACATGATGAAAGTTCTAAAGTGGCATAACCATAGAAGATGCAATGCACTCAGAAATAAAATAAGATCAAATATAATGTTAAATCAACGCTCAAAAGCTATAGGTGCATATTAGTTTGTAACATTAGCAAGACTCACAAAGGTTATCTCAAATGTGGTAATCATATCCACACAAGAAAACCACACAATCATTTATGCTATTGTTTTCATGGTATCTGAAATAGAAAAACAATGGTCAACTCATGTGAATTACTTAATTATCGCCCAAGAAATTGTTAGAATTTCAAAAAAAAAATATTGGGATAAACATGCATATCCCAACAATGATTCCCTTCCCACACTAAAATCATATGTTGTCCTCAATATATGCATGTTATTGCAAAATCTAAAAGCAATAAAGAACAAAGGGAACAAGAAATCTGACATGATTTGATGACTTTTGCCCAATACATAATCCAAATTGTAGGTGGGTACCTCTGCATATTGGGGGGATAAATCCAACTCCAATTAGGCAAAAATTGGAAACACAACTCAACTCATAAATAACTAACCAGGAAACAAAATGAAGCAATAAGATTGGGTTGCCTCCCACTCAACGCCTTTGTTTAATATTGCTGGCTCCATGCTATCTAAAGCTAGAAGCTATAGTCGGTGGCTCAAGAGCAATTACATCGATGTTAATAGACTAAATACCTTCATAGAATGTTTTAATTGTTACTCGATCACCTTAAAACATTTCCCTGTCTCGGGGCTCTCAAAATCAACCTCTCCATGAGAATAAACTTTAATGACAATAAAAGGACCTACCTATCGTGATCTAAGAGTACCTACAACCCCATTCTATATCCCATATTTTACTACATAATGGAGTAATTCTTCTCTGATCCCACTTCATTTCCCACACGATTTTGGTGTAAATCAATAGTATTACTCAAAATATGAAGTAACACTATTCAACCACTCCATTTTAGAGTGAAACTTTCATTTACACATTTTAGTACCTCAAGTTCCAATATATACATTTATAGTTTATTTAACCGCCCTACTTCTCCATCTTACAAAGAATTGGATTATTATGCATTGTGACTGTCGTCTATGCATGGGTACTCAGGTATTTTCCCTCATATACTTTCTATTTTCACATTAAAAAGAGCGTAGTCATGAATTGGTAGAGATGCGAGACTCAAAATCTCGTTCTAAAGAACGTGGAGGTTCGAGTCCTCTTCAAGGCATAATATTGAGAATGCTCATTGAATGAGCAATTTCAGTACAATGGGAGTTGTATGTTGTGTTCTAGAAGGCTGAATCATTGTAAGTCGATAAAAAGTGAAGTTGCAGCCAATTTTGATAAAAATATATAGAAAAGTGAATAGTGTCTTCGAAACAGTAGCAAACCAAGTCATGAATCCAGAGCCTGGTTCGCGCTCTTCAGTTAGTTTTAGACGATCTTCTACCTCTAAGATAGATCAATTGTATGAAATTTCTTATGTTCCAGATGATTCTAAGATGCCTATAACTAGCATGCCTATAGTTAATCCTTAAAATGTATTGTCTAAACCTACTTCTTCTTTTCCGAAAAGGTCAAAAAATTAATAGGATCTACCTCTAATCAGCAAGTTAGGGAGTATATATGGACTTCCAAATTTGAATCCCAACCAACTCATCAGAACATTTAGTGACATTATCTCTTCCATCTGACCTTCCTAAACATTGTCAAGCTCAAGGATATACACATGCACTTTGGAGCTATCAAACTCGCTCTTGCATTTCATGTAGAAAAGGTCTTGCAATGTTCTCTCCTATATCCTTAGTATACACCAAGTTTATAGAGTAGCAAGATGCTTGTATAGGTATTATCTAAACAACCCAAAATGCATGAACTAATTTTGTCACGTTGTACCTGAACTTCAATATGCCGCTCAATGATCCTTCATTGCACACATCAATTGAAGTCCAGATTCAAATAGGTGGTACTCCCCACATCAACACTCTTTAGGTGACATTCAATTACCAAATGGTATATAGAGTCTGAAATCACTCTTTGGACATCATTGTTCCAGAGCAAGAACATACTAGAGATGTTGTATTCATTGATGCTAACTTAAGTGTGACACCAACATGCACTTACATTCATAGGCAGTTATCTAGAGAATAATTAATCAACCTTCTTCCAGAAAAATAAATAAACAACTATGAACAAATCCATCAAGCTCCCATACAAACCACGTCAAGCCCAGATTTCTTTCGTCATGAGAATGGACTTCTCTTAGTCAAATTTCATCCCAAGAGAGGTCAATTGTATTTCCCACGATCTATATGATTGATAAGGTGAAGCCTCTAACACCAGCCGAAAGGATTGAATACTCGTGGTATGATGTTTGCAATCGTCTAAGACTCTTAGAAGAAGAATACAGTGTCGCTTATGATGAATATGTTCCCAAAAAAGGAAAAAAATGTCATAAAAAAAGGTAGAAATAAATAAATAAATCAGGAGATCCTTCTATATGACTCCTTGGTGAGCCATCATGCAAGTTTGACTACTATGCCTTTTATAAGGAGTTACCCTCTAAGTCGATGTCAACCCTCTAAGTCGGTGTCAAACCTTAAGCCCTGTCATGATTCCTCTTCTAATAATCCCTTTAATCAATCCCAAAAAAAATAATGTTATGTCATAACTTCAATGACTTAATCATCTAAATACCAAGCTAAGTTGCCACCATTAATCCTGTTTGAAAATACTTACCAAAGAACCAAATTGGAAAATTAGAACTCCTACAACTATTAGTTTAATAAGAGTTCCCAATTTCACCAGTAATGAAGTCACTGTAAACTGGTAGAGTGAAAACGATATTGCTAAAAAGAAGTTCTCAAAATCATTTTGGCACAACAAATAAAGTTTACAAAGATACAAGAGACTTTTACCACAAGAGTAGATACAAGGACTTCATAATGAACTTCTATAGATAGCTCGTGCCATTACTTCTTCCCAAACTTCAAATACTCTTACTCAAAAGGAAGCATAAATGAAGTTCCTCGAAACGCAACTTGTTGATCTTGAGAGGCAACTTAAGCAACAAAGGTTATTAACATTAGTTGATGATCTATAGAGATTGTCCTCTACTCCTTTTGTTGGAATATCGTTTGACCCACAACTGCTCCATACATTACCATTTCAACAGTTATCCTGGTTCGTGGAACAAGAAAAAAAAAACAAAGCCTCATGAGTCTGCACAAAGTCCTCTTGATCCCCAGAAAGAAACATGAAGATACTTCAATTGTAGCCTCCTCAAAGGCACCAGACGTTCTCCTAATAGAAAAGGCAGACCATGTTTCCTCATTCTTTCAATCACTAACTCAAAGAGAAACACCCACTCTGTCTACTTTTGTTGTCCCAATCATTACCTCTTCATCTCATACAGAAAGTTACTTTGATCCTATAGAAGCTTTCGAACATTTGCTTATGACAAAACTAGAACCTGTAGTTCTTAATGATCTAGATATTGAGTATTGATAACTTCGTCATCTAATGATTTATGGCTTGTCCTAAAGTAGAAGTTGGKATTCTTGGACTGATATTTTTGTGCAAGTGATGTGTAGGCACACATGATGTCAATTAGATGAAAAAATCTCAATTATACGCCATTTTGACATCTCAAATGAAAAAAAAATAGAGAATCAAATGAAGTAGAAAAGAAAGTTGAGTTCTAGGCTTATGCAACCTTGGTAATGGTAGGGTTGCATGCAAGCCTCACAGGTGGTGGGGTAAGTCGTTTGAATTTTATTAGGAGGAGGAGTTTGGGAGACCCTGACATGTGACCCTAGAAAGTCACGATTGCATTTTGCTATCAGGGTATAAAAAGCTCTTGAACTTTAAATACTAAGGTTATCTCGGGATTTTTGGAGGGTAGGCTTAGACCAGAGGTATTTTCAAGGGTTGAAACTAAAAAGTAAGTTTTTTATTGAATGTGAAGGTGGAATCATTACGTGAATAAGCTCAAGGTAGTTGGTATTATTTATTCAGGGAGTCTTTCATCTCTATTGTATTTTGTTGAGAAACAATGTACTTGGCTGTAGTTTTCGCTTTTTATATGATGTTGTTCTATACCACTAGCATGAGCTAAACATTTTGACGTTGGGAGAAGGATGGATTTTGGATTTTTATTGATGAATATATGATTATTGCATTTTATTAGTTCATTACACCTTGTTGGTTTAATTTGTCTATCTTGTTCTTCTTGTTTTGGCCAAATTACTAACTCCATGGTTGTATTTTGTGATAAATTGGTTGTACAACTAGATAAAATATATTAAAACCTAGGATGAGATATTGGATAGAGATATACCAAGTAAAACCTAGTTATGTGTTATGCAATTCTTACGCTTTATAAGTTGTGTGTTTATGTTTATTAATCTAGAGATTTCAATATACATTCAATGATGCATCTTGAGAAAGAGTAGCATGTAAAGGAATTGTCATATTTGACCTTGTGTGTTGATTTATAAATGTGTGATAATTTATATGTTTGATGGAATCTAATGAAATCAAACCCTCGCATTTTTTAAATCAATTAAGTAATTTCTTTGTGGTGTTTGAATCATTGTTTAAACCATTGTTGGAACCATTGTTTTATACTTACTTCCGTTCTCTAGATAATTATGTTTAATAGTTATAACCCAAATCACTTTATCAACAATCCAGTTAGAAGTTATAGTAACCTTGTGGTACTTAATGTCATAGTTCCTTGGATGGATACTTGTACTTAGTAGGTATTACTTTATTGATATTGTACATTTGTACTAGATTTGGAGGGTTGCATAAAAATTCTATCAATTACGAACCAGAAGATGCTACTTCAAAAACAACATTGCAGAAGAAGATCAAGATTCCAAAAGTTGATGCCAAACAACAGTTCACCTTTGATGACATCCCACCATCAAAATGGCGTGTAGGGATGTTGACATGGTGTTCAACAGAGCTCAAGGCTGTCTTAGAGATTGGTATCTAAGTCTTGAAAATATCAAGAAATCTAGATCCAACTATCCCAGTCTTCTGAAGAATTCATGCATATATTCTAGGGTAAATTTACAGGCACTTATGTTGGATAAACAATCCATGCAATAGAAGAATAATTAAAAATGAAGTGTTGTTCATTCCACAGAAAGAACGTTGAAAAATTATGATCACATGTCAAAAAGATTATAATGCCTTCATGGTGTTGATGACGCAAACCTCAAGCAAGTATTTTAAAACTCTTTCCCATATTCTCTTTCTCAAATTTCACTTAGTGAACTTTACCAGCTGATACGTAATGCACTCATTGAACTTTACAAACAAAAGAAGTTTCTTGGTGAGTTTGAAAAACTAGTAAATGCCTTGGTTCAGCTTGTGATGACAAGTACCTTCAAATAAAGTGTACAGACAATTTGCATGTGATTGTCCTCATACCAAGAAAATCCCATTTCAAGAAGTTCTAAAAATCAAGCACCTACAACTCCTCTGAAAAGAAAAAAGCATTCACTCAACATGACTTGTGAAAGAAAAAATGAAGTTAATAAGGAAGAAATCACAACGAGGACGAACTACTAACAAGTGCTACATTTTCCATAAAAGAGGACATTTTGCAAAATATTGTTAGGACAAGAAGAAGTCTTAGGAGTTCATTCAAAACTCAACCAAATTGAACCGGTTGACATCTCCAATCTTGAATCTCTCTATTCTCTTGATGATGAACTTGATGATCGGGCGTTATGCTCAACCGCTTACTCTAACTCTTCATCAAATGGGGAGTCTGACTGAAGCCTATTTGAGTACCATTATGATATTGAGGTATTTATGGTAAACTCTCTTCCAATGTTTATGACAAGTCCTCCTCCTTTTCCCTATATTCCTCTTCCATATACTTCTCTTCCCCCCATTCAAGCCCCTCTCCTTCATGTTTTACCTTTACAAAAATCAAAGTCTGTACCTTTAGCCAAAGTTCATCTCCTCACTTTCATATATGCCAAACCCATCCCAATCATTGCTTTCTTGATACAAGATCTTCAGTTTTAATACTAAATCTTGATATCCTTCCTTGCAACTATTGGAGGCCATACCACCAATATTTCTTAATAGCTAGTGGAGATACTTTTGTCATTGACAAGATTAGTGTCCTGGTGTACATTCAACTTTTCCCTAATTGTGTTATAAGACACAGGGTGTTGGGATCAAGCTTGTATGACAAAGATCTTCTCATTAGGTTTGGTATCCTTTATCCGCTACCAGATTTGAGGTATGTAGAATAAGGCCTTCCTTACAAAAGTTTCTTAATTTCAAGGATTTCTAATTCCACAGCTCTTACTATAGAAGTCGTCAAGAAACAAATCATTTTTAAACTTCATATGCTTCTAGCTGTACAGAGTTACTTACCAAAAATAACCACATTGTGGTTAAACCCTTTGTTTTTGTTACTCTCCCATTTATAAAAAATGAAGACGTTAACCCAACAAAAGCAAGCCATCCTAGAATGAACCCTAATCCTTAGCAACTTGCAATTCACCAATGTTTAGAACTTGTTGTTCAAGGTATTATAGATCCTACTACATTTCCATGAGAGTGTGAAGCATTTTATATCAACAAAAGAAGTGAGCAAGTTAGTAATAGACTGAGGTTGGTCATAAATTACCAACCCCTTAATCATTTCTTGGCCGATGATAAAATTTTCTCTTCCTTAGAAGAAGGCATTGTTCCACTCTTTAGCAGATGCAAGAAATTTCTCCCGAGATGATAAGTCTCACATAGACTTGCTCTCAAAATTTCATTCCATAGTCACAGACACAGAACTATGTTATATGAAAAGAAAATGGAGATTGGTGTCACCTCTATTGATTTTCTTGGAATGAGAATTTCTGATGGAAAGTGTCAGCCACAGCTCACGTCGCTCAAAAATTGCCCAAGTTTCTCGATGTTTTGATGTCACAAAAGGATATTCAACAGTTCTTTATGTTGGTCAATTATATGGATGATTTTTTTTTTACCAAAACTGTCAAATCATATTTTTGATCCTCTCTCTCAGTGATTGATGATGATCCCTTTTATCTATCGAAGTGTATTATCTCTATATTTAGTTTCAGCGATCATCACTGAGTCTGTCCAGTAATCGCTGAACACGTATTGTAATTCATTCAGAGACCGGTATCCTTCAAGAAGACAAAACTCACACCATAGATCCTTCAACGATGTCGAAGACAAAAGCTAAAGATTAAAGACTAGAAAGTTCGTGATCTGAAGCGGTTTTCAGTGATAACAAGCTCGTCTACATAAGTGTGAAATCTGTGCAAGATTCATTGAACACTGATGAGACCTTCAGCGTCATTGCAGACTTCAGTAATCAAATGAATCTTGTCAAGCAAGATAGTTTTTGTCTTGTCCTTCTGCACACAAAGGACAAACCCACACCTTTCAATGTAAACCATTGTACAGTCATTCCATTGTCTCCAAACGTGTTTACCTACTTTATGAAAGAAGACTGTTCATACACGACCAAAAGGTCTATATACTGCAACAAAGGACAAGCTTTCCTCTAAAATCTTGCCACGTGCTTTGTACCTTCTGAATTGCATTTAATACAATGGGTATAAATAGTTGAGTAGTTTTCTTCTCAGTTATCATCTTCCTCCTCTAATCTTACCCAAGAAGATACTTCTCTCTCTACTCTCTGTCTAAGAGAAAGACCCACTTTAACAAGTGAAGAGCACATTACTTCTTGCTGATCCCCTCTCTCATTGATTTGATGATAATCCATTTTTCCTATCGAAGTATTATGTTTCTGTCTATTCAGTTTCAATGATCATCACTGAAACGTGTATTGTAATCCTACAGCGACAACTATACTTTATAAAGACAAAACTCACACCCAAGAACCTTCAGCGAATGTCAAAGACTGAAACTGAAGATTAGTGACTAGAGTAATCTGAAGCGGTATTTAGTGATTACAACCTGGTCAATATATGTGTGAAGAATGCACAAGACTCAGTCAATGCTGAAGAGACCTCCAGCCTTATTCCAGCATTCAACGATTAAATAAAGCTTGCCAGGCACGATTGTTTTTGTCTTGTCCTTCCACACACAAGGACAAACCAATACCATCTCAAGAGTATCGTACTGCACAGAGCCGATTAGTCAACTCTAGTGCCCACCAAGAAGATGAATAATCTTAAGAGTAAAGGCCAAGGTCGTGTCGTTAAAGAGCATGACTAGGCTGATTCTTATGATGAATCATTCTTTGACGAGGAAGACATGACCTACCTCCATCTCATGGCCAAGGATGTCAAAGATGAACCATCTGAGACATCATCTTTTAGTGATCCTTCGTCATTAACCTTTGGTCAGGTATGTACCCTGAATTACCTTCTTCTTTTTCTGATAGCCTATCTACACTAGATACGTTGATGCTTAACCTTTACAATGCCCTGAATGAAAAATCTAAAGCTAAAAAGCTTAATCTTGATCTTCAAGAACAATTAGAGAGATGTCATTCAAAGATCAAAAAGTTGACCAAGATTAAGGAAAATCTTAAGGTTCGGGTCATTGTAAACCAGACCATTAGCATCGAACACGAGCAGGCTATCGCTAAGCATGAACAAGTAATTGTTGACCCAAGGCTGAGAAGGCTACCATTGAAGGATGGTGAAAAGCCTCTATCAAGGCCTCTGAGATCATCATTTCTCATATCCCTACCAAGATAAAGAGTGGTCTAGGATTCTCCTATGATCAGGAAGAATGTGTCACTGACAAGTCCATGCTGAAGTTTGATACTTTTGTTTCTTCTATTCTTGACACCTCTTCCTCTCAGTGCTCTTCCACTGAGACTCCTCTTGAAGGAACTCCTCTGAGTTTAGGATGCAAAGACGAAGGTAAATTCATTGTCAGCACCCCTCTTCCCAAGAAAGCTAACAAGTCAAATAGACCCAAATCTATTCCTTCAACTTGTAAACCTTCTTCTTTAGGGAACAAGGTATTTGAGCCCTCTCAGAGATCTAAGCCAAAGTTGAAAGTGAATATTTCACCCAAGATATCAAAATCCTCAGTTGTTCCTCCAGAACAAATGCGAAAGGTATCCTTGGAGCTTGTCTCTTTCTCTTCTCTCCGACTCGTCTAGACCTAAAGCTTCTTTTAGCTTCAGGAAGTGTCATCACTGTGGTGAAACTTCTCATATCGCCAGTAAGTATCTTTCAGCTACCAAATTTGGCTCGCCATCCAAGGTAAATAAAGTAGCTAAGGCTGAAAATCAGCCAAAGCAAAATTAGCCACCAAAGTTGTGAAAACAACTAAGGTGAAGAAGTCCACTGAAGCCTCTTCGTCATGCTCAGTGAAGACACCTCCTGACTCTGAGCCTTCAGTATCAGTGGATGTCGCCTCTAACTCCATTGGACCCACTGAGAAATGGGTACTAAAGCAATACTAATCTGTTTTTATTTTACAGGAAGTGAAAGGCATCTGGTATCTTCATAGTGAATGTTCAAAACTCATGACCTGAGGAAAAACCCTGCTCTTATATTACAAAGAGGAAAGAGGCCCTTTCGTGACCTATGGAGGAAACAGAAAAGGATATACCAAGGGCTTCAGTATATTAACCAATGGTGCAACCACCTTCAAACGTGTTGCCTATGTTGAAGGACTGAAGCACAATCTTCTTAGCATCAGTCAACTGTGTGATAAAGATTTCATAATGAAATTTCTTAAGAACTTATGTTATGTATATGAAAAATATGACAACCTTGCTCTGACAGGTTCTCGTTTAGAGAACATGTACGCCATCAACATGGAGTCTCCCTTCACTGAGAATAGATGTTTTCTCTCCAAAGCCTCTTAAGATATCAACTAGTTATGGCATAAACGACTTTCTCATCTTAACTTCAAGATGTTGAACGAGCTGTCTTGAAAGAATCTTGTCACTGGCCTTCCTTAGCACTCTTTTGCAAATGAATCTCTTTGCTCAGCTAGCGAAAAGGGAAAGTAGAAAATGGCTAGCTTTAAATTGAAGCAAGTCTCTTCAGTGACTTCTCCGCTTCAAATATTGCACATAGATTTGTTTGGTCCTATCAACGTGCAATCAATAGCTGGAAAGAAATATATGCTCATTATCATTGACGAGTTTTCCAGGTACACTTAGGTTTTCTTTCTCAGATCCAAGAGTGATGCACCTAAAGAAATCATCTCGTTCATCAAGCACATAGAAGTACTAAACAACGTCAAAGTCTAATCTATCAGAAGTGATCATGGAACTTAATTCACAAATAGTATCATTCATGACTTTCTTGTGATCAAGGGAATCCCACACAATTTCTCAGCTATGAGAACTCCATAATAGAACGGGGTCGCTGAAAGAAAAAATCAAATGCTCATCGAAGCCGCTCAATCAATGCTCAGCAAATCTAGTTTCCCTACTTCGTTCTGGGCTGAAGCTGTCAGCATTGCTTATTTTACTCAGAACCAATCACTAATCATCAAGAGATTCAAGAATATAGCTTATGAACTCTTCCATAGCAGAAAGCATTCTCTCAGCTTTCTTCATATCTTTGGTTGTACATTTTATATTTTAAACAACAGAGACCAACTTGGAAAGTTCAATCTCAAAGCTGATGAAGTGATCTTTCTTGGATATTCTTCAGTGTCCAAAGCCTTCAGAGTATTCAACAAAAAATGACAAACGATAGAGGAATCTATTCATGTTACCTTTGATGAATCTTAATCAGCTAAATCTAAACCCATCTTTGAAAATGAAGAAGAGTTGGACAACTGGATGATACCTCATTATGGAGAACCTAAAGCTTCCTTCAGCAATCAATCGAACGCTAACCTCCCTAAAGCTGACGATGATCTATTTATCATTTCAGATGTAACTATTAACGAAGTTAAATCCTTTTCGGGGATTGTTGTCGTTCCCATTTGTCACTTGCCTCATTCTAATTCAATTATTGACCCTTCAGTCGTTGAATATCTTTCAGTCACTGAACCTCTATCAGTGAATGAATCGCTTTCTGATGCTCCTTTGGCAATCCAACCTGTTGCTAAAGACTCTCTTGCTGAAGCCTCGTCTTCTTTTCCTGAGCCCCCAATCTCAGAAGGTTATCTTCAACCAGTTCAACGATGGACGAAAGACCATCCTATCCATCAGATTCTCGGTGATCAAGTGCATGTATTCATACATGTCACATTCTAGGTAATATCTATCTCTTTGTCAACTTTCTTTCTCTAGTTGAGCCTAAGAAAATCAATGAGGCTATCACTGACCTAAGATGGGTCACTGCTAAGGAAGAACTCATTGAGTTTGATGGGAACAACATCTGGTACCTTTTTCTGTGTCCATCTAACAAAACTATGATAGGCACCAAATGGGTTTATCGCAATAAGTTAGATGTACAAGGAATCATAACCCGCAACAAGTCTCGTCTTGTTTCTTAGGGATACATGAAAGAAGAAGGAATCGATTATGGTAAAACCTTCGCACCAGTGGCTAGACTCAAAGCTATTTGACTTTTCCTAGCCTATGCTGCCTATAGAAACTTTAAAGTCTATCAAATAGATGTAAAGAGCGCTTTTTTGTATGGAAAACTTCAGAAGGAAGTTTACATTGAACAACCTCTAGGGTTTCTTAACCCAAAATATCCTAATCATGTCTATCGATAGGATAAAGCTTTTTATGCGTTAAAACATCCCCCGGTGCCTGGTATGACACCTTTCTTTATTTCTCATCTCTGAGAAATTTTTCTATGTAAAGATTGACCAGACCCTATTTCTAAGTAAAGTCAAGGGTCATATCATTCTAGTCCAAATTTATACCATTGATATTATATTTGGTTTCACTAATCCCTCTTTGTGTTTTCGATTCACTGAACGCATGAAGAAAGAATATCAGGTGAGCATGATGGGAGAACTGACTTACTTTCTAGGTATTCAGATCAAACAATCTGATAAAGGTTTCTTTATCAATAAGAGTAAGTATGTCAGGGATACGCTGATGAAATTCGACTTAACAACAGTTCATCTATGAAGACTCCAATGGCTCCTTCTCTCTCACTAAACAAGGATCCAAGTGGAAACCCTATAAATGTTACTGCTTATAGAGGAAAAATGTCTCCTTGTTGTATCTTTTACAGCTAGCCAACCTAATATTATGTACTCTACTTGTCTTTGTGCAAGATATCAGTCTGAACCTAAGGAATCCCATCTGATTGCTGCAAAACGCATATTCAGATATCTTAAGGGAACTCCTAATCTAGGCCTTTGGTATCCCAAAGACTCAGGTTTCAACCTAAATGGTTATGCGGATAGTGATTTTGCAGGTTGCAAGATTGATAAGAAAAGCAACATTGGACGTTGTAGGCTTCTAGGTGGAAAGTTGGTGAGCTGGACAAGTAAGAAGCAAAACTCAGTGTCCACATCAACTACTGAGGCTAAGTAGTTGCCGCTGGAAGCTACTGTGCCCAAATCCTTTGGATGAGAAACCAGCTAAGTGATTATGATCTTCAGCTCTCAAAGATCCCTATCTACTGTGATAGCACCAGTACCATTGTAATTGCAAACAACCCTGTTCTTCACTCCAAGACCAAACATATTGAGATAATATATCATTTTATCAGAGATCATGTTATGAATGGTAATATGAACTTCACTTCATACCAACTGAGTACCAACTCGTTGACCTTTTTACAGAGCCTCTTGATGAGACAAAATTTAATATATTAATTAGCGAACTTGGAATGCTAAACGTTGAGGATTAATTCCTTCAACTGTAAGCAATACTCAGTGATACATAAGTGAAATGATTCAGTGTTCTTATTCTATCACTGAATTCTTGAGTAAATGTATCTTTCTCTCTATGGTATGTGTACTTATATTTTTTTCTAAAATCTTAAAACCTTCACCGAATCTTTTCTTATTCAGTGATCAAAATGTTTTAAAAGAGATATTTCAGTGTTTCCTTCTATCACTAAACTCTTGAGTAAGTATATCTCTAGGGTATATCTACTTGTCTTTTCTTAAGACAAAACTATCGCTGAATCTTTCCTTATTCAATGATTAAAATGTTTTAAAGGTGAAATGATTCAGTGTTTCTTTTCTAGCACTGAACCCTTCAGTAAATGTATCTTACTTTTAAGACATGTTTTTCTTTTCTAAACTTAAAATTATCAGTGAAATTGCTTATTCAGTGATCTTTTGTTTTAAAAGAATCTTAAAACTACCACTAAACTCTTTCCTTATTTAGTGATCTTTAAAAGGAAAATGATAATGAACGGTCATATTTTTATGACGTCATTAAAAGTTTTTAATATAATGGACTCTCTTTGTGCGCACGTCCTTATGACATACGCAGTCCATTACTCTTCCACCCAATCACAGGATAATGACGTGTATTCATCATTGCACATCTTTTCGAAGTGTCGTTTTCCTCTCTTTTCTTTCTCTCTTATCTCACATATAAATATAAGACTTACCCTCTCATATTTTTCTTTACGCTTATACAACTCTCTACAAAACATTGTCTCTCAAGAATTTGTGCAAACAAGAACTCAAGAAAACTTACCTTCGAACCAGTTTCCTTTCTTCTTCTGTATTGATCCTTCTATATCAATATGTATTTTTAAATACGAAAGTTTTCTGTGTTTGTATTCACCCTTCCCTTCTACAAACTGTTCCTCTAAAACTCTTGTAGACCCGGCTGGGACTAACACTATCTCTGTATTTGTGGACGGAAGTAGTGTCTACTGGCTGTTTCACATAGAATATAATCATCGTCAAGCGTTTTAGTAAAAATGCTTATGAGTTAATAAATAAAAGAAAGCCTAATGTAATTTTTTTTTCATGTTTTTGGATGCAAATGCTTCGTGCTTAACGATTGAGACAATCTCGGAAAGTTCGATAAGAAGGCAAAAAAAAGGCTATTTTATTGGCTATTCGTTAAAGTCTAAAGTCTTCCGAGTCTACATCAAGTCATTCAAGATTGTCATAGAAAGTATCAATGTCACATTTGATGAATCTTTGACTTCTGAACAAATCAGTTCAGGACTCAAGCTACAACAGTTAGCTTCTACACAAAGAAGTATACAACCTGTACCAGACAGGATAAATAATTCTGATTCTTCTACTGTAAAATCAAATTTAGATTATTTTTTCAAAGACGCATTTGATCTCACTTGGGATATTCTTTTGGAATACGAGATATCTGATCTACCCAAGTTGAATGAACCAGTGGTCCCAATTCCACAAGTTACTCAACTTTCTGGACCATCTAAAGCTGGTTGTTCAACATCAAATGCTGTTCAACCTGAATCTTATGAAGTTACTGAATCAGAAAATGTTCAAGCTGAGGCACAGACTCAACCAAAGATTGTTCAATCCGATATTGATCAATCTGAGTCTTCTCAACCTGCCAATGAAGCTGAACATTCTGAGGTTCAAGCTGAAGCTGAATCAGAAGTTTAAATTGAAGTTGAAAGTGAAATTCAAGCTGTAACTGATGAATATGATGATCAGAACAATCTAACTGATGTTCAACCCCTTCCTTGTACTCACAAGTGGACAAAAGATCATCCTCTAGTCAAATAATCGGTAATCTAATATAAATAATCAAATAATGGGTAGTATATTTTTGTGAACTTTCTTAGTGCAATAGAGCCAAAGAAGCCATCTGAAGCATTGCAAGATCCAGATTGGATCAATGCAATGCAAGATGAACTTCGAGAATTTGAAAGAAACCAAGTTTGGAGACTCGTACCAAATCCGAAAGACAAATCAATAATTGGTACAAAATGGGTAAACAAAAAGGACGAGATGGGAATTGTAGTGAGAAACAAAGCCAGATTGGT
Source organism: Cynara cardunculus var. scolymus (assembly GCF_001531365.2). Lineage (NCBI taxonomy): Eukaryota > Viridiplantae > Streptophyta > Magnoliopsida > Asterales > Asteraceae > Cynara > Cynara cardunculus. Next base: position 12,059,469 of record NC_037543.1, read on the forward strand.
TTCTAAAGGTTACATTCAACAAGAAGGTATTTATTATGATGAGACCTTTGCTCCATTCGCATGCATTGAAGCTATCAGAATATTTCTAGCGTACAATGCTCACAAAAATTTCAAGGTTTACCAAATATATGTCAAATCGGCATTTTCGAACGGTATTCTTCACGATGAAGTCTACGTGAGTCAGCCTGAAGGCTTTGTTGATCCACATAAACCTGATCCTGTCTATGTTCTAGACAAAGCTTTATATGGTTTGAAACAAGCTCCTAGGACATGGTATGATACTCTAACTCAATTCCTACTAAAGTATGGTTTCAAGAAAGGTACGATAGATACAACATTATTTCTTAAAAATCAAGGTAAGCATATGATCTTGACTCAAATATACGTTGACGATATTATTTTTGGTTCTACGAATCCAAAGTTTTTCAAGAATTTTCAGACATCATGAAATCTAAGTTTCAAATGAGTATGATGAGAGAGTTAAATTTATTTCTTGGTCTTCAAGTAAAACAACTTCCCAATGGTATATTCATTAATCAGCCCAAATACATTAAAGATATTTTGAAAAGATTTAATATGTCTGATTGTTCTTCTATAACGACTCCATGGCTACTGGTACTTTATTGGATGCATATTTGTAACACCCCAAACACCACATTTGCATATAACACATATTTCATTACATGGAAATATAGATTACATCCCAAGGTCCCACTAGTACAAGGATTCCTATATGTACAAAATCTACATATGAAAAATTCCGAAACAAATCCTGTACTAACACATGTAATACAACATGTATCTTCAAAATAAGCACTCTTAATCAGATCTCCAAAAGCAGATAACAGGTTAAGAAAATAATCACATTTTCTCTTTCCCTTTAATATCCTTGGACCCTGCCATTCCTGCATTGCATAATTTTAAGACAAAAAATGAGGGTTAGACAAGAAGGGTCTAGGGAGAAAATCCCATCTTTGCAAATGCAGGGTGATAAACACCAAAATATAATAAAGTAACTTTGCTTAGAAATATTTATAATATAATCCAATGATGCAGTTCTCAATGATATGTATAAAAGAATAAACTCATGAACCCCAGTTCTACTACTAAAATACATCTGCTTAAAGATTCAACATTCTCAATATGAAATAATATTGTAACCAAAGATTCCTTGAATCATCAGACTAAAAAGACCAGAATTTCTCTGAAAAGATTTATGGCAATACTTGCCTTTTTATGATAAACCATTTTCCCCTTCTCAATAACGTCTAAATTATTAATTTTAACAGGAATAATATCTCTAATTTATCAGGTCACAAAGAAATGATGACTCAAAGCTATTGAATCCAATTAGTAATTATAATAAGAGTTATAATAATATCCACATATGACAATGACGCTACACATCTCCTTGATATGCCACCCTTATTCCTCCACCAAAACAGGGCTACCTATCAGAACAGACAAAATTCACCACGTCTGAAAGTACCCATTCCCAGTTCCAAGCCAGAACAGACAATAGTCACCACGTCTGGGGGAACTACCTCTTAAAACTAGTTTCATACCAAAACAGACTTACGTCACCACGCTTGGTAGAAACAGTTTATAAAAATCCAATTCCATACCAAAACAGACTTACGTCACCACGCTTGGTAGGAAGGTTTCCCAAAATATAGTTTCATACTAAAACAGACTTTCGTCACCACGCTTGGTAGGAAGGTTTCCCAAAATATAGTTTCATACCAAAACTGACTTATGTCACCACGCTTGGTAGAAACATTTTCCCAAATCCAGTTCCATACCAAAATAGATTTATGTCACCACGCTTGGTAGGAACATATCTTTTTATTTAAAAAGATATAAAATATCCTTTTTTATAAATCCATAAATAAACCCAAATAATAGACATTTCTAAATTATATAAATGTCTAAAATATTTAATATTTGAAAAATTATCAAATATAAA
>NC_037543.1:12061684-12068466 GCF_001531365.2 Cynara cardunculus var. scolymus
ACTTGTCCGGTTTAAAAGCAATCCGGTCACCTCTTATCAGGATAAAATTCTAAATCGCACAAGCTTAAAGATAGTATCTAATTCTTTCAAAAAAGCAATTAACCAAAACTTTAAAAGAGAATTTTTAGAAAATACTCACCTTTATGAAGATTTGAAGATGAAAGGTAATTTGAATTCAAATCTTGATTATCCGGACAACTCATCTCAATTCTCTCTCAACTTTTCAAATAAGGCAAAAAGAAAACTTTGCCTGATAACCCTTTCCCATAGAAATATGGAAAGTCGGTCAATCACCCCCCCATTCACATGCATGCATATAAAAATTTATACACACACATGCACATGTTATGCTTATATCATGCATACATACACCCACACACACACACACACATACATACATACATACATATATATATATATATATTTATATATATCCACATAATTTGCATATAATCCATGCATGAAATACACATACTTACGTAAATTTAACCCATGTAAGAATGTATTCACATAAACAATTAACTCACATAATAATCACCTTGGGTAATAATCAGGACCTCGTTATCACATTATCCACCCCTTCAAAAGAATTCCGTCTCGGAATTCCTTTAATCAAAGAGCCATGGATAATCTGTTCTCATTTCTGACTCCAATTCCCAGGTTGCTTCTGGTCCTTTGTGAAACTTCCACTGTACTTTAGCTAGACTGATTTCCTTGTTTCTCAACACCCTAATCTTTCGGTCATTCACGGCTTCTGGTGTTTTCACAAAGTTCAGCTTACTGTCTTGTTTGACCTCTGGTAATGGTACAGCGAGACTCGGATCAGCTAAACATTTCCGCAAATTCGATACATGGAAAGTGTTGTGAATCAGACTAAGCTCTTCTGGTAGTTCTAACTGGTACGCCACTAGCCCGATTCGTTTACTTATCTTGAATGGTCCAACATACCTCGGACTGAGCTTACCCTTCTTCCCAAATCTGATGACACCCTTCCATGGCAAAACTTTTAACATCACAAAATCACCTACACAAAATTCAATCGGCTTTCGACGATTATCAGCATAACTTTTCTTGCGATCTTGTGTTGTTCTGATTCTTTCTCGGATCTGTTCAATCTTGTCTGAAGTTTCTTGGACAATTTCAGGACCCGTTAACTGCCTCTCACCCACCTCGTTCCAACACAATGGCGTTCGACATTTACATCCATACAATACTTCATATGGTGCCGCTTGGATGCTGGAATGATAATTGTTGTTATACGCAAACTTTATTAGTGGCAAATGATCTTCCCACGATCCCCCGAAGTCAATAATACAACTTCTCTACATTTCTTCGAGAGTCTGGATAGTTCTTTCACTCTGCCCGTCAGTCTGTGGATGATAAGTTGTACTTAGTCGGATTTCAGACCCCAAAGGTTTCTGCAATCCTCCCCAGAACTTTGAAGTAAACCGACTATCTCTATCAGAAATAATAGATAATGGAACACCGTGTCTGGTCACAATTTCTTTGATGTAAATCTGTGCTAGCTTTTCTAATGATTATTTCTCTCTTATTGGGAGAAAATGTGCAGATTTAGACAGACGATCAACAATTACCCAAATCGCGTCATACCCCTTTGGAGTTCGAGGTAATTTCATGACGAAATCCATTGTAATGTGATCTCATTTCCATACAGGTATCTCTAAAGATTGAAGACTTCCATACGGCTTCTGATGTTCAATCTTAACCTGTAAACATGTCAGACACTGTTCCACATATCTAGCTATGTCTTTCTTCAATCCGGGCCACCAATAAGAAGATTTCAAATCCCTGTACATCTTATTGATACCTGGATGAATAGAGTATCGGGATTTATGACTTTCATTCAAAATAACTTTTCGGATATCCCCAAAGCTTGGTACCTAAATTTGCCCTTGAAAGCACATAATTCTTTTGTCGTTTGGTTCCAAGGTTGAAATCATCTTACCCAACCTTTCTGCCTTGATAAGATCTTCTTTCATAGCTTCCTTCTGACATCTCAGAATTTCTTTATGGATATCAGGGATTAAACTTGTTCTCATTATCATAGTTTTAATAGTCCCGCTCCTTTCTTTTCTACTTAAAGCGTCGGCTACCACGTTAGCTTTTCCTGGGTGGTAAAGGATTTCACAATCATAATCATTAACAAGTTCAATCCACCGACATTGTCGCATATTTAAATCTTTCTGGTTGAACAAATGCTGTAGACTCTTGTGATCTGTATAAATCTGGCACTTTGTTCCAAGAAGATAATGCCTCCAGATTTTTAGAGCGAATACTACCACGGCTAACTCCATATCATGAGTCGGATACTGCTTCTCATGATCCTTCAATTGTCTTGATGCATAAGAAATCACTTTTCCTCTCTGCATCAAAACACATCCCAACCCTAACTTTGAAGCATCACTGTATACCACAAAATTTTCGGATCCATCAGGTAGGGTTAACACCGGCACACTACAGAGGTGATCCTTTAATAGTTGGAAAGCTTCTTGTTGTTCTCTTTCCCACTGAAACTTAACATTTTTCCGAGTCAATTTGGTCAATGGCACGACTATTTTAGAAAAGTCCTGAATGAACTTACGGTAGTAGCCTGCCAGTCCCAAAAAGCTTCGGACTTCAGAAGGRGTYTTTGGAGCTTCCCATTTTTCAACTGCTTCTATTTTTGTTGGATCTACTTTTACCCCCTGCTTCTGAGATAACGTGACCCAAGAATTGAACTTCCCTTAACCAGAACTCACACGTGGACAACTTGGCATACAACTTCTCTCTTTTTAACAATTCTAGTATCAAGCGAAAATGTTCCGCATGTTCTTCTTTGGTTTTAGAGTATATAAGAATATCATCGATAAATACAATGAAGAATTTATCAAGGTATTCTTTACATACCCTATTCATTAAATCCATAAAAGTTGTGGGCGCATTAGTTAAGCCGAATGGCATAACTAGAAATTCATGATGCCCGTATATGGTTCGAAAAGTTGTTGTAGCAACGTCTTCTTCCCTAACTTTAAGCTAATGATACCCCGACCTTAAATTGATTTTGGAGAAATAACTTGCTCCTACCAGTTGATCAAAGAAGTCATCAATCCTTGGCAGAGGGTAATTGTTCTTGATGGTTAATTTATTCAATTCTCGATAGTCTATACACATTCTTATAGATCCATCTTTCTTCTTAACAAACAAGACCAGAGCACCCCAAGGTGAAGTGTTGGGTCTAATGAATCTTTTATCAGTCAGATCCTTCAACTGAGTAACCAACTCTTTCAATTCCGAAGGAGCTAATCTATATGGTGCCTTGGCCACTGGTGCTGCCCCATGTATAAGATCAATCAGGAATTCAATGACTCGATCTGGCGGTAACCTAGACAAATCCTCTGGAAAAACTTTCGGGTATTCATTARCGATTGGAATCAATTCCTCTTTTCTTTTCTCTTTCTTTGCATCAATAACATATGCTAAACACCCCTGACATCCCCTCCGAATAGACTTTCAGGCTTTCATCACAGATAGTAAACTAGTATGATGATCCTAACGATCACCATAAATAATAATTGTTCCTTGGTCTGGTAGTGTAATTCTGATCATCTTCTTATTACAAACAATACTGGCCTGATGCTCTGCTAACCAATCCATACCCACTACTACATCAAACTCTTTCATCGGCATAGGGAACAGTCGAATCGGTAACTCACACCCCTCAATAATAATAACACAATTATTGAATACCCTAGTAACAGATTCCTGACTATTAGCAGTATCAACTACTAATTCGTCATCAAGGAACACGGAATTCAAACATGCAGATTGAGCAAATGGTGGTGATACAAAAGAAAATTTTGCACCAGAATCAAACAACACCTTAGCACGTATAGAATTCAGAAGAAAAGTACATGTTACCACATCTGGGGTTACTTCTGCCTCGTTCTTTGTCATTTGGAACGATCTACCCCAAGCTCCACTCTGGCCTCCCCTCGGTGCACTAGGCCTTCCACGGTTACTGGGAGTATTTCCTCCCATTGTCAGACGAAGAGCTCTCAATTATGGACAATTTGGTCGGATGTGGTCAAGTGAATAGCACTGAAAACACCTTTTGGGTGTTGTGCAGTCCCTTGACAAATGCCCTGTCTCCCCACAACGATAACATCTCTTTGGCTCAAACGGGCAATTTCCCTGATGCACCTGCTGACATTGCGGGCAGGTTCTAATAGGTGGCAGCTGTGGAGCACGGTTATCTGTTTTAGTAAATTTGGGTCTTCGAAAACTGGCTGAAGACCCCTCCCACTTTCTTTTCTCAACAAATTTCTCTTCACCTTGCCAATTCTTATTTCTTTCAGTAATTTCGGCAGCATTGACGGCTAAAGAAAAAGTTTCAGGGTTCATAGCAATCACGAACTCCCGAATAAAAGGTTTCAGACCCCAAATATATCTTTCTACCTTTCGGAATTCGGAAGATACGTAATGTTCAGCAAAACGGGAAAACTCAATAAATTTCTCGGTATAATCCCGTACAGATCTATTCCCTTGCTCCAGTTTCAGAAAATCCTCTTCCATTTGCCTTACTGCTGTCGTAGGACAGAATTGTGTTTTGAATTTATTCACAAATTCTTCCCAAGACATGGTTTGTAGTATATTTGGTTGTGCCGAGGACTCCACATCCCACCAATATAAGGCGTTAGATTTAAGCATAGATACTGCAAATATAACCTTATTTTCTTCAGAACATCTACTGGTGTTGAATACTAATTCAATCTCTTTTATCCAGTAGATTGCTTTGACTGGATCTCTTTCTCCTGAAAAAGGTTGAAGGTTTACATGTCAGAAACATCTTTATATCCCATCCCTGAGTATTGCTGCCTGCTGAAGGAACTGGAGGATTAATTCCAACTCGCTCGGTTTCTATTCTAGCTGGCAGTCCCATAATGGATAACAGAGTTTCTCTCTGTTTTCCCATTTCTTCTGCCAGATTGTTCCTAGTTATAAACTCTAATTTATGCCTCTGTTCCTGTTGAGCATTCCCAGAAATAGATTCCCCTTGATCAGGGCGAATCTCAGCCTGACTCCTCTCAGGAATCTGACTTCTTCCTCAACCTCTACCCCAACCCCTTCCACGTCCTCTACTCCTTGAAGTATAGGCTGGTGGATTAATGAGAGATTCCTCCCTTTCTTCAGATGTTGGGCAGGCAGTTCTCTCTGATCTTCGTGATCGACTAGACATCTACAGATATTTAATATTAAATATCACGTATTCATATTCCCAAATATAATATGGTATCCGAGTATAGGTATGTTCCTGTAATTCATAATTACATTGGTCATTTGTAATTCGAATTCACCTTACATACTGCCCTCTTTAACCTATTATATTTTATTCTCAGTGATACTAATAATGTCCGGGACTCTTAACATGCAAATGACAGTTTAAGTCTAGGCATCATGCTTTGAATACCTAAATCTCTTAAACTAACGCTCTGATACCACTTCTGTAACACCACCAAACTCCACATTTGCATATAACACATATTTCATTACATAGAAATATATATTACATCCCAAGGTCCCACTAGTACAAAGATTCCTATATGTACAAAATCTACATATGAAAAATTCTGAAACAAATCATGTACTAACACATGTAATACAACATGTATCTTCAAAATAAGTAATCTTAATCAGATCTCCAAAAGTAGATAACAGGTTAGGAAAATAATCATATTTTCTCTTTCCCTTTAATATCTCTAGACCCTGCCATTCCTGCATGGCATAATTTATGACATAAAATGAGGGTTAGACTAGAAAGGTCTAGTGAGAAAATCTCTTCTTTGCAAATGCAGGGTGATAAACACCAAAATATAATAAAGTAACTTTGCTCAGAAATATTTGTAATATAATCCAATGATGCAGTTCTCAATGATATATATAAAAGAATAAACTCATGAACCCCAGTTCTATTATTAAATACATCTTCTTAAAGATTCAACATTCTCAATATAAATAATATTGTAACCAAAGATTCCTTGAATCATCAGACTAAAAAGACCATAATTTCTCTGAAAAGATTTAAGGCAATACTTGCCTTTTTATGACAAACCATTTTCCTCTTCTCAATAACGTCTAAATTATTATTTTTAACAAGAATAATATCTCTAATTCATCAGGTCACAAAGAAATGATGACTCAAGGCTATTGAATCCAATTAGAAATAATAATAAGAGCTATAATAATATCCACATATGACAGTGTCTCCCTTATTCCAAGTACACTTTCCTTAATATGTCACCCTTATTCCTCCACCAAAACAGGGTTACTTATCTGAACATACAAAATTCACCACGTCTGAAAGTATCCATTCCCAGTTCCAAGCCAGAATAGATAAAAGTCACCACGTCTAGGGGAACTACCTCTTAAAACTAGTTTCATACCAAAACAGACTTACGTCACCACGCTTGGTAAAAACAGTTTATAAAAATCCAATTCCATACCAAAACAGACTTATGTCATCACGCTTGGTAGGAAGGTTTCCCAAAATATAGTTTCATACCAAAACAGACTTACGTCACAACGCTTGGTAAAAACATTTTCCCAAATCCAGTTCCATACCAAAACAGACTTATGTCACCACGCTTGGTAGGAACATATCTTTTTATTTAAAAAGATATAAAATATCCCTTTTTATAAATCCATAAATAAACCCAAATAATAGACATTTCTAAATTATATAAATGTCTAAAATATTTAATATTTGAAAAATTATCAAATATAAA
>NC_037543.1:12068871-12120211 GCF_001531365.2 Cynara cardunculus var. scolymus
ACTTGTCCGGTTTAAAAGCAATCCGGTCACCTCTTATCAGGATAAAATTCTAAATCGCACAAGCTTAAAGATAGTATCTAATTCTTTCAAAAAAGTAATTAACCAAAACTTTAAAAGAGAATTTTTAGAAAATACTAACCTTTATGAAGATTTGAAGATGAAAGGTAATTTGAATTCAAATCTTGATTATCCGGACAACTCCTCTCAATTCTCTCTCAACTTTCCAAATAAGGCAAGAAGAAAACTTTGGCTGATAAACCTTTCCCATATATATATATACTTTCCAAATATGGAAAATCGGTCAATCACCCCCCCCCCCAATTCACATGCGTGCATATAAAAATTTATACACACACATGCACATGTTATGCTTATATCATGCATACACACACACACACACATATATATATATCCACATAATTTGCATATAATCCATGCATGAAATACACATACTTACATATTTTAACCCATGTAAGCATGTATTCACATAAACAATTAACTCACATAATAATCACCTTGGGTAATAATCAGGACCTGGTTATCACAATATTTATCTGGAAAATATTTTGATGAACAAAATTACCGTGCCATGATTGGATCTTTACTGTACTTAACTTCAAGTAGACAAGATATAATGTTTTCAACATTTTTTTGTGTGAGATATCAGGCTAATCCAAAAGAGTCACATCTTGTTGCGGTAAAGAGAATTCTTAGATACCTGAAAGGCACACAAAATTTGGGCCTTTGGTATCCTAAAGAATCTGGTTTTGAGCTAACTATTTACTGATTATGACCATGCAGGTTGCAAATTGGATAGAAAGAGTACTTCTGGATCATGTCAGTTCTTAGGCGACAAACTAGTCAGTTGGACTTCGAAGAAGCAAAATTATGTTTCAACTTCTACTGCTGAAGCAGAATACGTTGCAGTAGCTAGTTGTTGTTCACAAGTTTTGTGGATGAAGACACAACTTCTAGACTACGTGTACACGTTCAATAAAGTTCCTATCAACTGTGATTCAAAAAGCATGATTGTGATAACTGCTAATCAGTTCAACACTCAAAGACCAAACACATCGATATCAGGTATCATTTCATAAAGGATAATGTAGAAAAATGCATAACGGAGATACATTTTGTGCAGATTGATTTCCAACTTGCTGACATTTTCACAAAACCTCTCGATGAGAAAAGGTTTTCATTTTTAGTAAGCAAGCTTGAAATGCTAAATCTATCTGTATAAAATCTGATCCATCTTTCTAGGGGAGTTTGAGCTTAATGTTTTTATATGCATTTGATCTTTTTGTGCTTAATTGTGAAATACTAATCACTTGTTTAAGTGTTTTTGAGATATAACATCTAGGGGAAGTTCAACATAAATACTTCAAGATGATCTATCATTTTTTATCAGGTATATCATTCTTAACATTTTCTGAATATGCATAGAAGAAGAACAACTTCTATGTGTATAAAAATATTTTTCCTAAATGTTCAAACCACTTCTTGAACTTAAACGATTTTCATTTCTAAGAAGTGTGAATTTTAAATAATTTTGATTTTATTTCTTTTTGGAAACGGGTATTTTTTCTGAACAGGTATTTCTTTGAGATTTTACTTGCGTATTTTCTCTTCGTACATATTTTCAATACATGTTTCAGCTGTTTTTCAAATCGTTATTGTCACGTCTCTAAAATAAAAAATTGTTTTCGGTGATAATATACCCGTTTGTACTCAATTTTTTTCTGAGCTTAACTGAAAATAATTCTTTCATTGATATACATTTCAAAATTCTTTGATTTCTAAATCTGTAAACTTGTTCTTACAGATCTTCATTCATTTCTTCCTATTATTCTGAATAATTTGTTTTGTATATCACTCCTGATTAATTGTTCATGTGATTAGTTGTAATATTTTTCTTGATCAATTTCATCTGATCAACTGTGCATAATTGCAATATTTTCTTTGATCAATCATTTGTGATCAAATGAGCTTACAATGTATATAGGAAGGATTGAGAGCTTAACAGAAATACCTCTATGGACTGTCAGAACCGATAGCCCTACCAAAGAGGACATCCATATCTGAGTGAGCTTAATTGCAAAATGGGTTTGCGTGCAGAGCTTAAAATATAAATGAGAGGGGTAGTTGAAGTGGGTTAAAAGAATTAATGAGAGTTGTGTCCAAATTTAAAAGATTAAAAGAATCTTGTTTTATTTACTATAATCAGGCAACCACACAATCGATTAGTTCTCAATTCTTTGGAGAGTAATATTGAAAAAGGAAAAGCCCAGGCCAACTCTTGTCATAACCCCACCAGCTACTCATTTATCTCTCAAAAGATAAGTGTTTCATTAACACTTGGGGCACGCAGCTCATTATCTATCAGTTTCTCATTAGGTGATAACTGATATTGAAAAAGATGGATATATGTCCCCCCTTCAAGTCTTATTAATCACAAATTGAGTCTGATAAATTTGTGTAGTTCACACTGCACTAATTTACAAAATATTTGTTATTTTGTCATAATGTTCATAGATATACTTTTTCAAGCTATCAATGATTGAATGGAAGTCCTGGTGAGATGAACATTAAAAAGTCTCATATATGAAGTACATTCATTGTACTGAATATATCTATTATGTTCACAGACCAATCTTTCTAAAAAAATTGAAAACAGGTTCATAAGTTGAATCTAGTTCTTTTCCTCACCTTCATAATTTGAAAAGATTATATAAGCGAATTTGAAAAGATTTGTTTAACTTTTTATGAATTAATGGCATACTTTCAAGGATCATTCATTTCTACGTATGATGTAAATGCTCCTCATTTTCATCATAAGGGGGAGTTTATATTGAAAATAAATGAAGATTCTACGTCAATCTCAAAAGATCGGGGAAGATGTCAAAGTTTAAAAGGAGTTGATTTATATGTGTTGATAATTGTTGAAGATTATCGTTCTGTAATGTTCGAGAGGGAGTGAATGTGAAGATCATTTCTGAAAAGAGTTTGATGTTCTAAAAAGGAAAAAGTTGTAAAAATTGCTGAAAAAGAAAGTTTTTACAAAGTTTAAAGGGAAGTTAAAATTTTCTGTTGCTGATCAAAGAGGGATTTTTTTTTTAAGATTGTTGATATAAAGAGGAAGATTGTTTTTGTGCTGAAAAATTATTTGGGGGAAATTGTTAAAAGCTTTGAAGATCAAATCTTAAAGTTTCTGAAGGTGTTTGAAGATTGTTGTTGTTTTGGACTTGAATTCAAAGGGGGAGATTGTTGGAACAAAAATATTGTATTCAAGTCCCTGTGCTAAAGTGTTTTATAATGCTTTGTAATTGTTTAGTTGTTTTGTTTACTTTTAAAGTAGTTGATATAAATAGGTAGTGTTAGTTTTGTTAGTTGGTTAACTTTCTGACATATTCATACGCAGATTGAGAGAGTTTATGTAAGAGATCAAGAACATTGTACTTACTGTTTTCATTTAATCAAGCTTGCCGACTCATTGAAATGATTATATATTCTTGATTATGAATTAAATTATTGATTTAGACTTGAATCAAGGATCACAGTAGATTATGTATCCAAGTGGGTAGAAGCTGCAACTTGTCACACAGATGATGCAAAGACAATAGTCAAATTTTTGCATAAGCATATTTTTACAAGATTTGGTACTCCCGGAGCTATTATTAGTAATGAGGGTACCCATTTTGTAAACAACATGATGAAAGAAGTTCTTGAAAAGTATAACATAAGCCATAGAGTAGCTACTGTCTATCATCCTCAAACAAATGGCTTAGCAAAACTTTTCAAATGGGGAGATCAAGAGTATTTTAGAAAAAGTGGTAAAACCAACAAGGAAGGATTGGTCCTTCAAACTTGATTATGCTCTTTGGACCGATAAGACTGCCTATAAAACCCTCATTGTAATGTCTCCCTACAAGATAATCTTTGGAAAAGCTTGCCACTTACCACTAGAACTTGAGCACAAAGCTTTTTAGGCTTTGAAAGAGCTTAATATGTGTGTAAATGCTGCAGGTGAAAGAAGAAGGATACAAATCAATGAGCTTGAGGAGCTGAGAGATCAAGCATATGAGAATGCCAATATTTACAAAGACAACAAAAATTGGAATAATAAGAGGATCTCTCAAAGAGAGTTTGTAGCAGGTCAAAAAGTATGGCTCTTTAACTCATGGTTGAAACTTTTTCCAGGAAAACTAAGATCCAAGTGGACAGGGCCATTTGAGGTTCACAACGTCCATCATCATGGAGTAGTGGAATTCATTGACCCCAACAATGGATCCATTTTCAAAGTAAATGGTCCAAGAGTAAAGTCATATAATGATGCTGCTGAAATCACAGGTACCACATTTGTGGTACACCTCACTCATTGCCAGAGTTCGATGTTGAAGGCTGTCACAGCCTTTAAACAATGTACATTTGTAAATACAAGTATTTTATGTTAGAAGGTTTGGTTAGTTCTATGTTTTTCTATAATAACAAGATGTTTTGTGAAAAAGGTACAGTTGTTATAGAAATTTCTTGCAGTGTTGCAACAACCTGCACCTGTCCCACAAGTCTTATCACCCGAAAATACACTCAAGAGTCTGCAAAGATGCTTTGTGAAAAGCAGATTTTTGGCAGAAAGAATCAGATTCTCACCATTTTCCCATGCTATTAACATCATTAACCTAAACATCTAGTTTTGTACTATCTTAAACCCTTAGTTGGTTTTTAGCCAACCCCTCAACTCCCCTTTATTGAGTTCCTTCCCAACCAAAAACCCATGATTTTTGCCTATTGTACCCACTCGCTTCCAAACAACACATTTTACTGATTTTCTTTTTGCAAACAAGTTTGTTAGTTACTATGTAGTGCAGGGGTATTCAAAGCAAGTTCAAGCATGGGGAGAGCAAAATCAAAAACAAAGAAGGGAGAAGGAAGAACCATTGTGGATCAACCAACTAAAACACGAAGAAGCCTGAGGAAGAAGGCACCAGAAACTGAATCCATGGAAGCTGCTCCATCTGCTGTTGTCGAAGCACCACAGTCGAAGACAATGGCTAGGTCATCATCGACCACAAAGCCACCATTGAAGAAGCTCAAAACAGAGGTTGTTGATCAAGGTACAACCCAATATTCCACAGCCAAAACTTCATCCCATTCAGTTTATACAAGTTCTTCTAGCCATAGAGCCCTCGTTGACATTAACAAGGAACCCTCATCACCTACAAATGATGAAAACCAAGTTTTATTGCTTGGTGGTTGTTTTCCTCTACCCCCAAGTCCCCAAACAAATGAGCAATTTGCTCATAACCCAAAAAAATTACCCATTGCTGTTGAGAACCCCAATCCACCAACATCCCATATTATGGATGAGGCATTCCATGCCACTGTCTTCATTTTAGAAGAGTCAACCACTACTTCTATAATGGAAAAAAATCAGGTAGCCACTTCTGCCCATGCCAAGACAAAGCCTAAATTTGTTTTGAAGCCCAAAGAAGCCAAGCAAATCAGTCCTAAAACAATGTTGGTTGGACAATCACAACCAATAGAGAGGGAAGAAGAGACTGTGAATGTGGTGACCAATGCGACCAAAAAATATTGATGTTGGAGGAGGAAAAGGAAAAGGGATTGTACACTACTCTGATTTTGAAGAGGAGGAAGAAAAGAGTTACGAAGATGATGATTCCCAAGATGAGGATGTTGTTGTTTATAGCGAGGAAATGGCTGAAGAAACTAAGGAAGACAGTGAGGCAACAGTGGCTGAGAGAATAAAGTACTATCACCACCACCCAATCAAAACAAGTCTGGGAGAATAAATGTCTCATTTGGTACTTTTAGTTGTAGGGAAGCATATGACCATTTTGGTAATATGGCTTCCAAATAAGCATTAGCTGACAAGGGCTTTAGCCTTGAGAGATTGAAAGAATTCCCATTCATCCAAGAGGCCATTATCAGGCTTGCATGAAATTTTTTTGTGTTGTACCTACAGGATTCAACCTCTCCCTTGTAAGGGGATTTTATGTTGAGGTTGCCACATCCAAGGGCCATACAGTAAGGGTAAGGGGCACTGATATGTGTTATGCCCCTGCCATCATTAACAACATATTTGGTATCATTCCACCCACCCCTTGTGAATATAATCAATTGGTGACCAATGCCACTGATAAGGATGCTAGGAAGGTGTTGTTGACTCTTGCACAACCTGGCAAGACATGGAAGAACAAGGTTTTTAGAAACTTATACAGTAGCGACCTTCTCTCTATTATAAGTGTTTGGTTCTACTTCCTTAGATACACCCTCTAACCAATCACCCATGACTCTACCTTGACATTTGAGAGAATGGTGATCCTCTACTACATTATGACTGGAAAAAGATTCAGTGTGGGGGAGGTCATTTGTAAGAGCATCAGGTCCTGTGTAGAGAAGATCAAGGGAGACCTTTGGCACCCATCCTTGATACATGTATTGCTAACCAGGGCAAGGTAAGATTTTTGTCTACTGATAAGTTTATGATAGGAAAGGTTATGATTGAAATACAAATAATAAAGAGTGTGAAGAATAATGTAGAGAAGGCCATGAAGAAGACTACCATTGTTGCAGCACAGGTTATAGCTGCTAAAAAAAACCACCCCTGCCCTTGTAGTTGGTACTTCAACCAAAACAAAGAGGATACCAAGAACAGAGCCTGCACCTGCACCAGAACCAACACCACAACCTAATCTTGTCACTAATTCATTCTTGTATATAGTAAAGGATATGGAGAAGCATCATGAGGCCATGTTGAAGAAGTTGGAGGAGAGAGATGCCATTTGGATAACAAGAATGGAGAATCAAAAGAAAGAGCTTGAGGCCAAGGTAGAGAAGAGTGAACAGAAGTTGCTGACCTGTTTTTAAGAAAAGGATAAGGCTATGCTAAACATGAGAAAACTCACTGCTCCACAAAGGCATTACTAGAAAAGGAAAGATGGAGTAATGGAGGCTGATTGGGCCATGGATAACCTTCAGAAGTATGCCAGTATTAGGCCATACCTACCATAGCTTATCAAAGAAGCTGAGGAGCTCATTCCTCAAAAGGCAGCACCACCTACTCCCAATGAGTAGGGCAGGTCCATTCTGAATTTTATTTTAGGAATTTATGAGATTGTTTGATTGTTAACAAACCATATCCCAATTAACATTGTTGTTAAAGGTCCATTCAAACACTTAAGGATAGAACCAAGTATACCTACCTGGGAAGCAAACAGACATCCCAACTTGCTATTTTGGAATATGACCTAGCCATTCTTTCTCATACATTAGCCCATACACTATCAATTTGAAACCATAACCCTATCCTTTCAAAGAAACCTCAATGAAGACATTGACACATTCAAGTATGGGGGAGGGAGTGTATGCACTATATGTACTAGTATGCAGCCGAAGTCCAAAGTACAATAGCTAAAAGCTCAAAGCTTAAAATGTTTTGCATAAAGTACAAAATGTTCAAGTCAAAGAAGAAAAGATCAAATATGCATAGCATACATGCTATTTGTGCATTACAAAAAAGCTTGAATTAATTGAAGAAAGAATGCACTAAGCCTCAAAAGAAGAAAACCAATAAAAGTCCTAATGATTCTGATTTTTGGCAATTGGTAGGTGTCTAACAATTGGAAGTGTGACTCTTGGCCTATGAAAATAAGTAAAAAATTGGATGACACACATAATTATGCATGGTTATGGTGTTGTTTTGTTATCAATCTCATTATGTGTTAATTTTTTTCATTTTCACCCTTCAAATTTATAGTATTGAGTCATTTTAAGTTACCATTTTAGTTTCTTGGGGACAAGCAACAGTTTAAGTGTGGGGGTGTTATAAGTGTGCAAAATCATACACTTTAGCACCCAGTTATGTCTTTATTTCACTTCATTTTACACCTTTCTCGACCAATATTGAGTCTTATAGTCTTATTTTATGGTTTTACATTTAGTGGAGCTAGGATGCAGGAATGGTACTGTCTTATGAATTTGGTGAGTATAATGCTGACATAGGCATTGTTGTAGCAGGTGTATACTGGACACTGGATATTTGTATAATTGGCTCAATCCCGTTGAATAAATTGAAAATTCGAGTTTTGAAGAAAGGAATCTTCTAGTACTGATACAAGTCGATTTATATGGAAGATGCCACTATTAAGATTCCTTAACCTTTTGTACAAAAAGCATCTTGTACTAAGGCATCTTTTCTTTTACCTATTGGTTAATAACCAATAGGTATTACCCTCTAGTACTTTTTTATTCCCTCATGGTAGTATATATATATATATGTGTGTGTGTGTGTGTGTGTGTGTGTGTGTGTGTGTGTGTGGGTAATCCTTTGAACATTAGTAACACTTGGAACAATTTCATTTTGTCATCAAGAACAAAGCTTCATCTAAGCTTTGGGTCCTTGTTACTTTTTTATATTAATTTGCAAGTACTTTCAAGTGTTCTTCATCACTTTCAGTTGTTACATCAACTTTTCCATCTTTCTCTTTACTTTATATGCAGAATTTACTTTTACATCATTTACATTCAGTCATTTCCATTTATAGAGGCTATAAAGAGTGTGTTATATAGTCTATAAATAGTCGTCATAATATTATGGGTTGCAAAAGTATATGGAAAGAAAGGCAAGATTTGTACTAGTTTGGGATTGATGTATCACCAAGTACACTTACAACATATGGTCTAATCTGCACTTTCTTAGAAGGTCGTTCAATCCAGTAGTATTGTAAAAAGTTATTTATAGAGCAATATTCATTACACTTCGTTGCTGAAATCCAACATGATCATACATCCATACTATCTTTTAGTAATTGTTTCATTTCAGTATTTGGTTACCAACTCTCGCAAAGATATTTTCTCTCTGAGGCTTTATTGCTTCCAAAAATCCTCTTCTGAAATCTCACTTTAAAGTTAACTTTTGTGACTCTCTTTGCATATTAAATCTCTATGGAACGATATTTGGTATTGCTTACCATTATTACTTGCTTTGGACGATACTTGTAAGCTATGTATACTTGCATGATTTACTTGTTATTATAGCCTTTTGAGGGTATAGATCACTCAACACCACCATGCCCGTGAAAGAAAACCTTACTCACGGAATCTGTGTTGTCAAAGCAAAGGTGTGTGAAGTGAAGGATAATGCTGACCAGGGTGCAATCTGAAGTTAGAGCTAACACTGAGACTGTAGCTACTCTCGCCAGCAAGGCCGAAGAAGTCTAGGCTCAACTCACTAGGCATGGTGAGCTGTTTTAGCAAATATTCGACCTACTAAGGCAACCAGGCCTAGTCCCTAAACCTGCATTCACTGAATCTGATCGTTAGCAATTGGATCGGGTGGCTGCCTTCAATCTACTACAAGTTGAGGCTCTCTCCAACTTAGAGCACCAAGTTGAAGACATATCCTCGAGTCTTAATGATCTCTCCTTGCGTCTTTATTATGACAAAGAGAAGGAGAAAGATGAGAGTGAGAAAATTACTATAGAGAATGCCAGTGATGCTGCTGTTGCTGAAGCACTTGCTCTTATCCCTCATGCAGCTATTATACACGCCACTGAGGATGCCATCACAATTGAATACCCTGAAGCTGAGGATGATGATGATGCCATGATAGCTCTGCTACTCATGAAGACCTTCCCTCGACCTTTGCATTGCAAGATGCTAGTGATGAGGAAGATGATGAAGACGAGGAAGATGAAGATGAAGCACCTCAGATCCCTAACATTGGAATGGACCTTGGAGACGACGATAATGATGAAGACGACGACGATGATGAAGATGACGATGACGATGACTTCACCATTCAGTACCACCCAAGACCATCTCAGAAGGGAATCTCCCTTAGGGAACCAGCTTTCTAGGGGGAGAGAACCTCAAAGAACCATCACTCCCCCTCCAAATACGAGGGAGTGGCTGAAGAAGGGAACCTCGCCATCATCTTCAAGGTGATCGATCCGACGAAGGTAGCTTAGTGCTCCAGGTTCGTGCCCTTCTCCTTAGAATCTGATCCTTCTACTCTCATACTCTCTGCACCAACCTATCCTACTGGTCCATTAGATGAACGTCATGTAAAAATTCTAACATCTGAAGCTGATGAAGACCATAGGAGGATTCAACTGTTAAATCAGCTCGACCAAAGTAGAGAAAAATCCCTCTTCGTACCTATGGTTGTGGCGAGTTCGATTTCCTCACTGAACCTGAAAGAGATGAGTACCTGAAATCCAAAGAAGAGCTGAGAATACACTGTTAACAACTAGAGGACAATCTAGAGTTGGCCAAGACTCTAGCTGCACAAGCTCTGGCCAAAGGGAAACTCAAGAAGAAGGATCCAGTCAAAGCACAGGCCCAACTTTTGTCACAAGCTGAATGAGAACATCAACGGGCACTGACACTGAAGGATGGAGATCTTAAATGGTGCAAGGAAAGGATCGAGAAAAGGATAAGTCCCCACAAGATCTCAAACTTCACCATCAGCGGACGGATGAAGGATAGTGGAATCCTTATCTCAATGGTCATCTTCATTGAGAATCAAGATGCTATCACAGAGTACCCTTCTCATCTCGGACAGTATGGCTTCGATGAATGGCTGGAGATTTGACAGGCTATTCAACGATCAAAGTCAAAGCACAAGCCAATGATTGAAGACATCCTAAACGATTTATTCAAGAAGGTGTCCAAGATCATTGAAGTCCCTCCTTTTCCAAAGAAGCCTCCCTCTAGAAGAAAACACCTTTCAGATCTTGAAGATGGACCATCCCACAAGAACGAACATGAGACAAAATTCTCTTGGGATGAAATCCTGAAGGATCGAAAGAAGCAGGATCTCTCAAAGTTGAACCTTACACTACCAGCCAATGGTCCATACATACCCAACACTGTGCACGTGAAACCTGAGCAAGGACTCATATTCATTGACTATGACGGTGAATACAAGTTTCTGCGAGTATCCAAGTTCCACCTCTGTCCAATAGATCATTTAGGGTGCGTTTGGTACACTGGACAGGGGATAGAACAGAACAGGGATCCCTGTCCCATGTTTGGCAGGAATTTTATGTGGAACAGATTGGAACAGAGTGGAACAAAGTGGAACAGACCTGTTCCACCCCTACCCCATGGAACAGGGTGGAACAAGGGGGAACAGACTTATATTTTACCAATATAACCTCAAAATAAAACTTAATTCTCTTTAAAACATCAAATAGGTCTCTCTTTTACATTTTATTCATTCTTTAAATTTTGTTTATCGTATTTTATGTTTCTTAAACTTTCATTTTACTGTCCTCAAAATATTATTTTTATACGGTTTCTATATTTTTATTAATTTATGTAATTTATAATATATTCATCCCTATAGTTTATTAATTTATGAAATCCAAGTTTTGTGAATGTGATTATACTATATGGGATCACTAGCCAAATTGTTTTCTTGATGCTTGTATTTTATTTACTATTTGATATTTAATATATTTTAATTGATTGTGTGCTTGTTGGTAGTAGTTTTTTCTTCTTAGTATGGGATGCATATAGATTTGCTTCGATAATGGATTCTTGATGCTTATATATTTTTACCTTTTTCATATATCATTAGTTGATTATGAAATCATGTATTTTTGCAAATATATTTTTGCAAGTAGCAGTGGTTTTGATGTAAGTTATACTTTGGACACCGTATTTGTTAACATTTATATTGATTATTTAGTGGAAAAAAACAATAAACAGCTCACTGGGGATAAATTGGTCATTTTAACCAGTTTTGTCCAGTCATGTCATGTCTTACCAAACGTTAAACAACTATCTTGTTCTGTCCTGTTCTGTTCTGTTTTGTCTTGTCCTGCCATGTCATGTCTGCGTACCAAATGCACCCTTAGAGTATCAAAGGACTTGGCTAGATAATGATATATTTGGAGAGGTGATGGAATGCAAGATCAAAAAGGAGATGTTGAGATGCAAGAAGCTTGGAGAAGACGTACCTGGTTATATCAACTTTAGCGACTTAGATTAGACGTTCGTCCTATCTTGTAATCTTATTTTCTTTTCTTCACTTTCAGTGTATAGCCTTTATGTATTAAGCCAACCAATATTGATAAATGACTTGTAATATTTTCCATTGTTTAATATTCAATGAAATCATCACTTCACTGAAAAAGATCCCTGAAAAAAGTAAAAGGGATAAGTATTTATGAGTTATAGTACTCTTACATTCACTGACAAATTTCTAATCAGTGAATATACTTTTAGTTTCAGTTATCATTATTCTGTCAGTTTATCCTTAAACTTGTAATCCTTTACAACTTTAAGTAAATCTTCATTAGTAAATTGTATCATTGAAAAAGATCCCAAAACAGTTAAAAGGGGCAAGTATTTTACTAGTACTTTTTCTTTAATGATGTAACTTAAGCAATTTTCTGTATGTTGCTTTGTCATCATCAAATAGGGGGAGATTGTTGATCCTCTCTCTCATTGATTTGATGATGATCCTTTTATCTATCGAAGTGTATTATTTTTGTCATTCAGTTCAATGATTTTCATTGACTCTGTTCTATGATCGTGGAACATGTATTGTAATTCAATCAGACACCGATACACTTCAAGAAGACAAAACTCACACCACAGTTCCTTCAGCGAGGTCGAAGATAGAAGTTGAAGATTAGAGACTAGCAAGTTCATGATCTGAATAGGTTTTCAGTGATAACAAGCTCGTCTACACAAGTGTGAAGTATGCGCAAGATTCAGTGAACACTGATGAGACCTTTAGCGTCATTCCAACGTTCAACGATCAAATGAATCTTGTCGAGCAAGATTGTTTTTGTCTTGTCCTTCTGCACACAGAGGACAAACCCATATCTTTCTAAGTATTGTACAGTATGGAGCCACTCCTTTGACTCTAAACGTGCTTACCTGCTTTATGAAAGAGGATTGTTCATATGTAGCCAAAAGGAATGTATATTGTAACAAAGGACAAATTTTCCTTTAAAAGCTTGCCATGTGCCCTGTAGCTTCTGAATTGCACTTAATGCAATGGGTATAAATAGCTTAGTGGTTCTCCTCTTAACTATCATCTTCCTTGTTGTAAACTTACTCAATAAGTTACTTCTCTCTATACTCTCTATCTAAAGAGAAAGACCCACTTTAACAAATGAAGAGCACATTTCTTCTTACCTTGTTTCTTGTACCAAATTTTTTCTTATTAGTATCTGTATTTTGTATCTTAGATTGTTTAGATAGGTTCTGTATCTTATCTCTTCCACAAACAATCTATAAAATTTGCATTTGTAACACCCCATTTTCCACATTTGCATATAAACATATATTTAAAATATTAAGAAATACAAATACACAACCTTGGTCCCAACAGTACAAGAAACTATAATACATAATTTACAACCCAAAAATTTCAAAATAATATTCTTGTACTCCACTTGTATACAAAGCAAGAAATCCAAAATTTCATCAGGTAACAGGTTGATCTTCACAGAGCAGTTAAGCACAATAGAAAAATAATCATATTTTTCCCTTCCCCTTATCCCTAGACATAACCGGACCTGCAATGCATATTTTTAAAACACAAAATGAGTGTTAGACCATGAGGTCTTGTGAGAAATCTCTTTTTCTTGCAATTAGAAGGTGAAGATCACCAAAACTTGTAATAAAATCATATTTGAACATCCAACCACTTTGATAAATTATAACTCCAGTAATACAACAAACTACAAGTTATAAAAGCGTTCTTACCACATAGGATACATAACCACTCAGGTCCTCTTAGACATTTTCTACACAACTCTCAAAGCTCTTAACTCTCATAAGACTAGAGCTTATAAACTTGACTTCCAAAAGAAACATCAACCATTGTTGGTTATTAACTAAATCTTTTAAAATCAGAACTATTTTAATACTCAAATGAAAATTGAACTGAATAATAACCAAAGACTCTTTGGGTTCTCAAATATTTACTCTTTTGAACAACCAAAATACGATATCTGATATCTCAAAATCATTTGAAACACGGGCAATTGATGCCTCCGCCTATAAGTCAGTTTTCCCTTCTCAATAACATCTTTATTATCACTTTAATAAGAGCAACATTACAAGTCTTCATGTCACAAAGAAATGTTGACTCAAAATTATCGCATCTTTTGGATGTGACAACAAGAGCTATAGTAGTAACAGATCTCACAAATGCCACCCTTATCCAAAGTACATCTCTCCTTGATATGCCACCATTATCTCATAGTACACCTCTCCTTGATATGTCACCCTTATCACATGGTACACCTCTCTTTGATATGTCACACTTATTTTCTCATTAAATCTGGAGTTTTAGCCAATAATGGCCTCAAAACAGTTTCATATCAGAAAATTTATCTAAATAACTTTCATAGTTCTTAAACCAAATTTCAATATCATCTCAACATCTCTTTCAAAAATAGCTTACTCTTTTCAACAGTTTTGAAAGAAACAGTACTTTCCTCAATTTATAAACAACATTTGAAAGATATATAATAAAGAACATTAGTCCTCATCGGACACCACATTGTCGGATACCACTTCACCGGACAACACTCATGGAGTCAGTCAGTCTAAACTCTATAGCTCAACAGTAACCGTACATGAGACTTCCGCATTTGCTTCTTCCTTCGCGCAAGCCTTTGGTTCGCCCTTGCTGTTCCATTCAACTACATTTGTTCCTGTAATCCATAGCCTAACAGAACGCAGCAGCGAGGTTTCATTTATGTTATGCCCTGCATCGTGTTCGTCTGTGTTTATTGAGATTCGATCTTCCCTGCCTTCCTTCGTAGTGCTTGCGAGATGGACCCCGACCAGCCGGCCTGTACTGCTAATTTTGCCGAGTTCCTTCGACATGGTTCTCTCAGCAAGTTCGTGAAGGTCCAGCAATTTTCAGTGAAGGATCTTTATATTATAGGTATGACCGGCCATCATATTAGTTATGGTTGTTACGAAGATACTACCAGCCAAAAGTCATCTACGTATTATTGTAACATCGGAACAATTAAGTGAACGGGTCATAACGCCGCTGTGAAACTGACAGCCAAACCCAACGAGTGAACACGGGAATCACTTCGGCTTAAACACGGCTATGATAGCAAAGCCAACTAGCAGAGCCTCCTACCTGCAACTAAATCTACTTCTTCGCTACACTCTGACTTAAAGAAGGCTTGAGATGACTTCCCTTCATCGGACATCCCTTGGGCGATAAAATGCCCTCATCGGCCAACACTCCATCCGAAAAACACTCACCGAACAATACTTGGATAGTAAAAACATATGCACCGGTCAATACTATGATCGATAACTACCCTCACCGGTAAACACTATGACCGGTAAGCATTCTCACCGGTCAACACTTGAAAACATAAATAAACAAACCGGACAATGCTTTGTCCGATAAGCATCATCACCGTACAAAGTGTTGGGCGATAAAGACCCAATCCAGTCAACACTTGAAACCCCAAACACTTAATCCGTTCAACATTTGGATGATAAGGTGCCTAATTCGGACAACCATTGTCCTATAAAGGTCCCTCATCAGACAAAGCTTCTTTCGACAAAAGGTCCTAATCGGACAAAGCTTCTTTCGGCAAAAGGTCCTCACTTGACAACATATAAAAATACAAATAATCTCACCGATCAATGCATGACTGACAAAGGACTTTCATCGGACAACATTGTGTCTGATAAAAACCCTCATCGGACCATGCATATAAACATAAGAATTATTCAACAGTTCTCTTTCAACAATACACAGAAATAGAGTACCATCAAATGATCAAAATCCGCTCCAAAACCTTTATAAAAACTCACCTTATATGCAGAATTTTGAAGATGAATTCACATAGAAACTGCTTCCAAATTTGATCACTTCACAACCTTAGCATAAAAGAGAGAAAACATAGTCTCCTTTTCTTTCTAAAATTGGTAAGTGAAGTGCTATTCAAAATTTCCCACTTTTTATACCTTCCAAAAGAAGGCAGTGAAGGTTTATAATATAAAACTCCTCCCCTTTTTATCCTCACATCCACAACCCATGCATGCATATATCATGAATAATGCACATATATAAACATATACATATTCACATATACATTCCCATGCATGCATAAATTAACAAATAATCACGTAACTAACATCTCAAATAATTACCTCCAATTACAGCCGCAACCCGATTACCACGCTATCCACCCCTCAAAAGAATTTTGTCCTGGAATTCAATCAATCGAACAACCACAGATACTCGGTTCTCATTTCTGACTCCAATTCCCAGGTTGCTTCTAAACCCTTATGGACATGCCACTGAACTTTCACAAGATTGATCTATTTGTTCCTTAACACTTTAGTTTTCCGATCAGTGACAGCTTCAGGTGTTTCCATGAAGTTCGGCGTACTATCTAATTTTACCTCTGATAACGGTACTGTCAAACTCCGATATTCTAAACACTTTCGCAGGTTAGACACATGGAAAGTATTATGATTCAAACTGAGTTCCTCCAGTAGTTCCAACTGATAGGCAACCAATCCGACCCGCTTGCAAATTCTAAAGACATCCCAATATACCTTGGACTGAGCTTACCTCTCTTACCAAATCTGACAACACCCTTCCATAGAGAGACTTTCAATATCACGAAAGCTCCTACTAGAAACTCAATCAGCTTACGACGTTTATCGTCATAACTCTTCTGTTGGTCCTGAGCTATTTTAATTCGTTCCTAATATGTTCGATCTTCTCAGAAGTTACCTGAACAATATCTGGACTAGTTAACTTCCTCACACCCACTTAATTCCAACACAACAGCATTCTGCACTTTCGGCCATACCAAACTTCATAAGGTGTCACCTGGATGCTGGAGTGATAATTGTTGTTATATGCAAATTCAATCAAAGGCAGATGATCTTCCCATGATCCTCCGAAGTCAATAATGCAGGCTCTTAAAATATCTTCAAGAGTCTGGATTGTTCTTTCATTCTGCCCATCCGTCTGAGGATGATACGTTGTAATCAATCTGATTTCAGATCCTACTGCTCTTTAAAAACTCTCCCAGAACTTTGAGGTAAACCAACTATCCCAATCTGAGATGATGGATAATGGAACACCGTGTCGAGTTACAATATCTTCAATGTAAATCTTCGCGATCCTTTCTAAAGGATAGTTCTCTTTTATCGATAGATTGTGCGCATATTAAGACAAACGATCTACAATGACCCATATAGCATCATATCTTTTTTAAGTTCGAGGTAATTTCATGATAAAATCCATCGTGATATGATCCCATTTTCCCACAAGAATCTCCAAAGACTGCAGATTCCCTTATGGTCTTTGATGCTTGACCTTCACTTGTAGACACGTTAAACACCGTTCCACGTACCTCGTAATATCCTTCTTCAATCCTGGCCACCAATAAAATGGTTTTAAATCTTTATACATTTTATTGGTACCTGGATGAATCGAATACCGGGATTTGTGACTTCCATCCAGAATTAATTCCCGATATTCCCGAAGCTCGGTATCCAAATGCTCCCCTGAAAACACATAATACCCTTTGTCATTCTTTACCAGGGCGGAAATCATTTTACCCACTCTTTCTGCTTTGAAATTGTTTTATTTAACAGCTTTCTTTTGACATTTCAAAATTTCACAGTGAAGATCCAGAATTAAATTCGTTCTCATTGCAACAGCCTTGATCGTACCACTCCTTTCCTTTCTACTCAGAGCATCAGCTACCACATTTGCTTTCCTCATATGATAGAGAATCTCGCAATCATAATTATTAACTTGTTCAATCCACCGCCATTGTCGTATATTCAACTCTTTTTGGCTGAACAAATGTTGAAGGCTCTTATTATCAGTAAAAATCTGACATTTCGTTCCCAATAAGTAGTGCCTCCAAATCTTTAATGCAAATACTACAGCTTCAAGCTCCATGTCGTGCGTCGGATACTGTTTTTCATGATTGTTCAATTGTCTGGATGCGTGAGAAACGAATTTTCCTCTTTGCATCAATACGCAACCCAAACCTAACTTTGAATCATCACTGTAAACCACAAAGTCTTCAGATTCCTCTGATAGTAATAACACTGGAGCACTGCAAAGACGGTCTTTTAATAATCGAAAAGCTTTATGTTGATCCTCTTCCCACTCAAACTTGACATTTTTTCGAGTTAACATGGTTAGCAGTGCAGCGATTCTTGAAAAATCTTGAATAAACTTCTGGTAATAACTTGCTAACCCCAATAAACTACGAATTTCAGTAGGAGTTCTCGGCACCTCCCATCTTTCAATTGCTTCAATCTTGGCAGGATCTACTTTTACCCCTGCCTCGGACATAACGTGACCCAAAAAATGTACTTCCCTTGACCATAACTCACATTTGGACAATTTAGCGAATAAATTTTATTTCTTCAAAAGTTCAAGGATCAGACGAAGATGTTCAACGTGCTCTTCTTCAGATTTCAAGTATATAAGAATATAGTCAATAAACACAATAATGAATTTATCAAGATATTCGTTACATACCCGGTTCATCAAATCCATGAATGCCGCAGGAGCATTGGTTAAACCGAAAGGCATAACCAAAAACTCATGATGTCTATATCAGGTTCGAAAGGCTGTTTTGGCGATGTCTTCTTCTCTGACCTTAAGCTGATGTAATCCCGACCACAAATAAATTTTAGAAAAGTAACTGGCACCCACCAATTGGTCAAATAAATCATCGATTCTCGGTAAAGGATGTTTGTTTTTTATAGTCAGCTTATAAGTTCTATATAGTCGATATATATATCCTCATAGACGTGTCCTTTTTTTAACAAATAGGACTGGAGCAGCCCGAGGTGAAGTACTCGGTCTGATGAAACCTTTGTCAAGCAAGTCTTTCAATTGTGTTACCAACTCCTTCAGTTCAGACGACGCCATACGATATGGTGCCTTGGATACTGGTGCTTTCCTAGGTATCAGATCAATTATAAATTCAATAGACTGATCCGGCGGTAAACCAGTTAAATCTCGGAAATACTTCAGGATAGTCACGGACTACCGGAATAGACTTTTTCTTGCCTTTCTCTTTCTTCGAATCGATTACATAAGCCAGATACCCATGACACCCTTTCTGAATACACTTCCGAGCTTTCAAAACAGATAATAGACTGGTATGATGATCCTGCTGATCACCATAAATCACAATCTGCCCTTTCTCTGGAAAATATACTGGTCATCTTTTTGTTGCACATAATGTTGGCCTGATTTTTTGCTAACCAATCCATTCCCACTACAACATCGAATTCTTTCATAGGCATTGGAAATAATCGGATTGGCAGCCCACACCCCTCAATTTCAATTTGGCAGTTATCAAAAACATAACTAACAGATACTTGACTATTAGCAGTATCAACTACTAACATATTATCAAGTGGCACAGAATTCATGTATACATACCCCGCAAATAATGGTGATACGAAAGAAAAATTCGCACCAGAATCAAACAGCACTTTAGCATATACGGAGTTAACAAGAAAAGTACTTGTTACCACATCTGGTGTTGCCTCAGCCTCACTTTTAGTCATCTGAAAAGATCATCCCCGAGACCCTCCCGGTCCTCCTCTTTGCACATTTAGCCTTCCACAAGTACTCAGAGCATTTCCTCCTATGGTTAATCATGAAGTTCTCAACTGAAGACAATTCAGTCTGATATGATCAGATGAATTACATTGAAAACATCTTCGGGGAGCTGGACAATTTCTAGACAGATCACTTGACTTGCCACATTGGTAACACTTTCTTTATCAGGATTACAATCACCTTGATGAACTCGGTGACATCGAGGATATGCTCTATCAACAACACGTTGAACAGGAGGTTATCTATTTTTGCAGACTTTGGCCCTCGGTAACCAGTTGAAGGCCCTTCCCACTTCCTCTTTTCAATCACTTTTTTTTCTCCCTGCATATTCTTATTCCTCTTAGTTGTTTCGGCAACATCTACTGCTAGCAGAAAAGCGGTAGGACTCAAAGCAATCATAAATTCCCGAATTGAGGGTTTTAAACCCCAAATATAACTCTCAACCTTTCTAGTTTCAGAGGAAATATAGTGCTCTGCAAATCGGACGTGTTCAATAAACCTTTCGATATATTGCCTTATTGTTCGATTACCCTGTTCCATCTTCAGAAAGTCTTCATCCATTTGTCTAACGGCTGCCTTTGGACAAGGTTGTTCTTTAAATCTATTTACAAATTCTGACCAAGGCATGGTTTGCAAAATATTCGGTTTGGCCAATGATTCTACATCCCACTAATATAGAGCATTATATTTCAACATCGAAACATCAAATATAACCTTATCTTCTTCAGGGCATTTGCTGGTATTGAACACAGATTCAATCTCCTTTAATAAGCACATAAATTTAATCGGATCTCTTTCCCCATAAAACGTTGGGGGTTTATAGGTTAAGAACATCTTTATATCCCCTCTTTGCTGCTTGTAGCTTGAATTTGGGGGTTTACCTCCACTCGTTCTATTTTAACTCTGGCTGATAATCCCATAATAGATGTTAGAGTCTCTCTTAACTTACTAATTTCCTCCACTAGTACGTCTCATGTCACATACTCTGGTTGTGGCACAGGTTCTTGATTAACATTTCCAGAAATAGACTCACCCTGGTCTGGATGAATCTCAGACTGACTTTGCCTTCCTCTTCCACGATTTCTACCCCGACCTCTTCCCATGCCTCGGCCTTCGAATACACTTGTTTGAGCATTATCAGGGGAATTTTCTCTATCATCTGGGTTGGGGCGGGTGATTCTTTCAGATCTTCTAGAACGACTAGCCATCTACAAATTTTCAATAACTAAAATTACGTAATCACATTCCCAAATATAATAAGGTGTCTAAGTACAGATATGTTTTTGTAAATTCATAATTAGATTGCCCAGTTGTAATTCGAATTTACCTTACATATTGTCCTCTTAACCCATCATATTTATCCCCAATGGTTCTATATATGTTTGTGACCCCTTAAAATGCAAATAACACAGTTTAAGTCTAGGCATCATGCTTGAATACCTAAATCCTTTAAACTCAGGCTCTGATACCAACTCTGATACCAACTCTGTAACACCCCACTTTCCACATTTGCATATAAACATGTATTTCATATATTAAGAAATACAAATACACAACTTTGGTCCCAACAGTACAAGAAACTATAATACATAATTTACAACCTAAAAATTCCAAAATAATATTCTTGTACTCCACTTATATATAAAACAAGCAATCCAAAAATTCATCAAATAACAGGTTGATCTTCACAGAGCAGTTAAGCACAATAGGAAAATAATCATATTTCCCCCTTCCCCTTTATCCCTGGACATAGTCCGACTTGCAACGCATATTTTTAAAAAGACAAAATGAGGGTTAGACCATGAGGTCTAGTGAGAAATCTCTTTTCTTTGCAATTACAGGGTGAAGATCACCAAAACTTGTTATAAAATCATATTTGAACATCCAACCACTTTGATAAAATATAACTCCAGTAATACAAAAAACCACAAGTTATAAAAGCGTTCTTACCACATAGAAAACATAACCACTCAGGTCCTCATAGACATTTGTTACACAACTCTCAAAGCTCTTAAATCTCATAAGACTAGAGCTTATAAACTTAACTTTCAAAAGAAACATCAACCACCAGAGCATTGAAAATTGAACTGAATAATAACCAAAGACTCTCCAGGTTTCGTTTCAAATATTTACTCTTTTGAACAACCAAAATACAATATCTGATATCTCAAAATCATTTGAAACACGAGCAATTAATGCCTCCGGCTATAAACCATTTTCCCTTCTCAATAACATCGTTGTTATCATTTCAATAAGAGCAACTTTTCCAAAGTCTTCATGTTACAAAGAAATGTTGACTCAGAATTATCGCATCTTATGGATGTGACAACAAGAGCTATAGTAGTAACAGATCTCACAAATGACACCCTTATCCAAAGTACACCTCTCCTTGATATGCCACCCTTATCCCATGGTATACCTCTCCTTGATATGTCACCCTAATCCCATGGTACACCTCTCCTTGATATGTCACTCTTATTTTCTCATTAAATCTACAGATAAATATGTAGTTTTAGCCAATAATGGCCTCAAAACAGTCTCATATCAGAAACTTTATCTCAAGAACTTTCAAAGTTCTTAAACCCAATTTCAAATCTCAATATCTCTTTCAAAAACAGTTTACTCTTCTCAACAATTTTGAAAGAAACAGTACCTTCCCTTAATTTATAAACCGCATTTGAAAGATACATAATAAATAACATTAGTCCTCATCCACCACGTGGCCGGATACCACTTCACCGGACAACACTCAACCGATGCCTGCCCTTCATCCGACAGCCCTTGGGTGATAAAATACCCTCATCGGCCAACACTCCATCTGGACAACATTCACCGGACAATACTTGGATAATAAAAACATCCTCACCGGTCAATACTATGACCGGTAACTACCTTCGCCGGTCAACACTATGACCGGTAAGCATTCTCACCGGTCAATACTTGAAAACATAAATAAACAAACCGGACAATGCTTTGTCCGATAAACATCCTCACCGGACAAAGCGTTGGGCTATAAACACCCTATCTGGTCAACATTTGAAACCCAAAACACATAATCCGTTCAACATTAGGGTAATAAGGTGTCCAATCCAAACAACCCTTGTCCGATAAAGGTCCTCACCGGACAAAGCTTCGTCTGGTAATGGTCCTCATCGGACAACATATAAAAATACAAATAATCTCACCGGTCAAGGCATGACCGATAAGAGACCTTCATCGGACAACATTGTGTTCGATAAAAACCCTCATCGAACCATGAATATAAACATAAGAATTATACAACAGTTCTCTTACAACAATACGCAGAAACAGAGTACCATCAAATGATCAAAATCAGCTTCAAAACCTTTATAAGAACTCACCTTATATGCAGGATTTTGAAGATGAAATTCACACAGAAACTACTTCTAGATTTGATCACTTCACAGCCTTAGCATAAAAGAGAGAAAACATAGTCTCCTTTTCTTTCTAAAAATGGTAAGTGAAGTGCTATTCAAAATTTCCCACTTTTTATACCTTCCAAAAGAAGGCGGTGAAGGTTTATAATATAAAACTCCTCCCCTTTTTCTTCTCACATCCAGAACCCATGCATGCATATATCATGAATAATGCACATATATGCACATACACATGTTCACATATACATTCCCATCCATGCATAAATTAGCATATAATCACGTAACCAACATCTCAAATAATTACCTCGAATTATAACTGAAACCCAGTTATCACAGTATTGATCTTTTTTATCAATATATAATTTTTAGAAGTGAAAATTATTGTTTTTGTATTCACTCCCCCCCCCCCCAATTCTACAAATTGTTACCTATAATTGTATGTAGATCCCGTTGGGACCAACAAGTTGGTTTTTTAACATCAACTAATGCTCAACCTGAAGTTGTTCAACCAGAAGTTATTCAAACTGAAGATGTTCAAGATGAAGCATTGACTGTGATCCCAGATTCAAGTCATTAACAATCAATTCATTCAAAGAATCAAGAACATAAAGATGACTTCAATATGTCAGCAAACTTAGATTCATAAAATGTAATTACAATGTTCTTGATTTTCACTAATCTCTCAATCTTTCACTATGCGTATGAATCTGACAATTACAGGAATGATCACTCCAACTAACAAAACTAACTACTAGCTATTTATACCACCTTCTAAAACAAGAAACTAAACTAACCTTCTATAAAAGGATACTACACTACAAAGCATTATAAAACAATTTAAGCACGAGGACTTGAATACAACATTTTTGTTCCAACATTGACTCAATCTAACATTGTTCAACCCGTTGAAGTTGTTCAATCTGAGTCTTCTCAACCTGATGCTAATGTTTAAATACTCAGATATTCAAGCTGCAACTGATGAGTATGATGATTAGAATAATCTAACGGATGTACAACCCTTACCTTTGCAAAATGGTAATTCAAAAGACGAATCTATAATCGGTACAAAATGGGTTTTCCAGAACAAAAAGGATGCAATGAGAATTGTTGTTCGAAACAAACCTCAACTGGTCGCAAAAGGTTCTTGTCAACAAGAAGGTATCGATTATGACGAGATCTTTACTCCAGTTGCTCGTATTGAGCCTATCAGAATATTCTTAGCATACACGGCTCACAAGAACTTCAAGATATATCAAATAGACGTAAAATCAGCATTTCTAAATGGAATTCTCCATGAAGAAGTGTATATGAGTCAGCCTGAAGGCTTTGTTGATCCTGAAAAGCCAGATCATATATATGTCCTAAACAAGGCATTTTTCGGCCTTAAACAAGAACCTAGGGCATGGTATGACACATTAACTCAATTCTTGTTGAAATCCGGTTTCAAGAAAGGTATGATTGATATTACATTATTTATGAAAAAGCAAGATAAACACTTGATCTTGATATAAATTTATGTTGATGATGTAATTTTTGGTTTTATAAATCCAAAATTTTGCAAGAATTTTTCAGACATCATGCAATCAAAATTTTAAATGACTATGATGGGTGAGTTAATTTTTTTCCTTGGTCTTCAAGTAAAACAACTTTCCGAAGGCATATTCATTAATCATCAAAGTATGTGAAAGATATTTTAAAAGAGTTTAACATGTCTGATTGTTCTTCAATAAAGACTCCTATGGCTACTAGAACTTTATTAGATGCAGATTTATCTGGTAAATCTGTATATCAACAAAATTACTGTAGCATGATTGGATTTTTATTATACTTAACTTCAAGTAGACCAGATATTAGGTTCGCAACATGATTTTGTGCAAGATGTCAGGCTAATCCTAAAGAGTTACATCTTGATGCGGTTAAAAGGATCTTGAGGTATCTCAAAGGCACACCAACTCTTGGCCTTTGGTATCCAAAAGATTCTAGTTTTGAGCTAACAGCTTTTACAGATTCTGACCATGCAAGTTGTAAGATTAATAGAATGAGCACCTCCTGATCATGTCAGCTTTTAGGAGACAAACTAGTCAGTTGGTCTTCAAAGAAGCAAAATTGTGTTTCATCGTCTGCCACAAAGGCAGAATATGTCGCAGCAGCAAGTTGTTGTTCACAAGTGCTTTGGATGAAAACACAACTTCAAGACTATGGATATACATTCAATAAAGTCCCTATCAACTGTGATTCATATAGCAGGATTGCAATAACTGTTAATCCAGTGCAGCACTCCAAGACCGAACACATAGATATCAGGTATCACTTTATTAAAGATCATGTTGAAAAAGATCAATTGAAATTCATTTTGTACAAACAGATTTTCAACTTGCTGATTTATTCACAAAACCACTCGATGAGAAAATGTTTTCATTTTTAATAAGCAATCTTAAGACGCTAAATCTGTATATATATAATAATTTGATCAACATGATGAGGGGGAGTCTGAGTCTCTACATATTTTTAATTGCCAAATACTAATATGTTTGTGTGAGACTGAAAGCTATATTCAAGGGGGAGCATCACCATTTTTATTCTTATCTGATCTGATTCTCAGGTATATTTTTCTAAACTCTTATTTTCATATGTTTAGAAGAATGATAACTTCTGAGTATATAAAAATGTTTTCTTAAATGTTCAAACTATTCGTGAAATCTGAAAGATTTTTTGATTCTAAGAAGTGTGATTTTAAATGTTTTTCATTTTATTTTTTGTCTGAAACGAGTACTATTTCTGATCAAGTGTTTTCTCGAGTTATGCTTGCATATTTTCTCTTCAAGCATCATTGTAACACTTGATTCAGCTTCTCTTCAAATTGTTATTATCATGTCTTTAAAATGAAATTTTCATTTTTTTAATGAAATAATATGATCGTTTGTATTCAAATTTGTTTTCTGATAAGTCGTTATATGATTCGTCATTGACAAATATTTTGTTATTCATTGAAAGATAAATCTGTAACTTGTTCTTACAGATCTCTGTTCATTTCTTTCCTAAATATTTGTGCTTTGAATTATTCATTTCTTCAAAATCATGAGCCACTCTGAAATACATATTTGATTTTCAACTCATGTGATTTTATCAAAGTTTATGAGCTTATTTGCATACGTTTTCATTGTGCTTACATGAAATTTTTTAGGTGGGACTGTGTGCTTATTCAGATATAACCTCTATGGACTATCAGAATCGATAGCTCTACCCAAGAGGACAACCATACTGAGAGGTGAGCCAAAATGAAAATTGGGTATGTGTGTCAAGCTTAAAATGAAAAAGAGAGTGGTAGTAGTTGTGAGCTTAAAAGAAATGATTGAGAGGTGTACAAGATTAAAAGAATATCAAAATCCTGATCTACCTATTATAATCCGGGCAACCACACAATCTGTGAATTCTCAATTCTTTGGAGACTAATATTGAAAAAGACAAAAACCAGGCCAACTCTTGTTTAATACCCACTAACTACTCGGTTATCTCTTAAAAGATAATTGTTTCAATAACACTTGGGGCACACAACTCATAATCTATCGGTTTCTCATTTAGAGATTACTAATATTGAAAAAGAATGATATATGTCCCCCCCCTTTCAAATTTCTTTGATCACATCGAGTCTGATAAATTTGTGTAGTCCACACTGCTTTATCAATTTGAGCTTATTTTGAAGCATTTGTTATTTTATCTTTCTATACTACACAAATTTCACATAATATTTGTTATTCTGTTATAACATTCATAGATCTGTTTTTTCAAGTTATCAATGATTGAATGGAAGTTCTGGTGAGATGAACATCAAAAAGTTTCATATTCAAAGTGCATTGATTGCATATAATACATTTGTTGTATTCACATGTCAATCTTTGAATAAAAGATTGAAAACGGATTCATAAGTTGAATCTGGTATTTTTCCTAATTTGTTCTTAAATGATTCATTCATTAAGGAATATGTAAGTGAATTTAAAAAGATTTGTTTATATCTCTATGAATTGATGGCATAAATTTCATGTTCATACATTCATTTGTTAGTATGATGTTGTTCCCCATTCACATCATAAGAGGGAGATCAAATGAATGTTGGAGTTAAGGGGGAGTTTAGATTGTTGCAAATTATTTCTGAATGCTGAAAATTGTTGAGATAATATGGTTAAAGGGAGATGGTATGAAAAATTACAAAAGGGGGAGATAGAAGTGTTTTTAAAGATGAATGAAGATTATTACAAAGGGGAGAAAATTGACAAATACAAACAGGAGATTGGAAGAAAACATCAAAGTGAGATTACAAGCTATTAAGAAAGATTACTGTGCAAAACCATTGAATGAGATAATTCAAAATTGTCGAGTCAAAATGATTCTACGAGGGGAGTTTGAACAAAAGAAGAAAGAAGATGCCATCAAGTTTAAGTGGAGTTTGCAAATGATAAAGGGGAGATTGTGAAAAGTTTGAAGTTTAAAAAAAGACTAGTACAGAAAGAGATTATAATATAGAGGGAGATTGTTCAAAAGCTGATAAAGATCAAATCTTAGAAAGTCAAACTGTCTGAAGATATCAAGTGCTCAAATCTCAGTGTCAAAACTTCTGAAAGAATTCTGAAGATCCGAGGAATTTTGTTTTTGGACTTGAATCCGAAAAGGAAGATTGTTGAGTTAGAATGTTGTATTCAAGTCTGTGTACTTAAACTGTTTTATTATACTTTGTAGTTAGTTTACATGCTTTGTAATAAGGTGTATAAATAGGGTGTTTGTTAGTTTTAGGAGTCACATTCGTGCAGTTTAACTTTCTAATCACTTGTAGACAAACAGCTTCTCAAGAACACGCTATATTCATTGTTGGTTTATCAAATACACATTTGGCTTATCAAATCTTATTGTGTTCTTGATCTTAATTGATTGTGAGTTGAACCTCAGATCTTCATGATACATTCATCGATCATACATTAAAAATATAAAAATTATTGAACTCAAGGCAATAAACAAGTTAATCGATCGTGACTTCAAACCTATAAACGAGCATCGAGCTCGATAATTTTAAAAATATTCGAGTTCAAGCGCAAACCCTACTTTGAAAAGTTATTCGAACTTGATTTAAGCTCGACCCTAGTATTAGTTTTTCGAGGCAAGCTCGAATAACCTACTACTCGGCTTGACTCATTTGCACCCCTAACCACAGGGACGAAACCCATAATTTCTAACGCACAAGGACAAAAATAGCAATTGTCAACACACGGACAAAAAAAAACATAGTTTACTCTAAAATCTTATATACATTACTTCTTCCTTCTTACTTTATAAAAATAACAAACTCTCATACAACAATCACTTTGATACAAACAATGCAACCCAAACAATTCTCGTTGTTTCCTGTGTCGTCAACTTTTCTCACTATCTGCTTCTGCTGCTTGTGGCTTATCATCCTTATCGCCGGTCATGGTGGTATCGGCATTCTTACAAGGAAGCAAAAGCGGGATTGCTGATATCATTTTGCGGCTTTCGCCCTCATTCTCTGCTTCTTGCAAAGAAGCAGACCCATCATCACAATTAGTTCCTATATCAGGTTTAGAGGACATGATTTCTAGATTTCTAGTTCCGGTTAACGTAGGGTCCACACTTATTGCAGTATCTCTTCCACCGGAAATGCCAACCACATCCTTGCCTACACCTGACATGCAGGCAGACGTTAAAACTGGAATCAAGACAAAGCTGGTCCCTCCGTTCCAAGACAAGTGTCCACAATTCTATTTTAGTTTTCTAATTCTACCCTTAATTATGAGATGAAGAGATTCATTACTCCCTCTATTATTAAGAATGCAATAATCATTTAGTTAATTAAAAAGAGTGATAATTACACATTTCTAAAATTGTGCCTTTTTCAATGTGGACACTAATTTTGGGACGGAAATAGCATAGAACATTAATGGGTGAACACGTAATGATTAGTTCATTAAACCAAAATAGTTTAATGGAAGTGTTTTACTACTAGGAAATGTCTAAAGCATGTCTATTGGGATAGAGATCCTACCTTTGGTGGGATATAATGAGTTTTTGGTTTGGTTTAGATATCTAGAATGTCCTCCCTCGACAACAACAAAAATGTAGTAATCTCAGTGAATGCTTGTATTTTATGACGATAATTAATAACAAAAGGGTGAATTTTGTATTGTAACCTCGTTAAAAAAGCAAAATGTTGCATTCTTTTGGTACATCCCACAGAAAAATAGTTGGATTTATTTTGGAATTGAGGGGGTGAACATACACACTTATCATTTACTCTAGACATAAGATCAAGATAAACAAGTGACTGAAAAATATGGGATTTGGGAAGAGAGAACCTGTTTGACAAGCAACAACAGAGTGCATGGCGGGAGTTGTAGGTGTAGGTGTAGATGAACCTCCACCGCCCTTCTTCATCTTCGACTGCAGTGGGAAAAGAGATACACATCATTCATGAGTACTTTTAACTCCATATAGCAGATCATTTGGCCATGGTGGCCGGTATTTCAACTGAATACACTCTTGTTTCTATAGAAATCTGAAAGGCTACAACTATGTTTGAAGAAGGTTAAAGGGTGTCAAAACTCTTAAAATTTATCAGAATTCTCGAAAAAGATTGAGCAGGCAAATTGTTGCTGATTGATATTTTTTTCATCTTTCACAGGTGCAATAGCCCATTTCTTTTTTGGTCATCAAAATGTATGTATGCCCAAAGGGCCATTGGCCCAATGGTAACCGGTAACCCCACCTTCTTGGAGGTCAGGGATTCAAGTCTCACCAAAGTTGAGAAGTGTGTGAGTTTAATTTGATGTACTTCAAATTAAATATATGTATGCAGTTAGACGTAGGTTGCATACCTTTAGAGTCTCTTCACAGTACTTTATGATCACTGATACGTTTGTGATGCAACGTCCATGTAACAGAGCGTATGCCCACAAGAGAAGCTTCTTTGTTGTATTCATTTCTAGAGTGTCTACTGCATGCACATTTGACTGAACATTCCCTTCTGTTAATGGCACCGAATAGAGATTTAGGCAAGGTGCGGGCAATGCACAAGAGGAATCCCTATAGAAATTATAAGAGGATCTAAGCAACATAGTGGCAGCTTCCAAATTTTCTTCTGAAGGTCTCTTAATTACAACATCCTTCATCTTTGACAACAAACCATTCCATTTCATTTCCAGAACTTTCAGATAGTTTACATCCTCGAATGTAGATTGCCAAAATTCATCTGTACGCAGATCGATACAGAGCATTTGGTTGTTTACATCTAGCAAAGTAAGGACTTCGGAATCTGTTGAAAATCTGGAATTTAGTGGTGTTACTGATGCCAAGCTAATCACTAGACATCGGCACCAAGCCATACAAACATGCTTATGAACTTTAGCACAGTTGCTATTTGATAACTTTGGGTTTTTCAAGCGTTTTCTCATCTTCTCGTTTATCCCCTCGAGTGCTTCTAACCTGCAGTTTGTCTCTAGTATTTGGATGTATTTGAAGAGATATCTGCAACAAGCAATAACAAGTGCACCAAGTATGAGAAAATAGAGATTATATAAATCTATTTAGGGGTAACTTACCCAAATAAGCTGCTTTCAGAGATTTCTGGGCATTTGATCTCGGGCAAATTGCAAATATCCGACCACAAATTCATCTGCTCCATGTACAAAGAGAAAATTTTCTCTAGAAGATGCTCCAAAGCAATGTTATCAGAGCTTTTGCCGATCTCAATTTGATTAATGGAGGATACCAAGGCCTTGACGTACCTCCCAAGAGCTATAGGAACAAGATCTTCAAGGCACAATGAAAACTGCATTTGTACATAATCAGGTACAGGTCAGTAAGAACAAGATTACAAACAGTAATTGATACGCATCATTAAGATGAATAAAGACTGTTAAGCTATATTAACAGAATATTCCAAAAAGCATCAAGAATAAAATTTATTAAAGAACACTTTGACTATGTATGTCAAACAAGTTACTTTTCCACTTCAAATTTGGTATTAACATTAAATATTATATCGCCTAAGCCCCCTGAAATTCCAACCTTTTACATAGATATAGAGAAATGTACAATCACAAGTCTAATAATTAGATAGCCTTCAAATTGACAAAAAAAGAAAATCTGTTGGACCAAATCAATTTCATTCTTGCAATGCTGCAAGGTGCAATAGATAATTTAGTTTAACATTTTCCCAGAAAGAATAGAGCATCCTGAAATAAGAAGTGTTGCAATTTTCATGGGATTGAAGGAGTAACAAATAAATACAAAAAGAATACTGTTGGTGTTATATTTGCAACAAAATCAATCAACATTGCTTTTGCGCAAGTACTGGATTTGACATCAACATCCACCATCTAGTTTTTGTGTGGAATACAACTAAATTTCAAAAGCTTCGATCAATGAAAATTGATCTTTTATAAAGTATTCTCATCCCCATCCAAGGATCCTCAGATTCCACAATTTTTTTTGAAGAGAAATCAGCATAAGCTACAACTTCTAATGTGATCTATATGAGTACTTTCTAGACTTGGTAAATCCAACAAAATAGGTTTATTTGGGGATATGGATGACCCAATTTTTTGGGGGGGGGGTGTTAAAATTCCCCTTTCCTGTTTCCAGCATCTAAGATTTCTGCTACGATAGATTTTAAATAGAAAGTCTGTGATAATACAGCGAAGTGCTTCATTTAGTAAAATACTAAAAAAAAAAAAAAGCATACCCTTTTATCTGCCCGGATAGAAATATAAGCTCGTTCAAGGGTTGATATATCCCCCGTCTCTTCCAAGAGTACCATGTAGAACAAAATATACTTCCTAATGCAAGTTATAAATTTACGAGAACTTTCTGCTAAGTTAACTTCAAGCGGTCTCCTATTCCCAACCATGCCAGGTGTTCTGCGCCTGAAACCCAAAGGGAAGAAATTAAAAGGACATGTCTAATTCAGAACTAATCCTCAAGAAAATGTTAAAATCAGGTTCGAATAACTGTAGAACCGATAATCAGCATGCATATAATAACTTTTATAAGTAAACTGCTTTCCTTGAAAGAACTTGAGTCCTAACATTCAAAATTGTCACTTGCGATTGCATCGAGTAAAGAGAGACTTCCCTCCTTAGCCTTTTCCCTTTCCAATTGTTGTCATAAAGTGCAAGTAAGAATGAATAAAGTATTCAAGCATTTGAAAATCATCTGGGCTTCCATTCTATGACATGCAAAGCAAGAAATTTCTAGTTACACTATTGTGCTCCAATATAGTTTTTTACTTTTAACAAGATTTCACATGAAACAAAAATTCAGTATTTTTACCTTCCCTTTTTTACCATACTATCGATCTCCCACATGTTGATCGTAAAAGAAGAGCGGGATGACTTGAAGCAAAATGAAAGTTCATCCTTTGCCTTTTCTAAATCCCCACTCTCACCCTTTCTGTATAGCCCTTGAGCAAGCATATATCGAGCTTTGTGAAAATGTTTAAGGTCTCCTTCCACGCAAATTTGAAGCGCAGAAAGGCAATCACTGTAAAGCATGTTCCACATCTCTCCTAAATTACAATGTGAGGGGTTTACATTCTCAGAGTCTGTTCCAGTGTTCAGGTTGTCAGCATCTATACACGAAGAATTTTCAGGATCGATTTTATCAAGAATAGTCATAACAGTCTCCTTCATTGATTGACTAAACGAATACATGGCAGCAATCTGAGAAAGAGAGAAAAATGGCGAACTGCATTATGATTTAAATAGGGCGAGCCTCAAGAGGAATGTTGGAAAGAAAGAAACAAAATAACGAGATCTGAAATGAAAGAACCTTTAAGGCTTCCTTAGCATTTTTCCCACATGACCAGAGTAACTTCAATCGTGAAGCATGCATTCTATAGAATGGATCTACCGCCGAAGGATTTAAAGAAATAGCCTTGTCATAGTATGCAAATGATGTCTCGCGTGAGTATCTAAGCTTTTCGCTAAGTTTCCCCAAGTAATATACATAAGACCAGTCTTCCCTGTCACCAAAAAATATGAGTGATACTGATTCATATGATAAATTAGAAAACCAAAGTTGAAAAAGAACTGAAAATAGCAATACTTTTGAGTGAAGGCCTTCTCAAAATGCTTCATAGAGTTCTGACAGAACATTCTCCATTCAGCATCTTTTACTGGCAAATTCAATCTCTGATCATAAATTGGTACCACATTCTGAAGACCATCATAATACACCAGTGCCAATAGATCATGTATCTCTCCCTGAAATCATTGTAAAATACATCAAGCATCAGAAACATGATCAAGTATACTTCATCAACCAATAACCTTACAAAAATAAGATCAACTAATGGTTTCTAAAGCATCTTCTGGAGAATGGCATGGCTCAGTGTCATGAATGAAAAGTTCATGTAGATTCCAGTTAGTGTCATTAAGGGGGTGGGGGGAGGATCACAAGTTTACATAGATATTGTATATGGTAATATGTTAACCTAGCTTTCAAGAGAAAATGAGGAAAGCTTACAATTAAAGTAGTTACATAGCAGTGACATCAAGGGATTCTAATTCAGTTTTTGCAATTTACTTGTACCTCCCCAACCACATAAAAGGGTAGGTAAACATTTTATTCAAACTACCATCAAGTTTGATTACTTCAATCTCAAAAGAGCATACATGAATACTAAATATTAAAGAATCAAACCTGCTGAATCGCTGTTTTTGCTAGAGCCAAGGTCATTAACAAACAACGTCTACTCCTCCTTCGACTTGTATCAACTCTCTGAGCAAAAGTTGCATTCTTCCTCCAGCCGGTAACATTTATTTGCTTACTGCCATCATTCAGCAACAAGTCCACTTCCTGCAAAATAAATTTAAAAGAGTTCCTTCACATCTTACAAATTTATCTGACAAAAAAAAATTCTAGATTTTAAGGCAAATTCCTAGTATATGTGTACTAGGTGGTACATGGAAAAGACTGGTTCAGAAACATGATCCAATTATGATCTTACCTCATCATAAATAGTAGCAAGTCGTTGCCAGCTCTCAAATCGCAGTGGGTTAAACAGTAAATCATATTTAAAGAGCTTCGCAGTTTGTTGTACAAACTCTTCGCCTTCCTTAGTGAGCACAAATCCAGCCCATTTATCAGTTGCACTCATTTCCTCCGACTGTGCGAGGAGATAATACAAGTTGCGATATACATCCATATATGGTTCAGAGCTACAAAAGGACAGCATGATATAACAAACTATTTATATAGAGCTATGAACATTGTGTAAGGAATATATACCTCTCTATAGTTGCTGGTTGTCGCTTAGGAATTGAACCATCTTGATATATAATGTTCATGATGGCATCCCGAAATCCATCAGATCCAGCCTCTTCTGACAGTTTATCTTCACATAAATCTGGATCATCTAAGAATTTTTCTATTGCATTTCCATCCAACGCACTGTCAGGTGGTTGAGGAAAATGCTTGCGTATGGCTCTTAATACTCTTCGCAGTTTAACCAATCCAGTTCTCTGAAGATATGAATCCAATAAACCATTAAAATGTGAAGCCCTGTATAACTATAGAATATCTCACAAATAATGAAATGTAGACAGGTGTTATGAAATTAATAAGACAGAATAAACTTAGGAGGGATTATGATCAACTCACAGATGAAGCCTTAGCATACGGCAGAATATACTGGAAAACATCCGCACATTGTTCTTTTGTTTGATAATTTCCACGGCTTGTATTTTTGTGCATGGCTAGATCATCTTCATACGATGAATCAGATCTAAGATGCAAACCATACAAACAAAAAAAGCATTGATCTAGAGCAGTGTCTATTTCAATCTCAAGATCCTCTTTTTCCTCTTCAGTTAGTTGTTTTCCAGATTCTAGTAACTGACTGCTTGCCTCTTCTCCTTTATGGAACATGCCATTGGAACTATGACCTGCGAATTCACCACACTCTACAGCTGCTTTTTCTTTCCCTGTGTCTTTAGTAGATGAATTACCATTGTTAATCACACTTCTAGTGGCATCTGCATCTGTAGCTCTGGTCTTACCCATATCACTTGGACCCACTTCCAGATTGAGTTTATCGAATTCTGGTTCATTTGAATCGTTCCCAGATATCTTATTATAGCCTTCTTGCGGAACTTGTTCATCACACTGAGTTGGTTCTGAACCCTTGTTTATAGAGGTTGACTTAAGCTTCATGTCTAGATACAAAAGATGCTTTA
Source organism: Cynara cardunculus var. scolymus (assembly GCF_001531365.2). NCBI lineage: Eukaryota > Viridiplantae > Streptophyta > Magnoliopsida > Asterales > Asteraceae > Cynara > Cynara cardunculus. The sequence goes on from NC_037543.1 coordinate 12,104,154, forward strand.
TTGCAAGTTTTAGAAACGTCCCATCTTCTTCTCCATCACCACTGGCACAGCAGAGGCCATACTCAGCAAGCATCTCATGGATTGCAATTATCAACTCAATCTAAGAAAGCAAGACCGAGAGATGTCAAACAAGAAAATGAAAGAGGTCACAGAAAGCTTGAATGAAAATCCACATCAACAGGAGTAAGAGATCTGCATACTTGAGTTTTGACAGGAACATTCGGATTCAGATGTTGAAGCCTGAAAAATGCAATGGCAGCGTCTACAAAACAGCATTTTTGCTTGCTTTCTTTATCATCCAGATCATCCGCTCCTAACGATTTCCTAGAGAAGCATATGCTTGCTATATGACACATAACTGCTAGCAGGAAAGATTGAATATCACCAATGATTCTCATAGGAACAACAGAGCCATTCTGTGAGCAACAGCAAAGGTACATGAAAATGAAGTTTATGAATCTTTCAAGAGCACGAATGTGAGGAATCAACAACATAAGTAAAACAGTATATTCCCTAAGCCTTATGTACGAGTCTGGTTTATTTTTAACACTATTTCAGATTATCTGTTCGAATTCCCTCACATCTTTTTTAAATTAAGAAATTCATTGTAAAGTGCTTGTCCTTATAAAATTGAAAGAGCATTCACATTTTCCATTATGAATAGCATGAACATTACTGCTACATTCTAAGTAAATGTTACTAAAAGTTTTCAAAATTATTATGGTAAGAAGTAGGGAGTCAGGACTGCTGCATGACTACAGAGACTTGGGGAGCGTTGATGACAACTCACACTACATGCAGATAGAACAGTGACTCCATTGGCTGCTGCCGAACATACAAGATAGAAAAGAGTCATCAGCTTTAAATTACTTAGAACTCCAGCAGCTTTCCCATGTGCAGCAAATGCTGATTTTAAAAAGTATATAACATCAAATGGTCTTCCGGCATAAAACAATTTTTTATATACATGCAGACATGAGAAGCGCGTGACAGAATGTCCTACACTTTTAGCTTGCTAGATGGAACTCCAAATACTTGACTCCAACAAGGGGAAGCCATACGAAGCAAAAGAACATGAAAGACATACAAGAAGCATACTCGCTTATCCTGTAGTTTGTTAAGTCCTCTTTTGCAGATATATAGACTAGAACCATGCCATAAGGGCAACCATGGTGACTAAGCCTCCTCGGCTTTCTGAGGATTGGGGAATGATACTATGCTACAAGAAAAGCACATGAAACCAAATTTAGCAGGCATGAATATTTATATGATTTCATGTCAACCAGTCCAACACTGGTCATTCTGAATCAAATGATGGAAGCAGCATGATAAGGGGAATGAGTGGCTCTCTCTTGCCGACCAGTTGTATGATAAGGGGAACCCTAGTTGTATGAACGGATTTCTCTAAGAAAAAGACAAATCAGCAAGGATGACTATTTATCAGCAGAACAGAAGAAAAAGGAATTACCAATAAGAGGGTATATGGTGGTGATCTTAAAATTTGCAACAAAAAACTGAGATTTTCAGTCTGGACAGACTGGAATGCATAATGCTTTGAGAGATACTATGCAATAACAAGATAAACCTATATATTTCGCTTTGTCTTATTGGCAATTCTGAAACGAAGTAATACTATTTTCCAACATAAAGCACAAGTGAAAAATCATTTCCAATGTTTTGGTATGTGAAAGAAAAAATATGTGAAGTGGCTTATTTTGATAAATACCCAACAAAAGTAGTAACAGTATGTCTCCTATCCCAGTCTGCTTCCATATACATTTTAATATTATGTTCAAAAAACCACATATATAATTTTCAGAAGATTGAAACCAGTCCACCTACAATACTATTTTCCAACACAAAGCACAAGTAAAATATCATTTCCATTTAATCCACGAATGAAAAAATATGGGAAGTGGCTTATTTAATAAATGACCAATAAATGTAGTAACAGTATCTCTTCTATTCCAGTCTGTTTCCATATATTAATTAATATTATGTTCGGAAAAACCACATATATTTTCAGAAGATTGAAAACATTCAACTTACAATACTTACACAAGGACTGATGGAGTTCCTCATCTCCATGGTACATTGAGAAATTGCCTTCACTTCTTCAGATAAAAGAGGATGCAAGACTGTGCTCGAGTTTTCAGTTAGTTCAGTTTCAGAAGCTGCTAGTACCTTGGGCTTGGAGAAATTGGACGGTTTCTGGGAACCAAAACACTCTTCCACACCAGTTGCAGACATGAGAAGTCGCAGCTTCTGTCTGTGGCATCTTAAATAAACAATGGCATCCATTTGTTTTGATCTTTCACATGCTTTGATTAGAACATTCAGTGCAGATAGTTCAGCTGAAGCAACCCCTTCATCATCCTTATTAAGAAAAGCTGAAACAGCAACATGATCATCTTTCATGCAAAACAGAAGAGGAGCAAGCAAGACAATGCATTCCAAGTACAAGCCTTTTTCAATCATGTCACTTACACTATTTTTCATCAAAAAATCAACCTCTAATAGGTTAAGTTCATGCAGAACCCAATCAGCAGTCAGCTCATTCATTACTTTCAAGTGTGGTAGGCTGATGGAAACAAGAGGGTTGCTTTCCTTTTCCTTGGCCGTAAGTAGTGCTGATGCAACACCAAATTCTTTCTGAGCTTTTTCCTTGTTATCATTGAAAACCGACAATTTCCCACTTAGCCAGTAAAAGCGCACCCAAAGGGCTCGTTTATTGTCCAACAGAGAACCCATTGAAAAGCCATCCGTTGTAGGGCAGATACTATTCTCGGGTATTCCACCACTACAATCAAATGGATAATCTAAAGCTACAGATTCAATAAGTTTACAAAGATGATAAGATGCTCTTGACATGAAATCAGTCCTTGTTGATGGGTCTGATGATCTTATCCCGAAGTCATAAGACAGCTCAGCAAGAAAAATACTGCATTCAGGGGTCCTGTTCTCTCCTGAATTCCTTGTCAGTTGTTCCAACTCTAAAAACTTTGCAAACGAATCCTGATATGGAATGCCTTTACATGCAATCTCTTCTAAAAGCAAGTGACCTATATGACATGCACCATAATTTTTTGATGTTTCATACACAAACCTAGCAACGTCAATGGACTCAACATTTTGGGTATTGGTCATAACCTCAGAGCAACGAAAAGAAGCAGCAGCATCCATACTGCAATTTGTAGTTCCTGATTCAACCATTATAAATGGTTTCAGAAATTGAGGAACAAGTTTGACTAGATCCTTAGTGACTGTAAAATCTGGTTCTTCCTTATCAGGTTTGCGACTCCTAAGTCTTTCAAGACGACTGCTTCGTCTTTCTTGGTGTGGTTCTTCATTCAAACTAGTCTCTGTGCTAGCATGCTCAACAGCCTCATTATCCTTGCTTGGGTTGTAAGATATTTTCCTTTCCCTAGAAACATTATCTGAACTACAAGGCAGATGTATGATTAATCTAATGTCTGCAGATCTATGCAATTCATAAGCCCCTGTTTTAGGATCACATTCATTCAATGGAGTCAAGATTCCTAAGAGCTCACCAGCCAGTGCTGTCCAAGATGCTTCTGGGAGATGCAAGATTATATTCTGATTTGACCTTTTAGTTGCACCATTGTCATCTAGGTCATGATTTGTTGCTTTTCTTTTGTCCAAAAATTTCAGTCGGACATGCTGTGGTTCCAATTTGTCTATACCTCTCGGAGCGAAGGGAGTTGGTTCAGACTCTACAATGACATGTTTGACATGTATGGCACGAGAATGCGAAGGCCAATGCCTTAGAATTATCTCGGCAACTGAAAGACAGGCAACCTCATCCCCAATAGCAATAAGAACTTCCAACAGTTTCTCCATGCAATTCCCTATATGCATCATCAAAAAAAATTAGAGCACAAATCGAGCAAATAACACATGTAAAGAAGACTATACACTAAAATACTGAAGAACAAGAAAAAAAACTTATAAAGACTACTTCAGCCAAGAGAAGAAATAAGCATGACATACACAACACAAAAAGAAGCTTTAAATTTAAGCACTTACAGTTGTTGGGGCTACATAAAAGCCCTTGCTCAAATGCCCAACGAGAAATGCTCAACAAGCCCATTGAGCATGCCAATGTCCCCAGCTGGTTCCACACAACAGAATCTTTGGAATCAATATCTACAGCTTGAAGATAGCAGTGTAGAGCGCTCTCATAATGGGTAGAACCTTGTTGAAGAAACACAGTGGCAAGATTTTTCAGTGTTAAAAATCTGTGGAGAAGAACATATACACATTAATAAGATGACATTCACTGTTATTTTAGATTAAAGCAGGGTTCAAAATGGCATGAGACGTGGCGGCAAGGTCAAGCCTCAAGCCTTACATGCCACGGTGAGGACGCGGCGTTTTTCAAGGCGTGACATAAGGCGGCAAATTTGTATGTCATATATAGAATTATATATATATACATATATGTTTCCTATATATTATCTAATCAGCTAATGATATTAAAAAATTTACATTCATATTAGAAGAAGAAAAATCAAATACATTATTATCATAAAAATAGTTTTCCATTAAATATTTAAAATATTACTTAGGTAATTTTGCAACTCTGTTTTAATAGCGAGTCCATAATGTTTATGGATTCGTGAAACTATGAGTGATGTGATTAGATAAATCTATAACAGTGTAATCTAAAGTTAAAAATGTAAGAACACAAAGGAAAAAAAAAACCAAAAAATATTTTTTTTGAAAAAAGTCAGTCTTACAAAGAAAATGCGCGCCATGGTGTGCCTCAAGTCGCATGGCGTGAGCCACAGTTTACAGAAACACTGGGCCATTTCGTGACAGCGAAGACGCGTCTTGTGCCATATCACGCCATGGTGCGCCTTTTTGAACACTGAATCAAAGGTGGTTCTACTGCCCTCACCATGCATGCACCACGCTGGGTGTACCCCCATGCAATGGCAAGTCGTCCCAAGTTCTTGCACAAAAAAGTTTCACCACTCCAAATTCTCTTGTGTCATCTCAATCTTACCAAGGATTCTTTCCAAGTCAAAGGGTTCGGGTTCTATGAGCGATGCTCTAATTTTTCTTTTGTTGAAACAGATTTATCCATATGGGTTAAACATGTTTTAATCCCTACCCATTTACTTGGAGAGAAAGATGAAACGTAAAGATGACAACTTTGGTTTGATGATTGCCCTCGAACAATATTGTAGTTAATGTTGCAGTTTAAATGGTTAATCTTTGTTTAAGATTTTGAGTTTTCATTAAATCCTAGTAAAGCTTATTCATTTTCAAATATGTATCTGGTTCTGTCATGTATGTATGTTTTATCATCTCCATTTGGGAGCAATGTAGTAGAACTTACAAGGTTCCATAATGTAGATCATCCTGTGGAGAGGTGGAACTTCCTATAAAAGGTGAAGTGCTCCTAAATGGTAATCATCAAGTATACGGATCAAGTATTGAAAGAAAGAACAAACTACAAATGTGTCTTCGTTGTCGCTCACCATGCACATTGGTTGGAAAAAATCAAGTCCATGACACCTTGTAGATCAGATCTATTTCACAACCTCAATTTGGATACTCTTAAATGCTACTAAACTTTTGACATTTTCATGTCAATATGATGTATATGATGAGCTTGGACTTCAGTCGATATTTTGGTACATCCGGTTAACGAGGGTTAGATTGGTATACTACGGACTTCAATCAATACAATTGCATGTTTACATTGTTACTAGCTAATGCGACAATTAGGGTTTGAAAATGAATCTTATAAATCAAATCACGTAGTAGGCAAACCCAAGCATAAAATCAAAACATGCAACATAACTACCACAATGCCATTTTGAAACCATGAAAAAACTGAATGACAAAAATGAGAAGTGAACATTAACCTCAGTTGCAATAGATGGCCATCACTACCACTATTATCGACCTGACAACAAGAAGAAATTTTAAAAAGTTTAAGAAACCAAATGTAGAAAGTAAATGGCATTATGAGGCATGAGATTCTTGGAAGCAATTCTGACCTGGCCATTTGGAAGAAGATGATCTTTTAACACACTTTCTAAAAGTTCACGAGCCTTTTCGTAATCCTTTGCTTGTAACTTCAATAGTCCTTCTTGATAGATTTGTGAAAGGCGAAATTCCTGGTGGCATAGAATGTATAAAAATCAATCAATTGCATAAGAAAAATGCTAGAGAAACAAACAATATAACATCATCTCTCTAGCTTCAATTATATGTGAACATATTTTGGAAACATAACACACCATCTTTTGGTCAATACTCAATAATAGTCAATTAATGTTTATAATTGGGAACAAAAGGAACATTTAGCAATTTAACTCCACCGCTTTATCAAAATATTTATAGTTTGATATTTGCATTATTACTTTTACAAATCTAAATTCTAATAAATGGGTTATTTAACATTCTTTAAGTATAGTCCACATAAAGATATCATGAACTTCAATGACAGAGGTTAGGCATGGCGATGCACAATGTTGTGATCTTATCACCAAAATACAAAGAAAATGGCAGAAAACAAAAGATTTATTATTTGGCCAGCTTTCGAGAGGTTGGAACTCTCCCAAAGGAAACCTTTACACTTTTTTAACACCAAAGACCTCCCTTGCCTTCTCATCCCCTCTCTTTACTTAATACTCCCAAACCCCCCACCTACCAGCAGCTGACTCACAGCTTCTAACAGAACTAACCTACTAACTGCTACTGTCCCTCCTGACTCATTTTTTAACAGCTAAATGATGTTTATCATGACGCCCCTGACCACTTTATTCTTATCTTTACTTGACTACATAACTCCTATTTCAGTCCATAACTCATGGGATAAAAGATCTTTTGGCCAGCTTTTTCATTTCTTTGTCAATACCATAATCGCAATTAAGACATCTGTTATCTTCAACTGATAAAAACTGGAGATCAGTAAGTTGGAGACATTTGGTAGGATATAATCATCCGGATAGAGTGTTGAAAAGTTTTATAATAGAGGCTTGTGTGACAAGAGAAGGCAGCAAGCACAAAGAAATTCATTGCTGACATGTTTGACAGTGTCAAATAAATTGAACATTTGATGCTCAAGAGGCTTCCCAGGATTATGATTAGCACACAAGTTCGTTGAGGTCTACCCACTAGGCCCTACATCTTGAGTAGTTTAGTATGCTGATGCGGTTTCAACAAAGCGTTATTTGGAATTCCGCAAATAGAGAAGCCCAAGTATGTATGCAATAAATACATATAATTCTGCATAAGCACATACATGTAGGGTGTTCTGGGGGTACAGGATGATGGATCTGGTCTACCAAAAAAGAACTGCTTCCTTCATTAAAATCGTAATTAAAGAAAACAACAAATCATCTTCTGTTTCTGATTCTCATCACATGTTCTATTTTTGGGTATATATAAATTTGCCATCCTTTGTACACGCTAGAACATACTCCTTAAAATTCATAGAAAGAAACCACAGTTCCCTCGTTGCCTTGTCCCTAACAGAATGAGAGAGAAAATGACAACTATCCATAGTTGTCTACCTCTCTTTCTGAGTTGAAACTTCCTTGGAACCCCATGTATGCATATGCAATGGTCGCACCTTAGGCATAATCCTATTTCAGTTAGGCTAATTAAAGTTTTCATCCTACAAATGTATCCCTTCTCCGCAATGAAGAACTAGTAGATTGTTTGCGTTTTGCGTATGTAGAAGGGAGACGCATTACACGTAATAAACCCAAATTAACAGCGTAGCTGGTAACAAATTATGTTTATATGAACATATTTATGTATAGATAGAGAACTAGGGTTTGCCTGCGCTTCTTTCGTAGGGGCAAGGGGTTCCCACTGGTCTTTGGAATCTGTATCGTTGATAGCTGCAATTGAGAACTGAACAACAAAATTAAAACAATCAAATTAACAAAGAAATCGAGATGAATTATAGAAGTGAGCTTGAAAAAAGAGACTACCATGGTGTTCGATCTTCGAACTTCGAAGTGTTGCGTTGGGTCTTCGCAATTTCTCACCGATTATTTAGGCGGGTATGTGCGTTCAATTGCAGTGTGCTTCCTTCTCCCCTTCGCTTTTAAACCGATCGTTGTTTATTAATTTATGAGTAATTACAACTTCAGTCCCTGGACTATATGAATAAAAGAAACTATCGAGCCGTTTACTAAACGCTTACCCGGTAAGTACTTACCAGGTAATTTTCCTCATCGGATGAACATGGCAAGGGCCAAGAATCTTACCTGGTAAGAGTGATGATAAGGATGGAGAGTCTTACCCGGTAAGTGAGGGTGACGACTCTTACCTGGGTAAGCGCTTACCAGGTAAATTGTTGCATAGGATACGTTTTGATGTACTACAATCTTACCCAATAAAATAAATTATAGTGTTGACTCCTAACGTTAAACACTTACCGGACAAACATTTAGGTAAATGACCCCTAAATCAAAATACTAAAATTCTAATAAAGTTTAAATTAGGTATCTTTTAAGAATCTCTACATCATTTTTATTCGATCTCTCTTCGACTTCCCGACAATTTAAACACTACTTTGATGAAATTCAATTCACAATTTTCAAACCATCAGTAGAGGTTGAATTTCAAGAAGCACTGCAAGGTATCCAAAATGAAGGGAGTCAGTTACCAATTACAAAAAAGAATCTCAATGACTCTGAAGAGTTAATGAAGTAGTTCAACAAGAACTTGACTACTAAAGATCGATCATTGAGTCACTGAAGTTTGAAGTTAAATATTCAAACATTAATGTCTGAGGTTGAAGACGCGTTCACTTAAAGCATACTCGTAGAGAGGATAGAATAAGGGGGTGTTTGGGGTTGCTTATTTAAAACAACTTATGTTTTTTTGTAAAAGTGCTTATTTATTAACTTATGTGGTATCAAACCGGAGTTTTGTAAACATGGTTAAAATGGTAAACTGGTAATAAGTTTATTTTCATAAGTCAAGAAGTATTAATTTATCAAAAACTACTTATTACCGGTTTGGCATCGGTATAAACAGTTTTTTTTCTTATCCAAATACCAGGAAACAGCTTATCACCGGTGACAGACTGAAATAAGTTAAAAAGCAGTTTTCATAAGCAATTCCAAACACCCCCTAAATATTTAATGACCATGAAGTTGAAATATCCTTTGAGGATGAAGCTAAACAAAGTGAAATTGACAATAAAGAATATGACATCATTGAAGACTTAGGGGCTGTTTACCAAATCTTATCGGGCAAGTGCTGTCCGGGTAAGTGCTATCCCGGTAAGTGCTGTCCCGGGTAAGAATGTTTACCAAATGTTTTTGGTAAGTGCTTACCAAAAATATAATGACCAATATAACCCTATTTGCAATTATATATTGAATAATATATAATTATTTTTGTTATTAATAGTTTAATGGAAGAAAAAAAACAAAATATATATTTTAAATAAATGCTTACCAATAAAAATAATACCATTTTACTTATTTTCATATATTAACAAATAAGACAATAAAATATAATTTTTATACTTTTAACTTTGYATAAACAATTTGTATATAATGGAGTATAGCTGGCATGATGTATAGATGACACCTAATACAAGTTTTTAGACCTTCCTAGTGTTCCATATCWMTCTACATGTAGGCTAGCTGCATTACCTACACCCTCTTAATTGAGTGCTCTATCTCTCCYTTAATTGAGTGCTCTATCTCTCTCTCTCCCTTCATATTCTTTTTCAAATGCCCATCATCTTTTATGTTTCAAATCACCTTCTCTCTCTCTCAACTCCCCCCACAAGATTTTGCTTTCTTTTCCCACAAGGCCACAATCAAGACGGAAGAAACATAAAAGATGGAGGAATTAGCATCTTTATAGAGTTATCAGGAGGTGGGTTATAATTCATTCTTTTCTTTCTGTTGAATTTTTGGGTTTTTCACCCTATGATTTTGGCGATAAAGATCCGTTTTCTGCCATTGTTGAGGGGAGAGGTGTGACGAGCAGGGCTGGGGAGGGAGGAGGTGCGACGAGCAGGGCTGGGGAGGGAGGAGAACTGACGGCCGAAAGGGGAGGAAGGTGGGGAGAGATGAGTCGGGAGAGATGAGGTAGGGGAGAAAACCTAATTGTGAAAAAGAGGGCATTCATGGAAAGTGGGTATCTGACCCGGGTAAGCATGATTTTCATGCTGTTTCAGTCAGTTTTCGGTCAATACCTCGGTCAGTTCTCGGTCAGATTTGTATTTTGGTAAACACACTGACTGCTGACCGAGTCAGATATGCTGACCGAGTCAGTCCGGTCAGCAGGTAGTAAACAGCCCCTTAGTCACCATAAAGCTGAAGCTAAGCAAAAGTGAAGTTGAAGATGCAACATCACCTAATCACTGTCATAGAAGGGGTCTGGACAAAAATGACCTTCAGAGGCAACCAAAGTCGAAATGCTTGACCTAAATGTTAAATGCAAAAGGAGGTTAAACACATGCTAGAGATTTCCGCTACAATTATGGAAGTCAACTATTTGTCTAGTGAGTATTGAGTACACAAAAAGACAAAGAATATTTTTTTTATAGATAACAAAAAGATCTACCAATTATCTGACAAGGATCGGAATAAGATTAGACATTTCGTTTTGAACCCATAAGCCTTTACACTTCGATTTTTATAGTTGTGGGCTATAAATACCAAGTGAAGATGGACATTTTTAGGTGTTGGTGATTTGTATTTGTTAGGATTGAATTTTAGTATTAAATTATATTCGTCTTGAAAGATAAATAATTGTATTTTAGTTAGTTTGACTTTGTTTGTTTTGTTGACTTTGACTAGAGGGTTTAATGTTTGACCCTATAAATAGCTTGTCTTCTAGTGTAATTGTAAGAAGAGAGCTTATTGTAATCATACGTAAACTTAGAGAAATATAACCAGAGTTTGATTAGTTGACTTTTTCTCTCTACTCCTTCTATTGTGTTCTTAATGTTCATATGAGTTTGTCATTGATTCTTGATGAATATTGAAGATTGATCGTATTGTGGGACTCACAATTCGTATCAGAGCTGGATTGCAGTGAAATCAAGTGGAAGAAATCACATATTTGAAGATTTTTCTGGAAAAATTCACTTCTGTCCATCTTGTGTTCACAAGTGTTCTTCATTTTTTTAAGACTTTGATTCAAAAATCTTTCAAATTCTCATGTTTTGATGTAAAAATCATGACCAGTGTGTGCGTAATTGTTTAGGGAATCTTTGTTATTCACATAGTTTTAAGATTTGATTGATCGTTTTCAAGATTTACTCAAATTAGTGATTTTAAAAAGTTTTTGGTGTTCTTGAAAAAGTTATCAAAAATCAGATTTTGATCCATTTATGAGTAAAAAGGTTGACATTTTTGTGTTTTTGACTTGATTTGATCGGATTATCTTGGATTACATCGTTCAAGGGTTAGGAGATTTTGGTGTAAATCGATCATAGTTCTAGTCGGATTCTACACTTAGCCAAATTTTTCATCTTGTAAATCTCTCATAGCCTTGACCGTACTTGGTCAAAATCGCTCACCTTCTTGACAGATTTAGACTTACATCGCACAAGGGTTCTACCGGATTTGACTTAGCCATTTTTTTCATAGTGTAATCTTGACACTGCCTTGTCCGGATTTAGTGTAATTCGGCCAACAGCTCGATCGTATTCAATCTAAATCGCTCACATAGCTAGCCGGGTTCAAGGTAAATCGTTCAAAGCTTTACCCAGAGACTAGCCAACTTCGCACATAGAGCCATCCGATTTAGTTCTAACTCGGTCAAAGGTACTCCCGGATTTGACTTGGTCGCGATCTGTTCTTCCTCGGACAACCCCGTGACTGAGCTTGGCTTCCTCGGTCACACTTAGCCGCGACTTACTTGCTTCCTCGGCCAACCTCGTCCATTCCCTTGTTCGGATTAGATTACCTCGGCCAACGACCTGAGTTTCTCGTGCAACCCCGTGTCCGGACTTGCCTTGACCTCGGACAACCCCGTGCACATGCTTCATCCGATTTGGCTAACCCCTTTTACCCTTGTGTCCGATTTAACTTCTTCACTTAGCCAATTTTCTACATCTCATCCGATTTTTAGCATCATTAATCAAAATTTGATATTTTTCAAAACACATTTTTATCTAGATTTCATTTTATCAGTTTTTATCTGGTTTTCATTGATTTTATCTGGTTTCATTAAAATTACTGATTTTTGAGAAATTTAATTGTTTTGAACTGTGTGACTCTAGTGCCCACCTACTCCACGAAATGATGTCTATTCATGAATAGACAATTTTACTATTCACTGTAGCAAAGGACAAGCTTTCCTCCTAAAGCTTGACGCGTGTTCAAACCCTTCTGATTTGCATTTAATGCAATGGGTATAAATAGTTGTGTTATGACTGAAAATCAGTATTAATTGTATTCATCTTGAAAGTTAAATATTGTCTATAATTGTAAAAGTCATCGTGTTTGACTTTTCTTACGCAGATTTGACTTTGACTATTGTTTAGTAGTTTGACCATATAAATAGGAGTTGTCTTTGTAATTAGAAAGAGAGAGAGCTCATTTGTAAATCATATTACGTAAATGAGAGGTTTGATTGAATTGTAGAGATTGACTTTTCCTCTCAATATTGTTCTTGATGTTCTTACAAGATAAATCCAGATCTGCCATATTATGAAGATAACATGAAGATTGATCAGTGAAGTGTGGGACAAACAAGTTGAGTGATCTCTCAATGCAAAACACCAACACATACGCATATATAGAGATTACTCTTCTATCTAAAGAACATATACACTCAGTGGCGGACGCAGAAAAATATATTGTAGGGGGCACTCCCGACAAATTTTTTTGGAAATGCATGACCCCGTGGTTGACAAGGTCCTCTAAGCAAATATTTTCTCCTTATTTCATCCCTTTGATTAGGATGATATTCCGAACTCTTTTTCCTATCGGCCGGATCTCAAGGAAGATCGGTCAATTCAATTTTGTAAGACATCGAAGGAGCAGAGCTCGATTCAGGTGTTGATGCTTTCCTTTTAAAAAATCTTTCCATTTGATTTGCCTAATTGCCTACAAAATTACCCACAAAATTAACCTAAAATACCTAACCTATAGCATTTACCAATTACCACAAAATTAACCAACAAAATTAACCTAAAGCATTTACCAATTACCACAAAATTAACTTAAAATAAATACCTAACCTAAAGCATTTACCAATTACCAATTACCACAAAATTAACCTAAATAACTACTAATTGAAGTTGGAAATTAGAAATTAACCAACAAAATTAACCTAAAATACCTAAAGTAAAGCATTTACCAATTACCACAAAATTAACCAACAAAATTAACCTANTGATTGTTTTTTATCTGATTTTAATTCTTTTTAGTTGTTAAACCGTTCAACTAGTCTACCTTCATAAGGCCCAACCGGTTTAAGTCTGGCCCAACAGGCTAAACCGATCAAAACACAGACTCACTTTCCTTGTTCTTGTTTCTAAATCGAAGGAGTCGTACTCAGTTTGTGCRRATTGGAGWTAAACCGCAKAAAGCTTGAACGGTGTAACAGAAATCTATYKCTCAAGGTTTTATCACAAGTCGCTCAATCTCAAAGGGTTTGAACGGATTAGGTTTAGTGGTGAGAGGTGTAAGCGGATTCTTGAGCGGACAAGTTTAAACCGATCACAACCTGAGCGGATACTTGAGCGAATTAATAGAATTCTTGAGCGGTTTAAACTAAACCGCACACCATTTCAGCGGATTAAGGAGCTAAATCGTAGAAGTCTTGACCGGATAATTGTCCGGATTCGCACAAATCACAGGTAAGTTCATCAATCTCAGGTTTAGGGTTGATCTTTGAGCGGTTTATACCTAAACCGATCACCTCTTGACCGGATTAGTGACCGGATTCGATCAAAGCTTGACCGGATAAGTGTCCGGATTATAAATCGCACAATTCCTTTATCCGGTTTACAAAATTGCTCAGGTAATCGGACAAAGGTACGATTGTTTTTCCTCTAATCCACTCACTGCCTTATTCAATTTCTTGTTTGATTGACTTGGAAGTTTATCATTTTTGACTTAAAGGTTCTCTGATTTTGGTCTATATCGCTCACTGTTCTTGATTCAATTTGGTAAATCACTCAATTGATTTTTTACCAGATTTCTTTTAATCGAACAAAGCTTAGATGATTTTGATTGGTAATTGATCAGTGTGTATATCGTTCTTTGATTCTTAATAGATTCAACAAAATTGTTGATTGGGTTGATTGGATTTCTTAAATCGCACAGGTCATTCATGTGTTCTTCATTATGTTTAGCCCAAAACTTATGTCTGAATTTGAGATAAATCATCCATAGACTTGAGTTGATTTGGTCTGATTCTTGCTATTTCATTAAGGTTTTGAGCATTGCATGAACAAATACAGATATCGCACAACTTGAGGTTTATTACTGTTTTTATTACAGAATCTGTTTTAAGCTCAATTTAGTGACCAAAGTTTGTTCGTTTTTGCTGCTGATTCGTGTATATTAATTGTGGTGTGTTTGTGGTTTTGGGACTGGTACAGAAGTAGTTTGTACAACAAGGTTCTGTTTTGAACATATTTTGTTGTTGTTTTGATTTTGATCTTGACAGTAGTAAACATTGGATTTGGTTTCTCCACAGGTTTGATAGTCAATGATAACAGGAACCTGTTAAGCTGTGTGTTTTGAGCAGATTTGATTGTATTCTTAAACTGTTTGGTGAGCAGCTTAAAATCTGGTTGTTGAGCTGTTGTTTAGTAAGTTGTTTGAAGCTGAGTGAACATGTTAGTATTGTGAGTGTTTAAACCAGGTGACAGGTTCTTATTGTTGTTTTACATAAGAATTGTGAGTGTTTGTTGTTAGTCTTATTGCTGTGAGTGATTGAGTGATTTGAATCTCTAGTTGTGTAGTTGTGCAGTAAGTAAACAAATTTTATCTTGCTGTGAGTGTGATCTAATTTCTTGATCATGCTGGGTGCGGTTTAGACAGTCAACGTATTTGATAAGCTCGTCTTTTGAACAGTTTCGTTCAAAGTTGTTTTTGATAAGGATTCAGAGGCTGTTTTGAGCAGTTTCCAAATCATGTTTTGATCCTTTTAATCAAGTCTAGTGAAAGCTGTTTTTAATCATGCAGTAAACTGTTTTTACATTGTATTTGACTTGGTTGTTTTGGACAGATTAGCGCACAAAATGTGTTTACAAGTTGCTCCATTTTCAACTTTACTGTCATTCAAGACGAAGCACAAATAGAGACTGCTAGAGGAATCAAGGATTGTAACATCTCTTACACGCTTCAATCAAAGAATTCCTTTCAACATCAACCATTTGAATTGATCAAGCATTTCATTTGGTATAATCATATCAAGGGATTCTGTTACAGTTTATAATTAGTTTGTAATTGGGTCATATGTACTTGAACTGTTTTGTGTAATTTGGACTTGGATAGTTTTATTTTTAGGTTTATAATTGTTTGAGTTTTATTTTTTTAGATTTTATTTTTTGATCATCGTATATCTGTTTTGTGTGTGTTTTAACTGTTTGAGAATCTTTGAACTGTTCTGCGTCACGTAAACTGTTTTTCATCAGTTTTAACTGTCTTTGACTGTTTTTAACAGTTTTTTAACTGTTTTCAACGGTTTTGACTGTTTTTACTGATTTTTGACAGTTTCTCGTCGTTTTACTAAATTCTCATCAGTTTTAGTGTTTTTCAATTCTTTTTGAGCTTAATTGTTCCTGATTTCCTTTTATCTGATTTCACTGCATAGATCCTATATCTGATCTATTTTTTTAAAATGGCAGTTATATATGAAAAGTTCAGAGAGAATATTGTTCAACTGGAAAAGAGCATTGAATGTTATAAGGAGAAAGTGTTTATCAAAGTTTTAAAGAAAAATCATAAAGAAGAGTGTGAAAGAATCGAGAAGGAATTTGAGTGTAGGATTGAAACACTCGAGAACACTCTCCGCTTTGTAGAAAACGATTTTAATGATAATTTGAAGACTTGGAGTAAAGCGAATAAAGATCT
>NC_037543.1:12122231-12137929 GCF_001531365.2 Cynara cardunculus var. scolymus
TCAACAGATAAATGTTTCAATAACATTTGGGGCACGCAGCTCATCATCTATCAATTTCTCATTCGGAGAAAGTTGATATTGAAATCAGAAGGATATATGTCCCCCCTTCAAGTATTTTTGATCACATATTGAGTCTGATAAATTTGTGTAGTCCACACGATTTATCTTTTTGAGCCTAAACAGAAGCATACGTTGCTTTATCTTTCTACACTACACAGATTTAGCATTTTATATGTTAATTTGCCAAACATTCATAGATATGCTATTTTTTAGCTATCGATGATTGAATGGAAGACCTGGTGAGATGAGCATCAAAAAGTCTCATATATACAGTACATCAGTTGTACTGAGTATATCTGTTATACTCACAGGCCAATCTTTTTATAAAGATTGAAAACAATTTCATTCGTTGAAATTGGATGTTACCTTCCCAATTCCCTTAATCTGAAAAGATTAAACAAGTAGATTTGAAAAGATCTACTTACAGTTTCTTGAATTGACGGCTTACACGGAAAATTTCATTCATCTTATGTATGATGGAATGATTCTCATTTCATCATAAAGGGGGAGTATATGTAATAATGAATGAAATATTCATTTCCRAACATTGTTAAAGGGAATCTGATGCAAAGATCAAGGGGGAGTAACTTCGATAATGGCAAAAGACTCAAAAGAAGTGCGACTGAAGATAATCACAGAAAGATTATTCATGTGCTACATCGACTGAGAGTTTTTTGAATGAGAAGATCAATGTTTCAAAAGTTTACAAATAAAAGTCTGAAGATTAATTCTGAAGATTCTTGGAAGATCACATCTTGTAAATTGTTTTTGTTGATTATTGTTCTACATTGTCAAAAGAGAAGATCACTGCGGTTTTACATTTGAGGGGAAGAATGCTAGAAGATCTTTCTCAACAGATGATTACTTGAAGATTACAAGTTGAAGATTTCTTTTGAAGATGACATTTTTGTGCTTAAAGGTTCAAAGTTCAAACAAGGACTTAAAGTGCAGAATTTTCTTTCAAGTCTGAATACAAAGGGGGAGAATGTTAAGACTGAAAATCAGTATTAATTGTATTCGTCTTGAAAATTAAATATTGTCTATAATTGTAAAAGTCATCGTGTTTGACTTTTCTTAGGCAAATTTGACTTTGACTATTGTTTAGTAGTTTGACCATATAAATAGGAGTTGTCTTTGTAATTAGAAAGAGAGAGAGCTCATTTGTAAATCATATTACGTAAATGAGAGGTTTGACTGAATTGTAGAGATTGATTTTTCCTCTCAATATTGTTCTTGATGTTCTTACAAGATAAATCCAGATCTGCCATATTATGAAGATAACATGAAGATTGATCAGTGAAGTGTGGGACAAACAAGTTGAGTGATCTCTCAATGCAAAACACCAACACATACGCATATATAGAGATTACTCTTCTATCTAAAGAACATATACACTCAGTGGCGGACGCAGAAAAATATATTGTAGGGGGCACTCCCGACAAATTTTTTTGGAAATGCATGACCCCGTGGTTGACAAGGTCCTCTAAGCAAATATTTTCTCCTTATTTCATCCCTTTGATTAGGATGATATTCCGAAMTCTTTTTCCTATCGGCCGGATCYCAAGGAAGATCKKTCAAWTCAATTTYGYAAGACATCGAAGGAGCAGAGCTCGATTCAGGTGTTGATGCTTTCCTTTTAAAAAATCTTTCCATTTGATTTGCCTAATTGCCTACAAAATTACCCACAAAATTAACCTAAAATACCTAACCTATAGCATTTACCAATTACCACAAAATTAACCAACAAAATTAACCTAAAGCATTTACCAATTACCACAAAATTAACTTAAAATAAATACCTAACCTAAAGCATTTACCAATTACCAATTACCACAAAATTAACCTAAATAACTACTAATTGAAGTTGGAAATTAGAAATTAACCAACAAAATTAACCTAAAATACCTAAAGTAAAGCATTTACCAATTACCACAAAATTAACCTAAAACATTTACCAATTACCACAAAATTAACCTAAAATACCTAACCTAAAGCATTTACCAATTACCACAAAATTAACCAACAAAATTAACCTAAAATACCTAACCTAAAGCATTTACCAATTACTACAAAATTAACCAACAAAATTAACCTAAAATACTTAACCTAAAGCATTTACCAATTACCACAAAATTAACCAATAAAATTAACCTAAAAACATTTACCAATTATCAATTACCACAAATCCACAAGGTAAAAACTAACTTAAAATACTAAACATTGAAATAATGAAATTGGAATCTTTTTCTTTACCCAAGAGAAGAGCCTCTGGCCCTCTGCCGACTGCCAAGAAGACAAGAAGTAGAAGGAAGTCTCCAGGATGCACACAGCCACACCACAGGCCAGTCGGTCCGGTGAGGCGGAGGCGGTGAGCGGGAGCCGAGCCGGTGTGTCACACAGGCGGCACAGCGCACAGGCGCACCGCGCACAGGCGTAGTCGCAGTCGCAGGCTCGCAGCGGGCAATCACAGATTCACAAGCGTAGTTGCAGACGTAGTCGCAGGCGTAGTCCGGTAGTCACACTCCCTTCAGTCCTTCACAATCACAGATTCACTTCACAAATCATAGACTCGTTTCTTGGTCTTGGCTGCACTGAAGACTGAAGAGGGAGGGGCCTCCTACCTCATCTTGTTGGGGGCCCAATTACACCTAATCTCAAAATATAACTAATTTTTTTTTTTGGGCTTTCATATGAGATTTTTGTTGGGGGCCCAGGACCCCAACCCCTTGTTACTGCGTCCGCCCCTGTATACACTTATCTTCAAGCAAGTTAGAATCCCTCTCTAGAATTCTAAAGTTCTTACCCAAGAAGAAAACCCTCCTGTCTTTATCTTTTCAAGAAATCTTTTCTATTTTTCTAAGTATATTTGTGTGTAAACTTAGATTGTTTTAGATAGGTTATCTTTACCTTTTCTATTTCCGCAAACAATCCGCAAAAAAACTGTATTGATCTTTCTCTATCAATAAATATTTTTAAATACGAAAGTTTTCTGTGTTTGTATTCATCTCCCCCTTCTACAAACTGTTTGTCTAAAACTCTTGTAGACCCGACTGAGACCAACAAAAACTGGCCTTTTTGGATCATATGAAAATTGTTATCGCATTATATGATGTGATGACTTTGAGTTATCACATCTTCATGATGCGATGATCTTGGTTTATCGCATCTTATTGATGTGATGAGTTGATTTTATCACATCCTTATGATGCGACAAATTGAGTTACAATATGTGTTTATTGCATGTACTGGATGCGATGAGATAGCAAAAATGGTTCAGAATATTCCAAAGATTTCCATCTTTGGACTGTTGGAGATGGAGTAACTTACGTGGTCTGTACAAGTCTTTTTGTTTCACTAATTACTTGTTTAGTCTTCGAGTTTTTATTTTAAATTTTCTATATTTATACTATATAAGTATGTATTTATCTAAAATATATGCATGTTGGATTTGGTGGTTCTCACACCTGTCTTATGCGAGGAAATGTGGTTGTCTCACCCTTGTGATGCGATAAAATTATGGTTTTATTTATATGATGCAACGAGTTTATGTATAATGCAAGAAATGAGTTACTTTATTGTTTGATGTGATAAGGGAGTGTTGTCTCATCATTTTGATGCGACAAAAGAGGTTTGTTTGATAAAACGATGTTTATTTGTTATTTATACAAATATGGGTTTTATAAAAATGTTTTTGGTGATTTTTCAACCTGTAATAGCAATCAAAGGAATTTTTCACTAGACCTCATGATCTAACCCTCATTGTGGTGTTCTAAAATGTGCATTACAGGTCGATCACAATAGGACGATAAGGGTAAGGGAAAATTACAGAGAGATTCATGATTGCTTGCATATGATTTTTGGGATGATTTGATGTTATATGTACCTTATTACTTGTTATGTATACAAGTCTTGTGCTGAGATTATGTGGAAAATTTGATAGCTACTTTTGTAATGTAGTCTTTTGTATATACTGGGATCAAATGTGAATTGTATTTCATGATTATGAAATTCTTTTAGTTTCTGCATCTTCTCTATTTTGACAGCATCAGGTTCTGCACTTCTTCTTTCTCTTAGTTCTTCATAGCTTTAAGTCTATTTTATTGCATATTAGCCTAGATCTAATTAGTTTACTGCTTTCAAATTTAGTTATGCACTTTATTTCATATTTCCTGCATTCGAGTTTGCTACTTTCTTCATAGTTAAATCTTGTTCTATTATCTTTTCTAGTATAATTAGTTTCTTGGGTTTAATCGTCTTTGATTTAGTAATGTTCTTTATTATTTGAGTCCATTTGCTTCTTGGTTATGTCCTACAATTTCAGCTTTAGCATTGCTAGTTAATTGTTTTAGTAATGTTTTATTTCTTTGAGTCTCGCAAAATGATAGTTTGGTTTCTATTTCATTTATCTCTCTTTCTTTGCGTAATGTTTAAAGTAGACTGCATGAGAAGTCTTTGATACGTATGTTGATTCGGACTCAAGTTGAGATATTGATCGGTTTTTCTTCAAAATGTCATGTTAATAAATCTTTGTTTTGTATTGTCAGTAGTGACAGCTAGGACTTTACTAAATGGTGATTGTTTAACTTACGTTAATTTATACAGTTAAGGTTTGAACAAAGGTTTGACCTTGATTTGGTTTGGCCAATCAATGATTTGTGGTTTCACCATGAAAATAGGTGGATACAAAGATTGGAAAAGTATCTGTTTTACTTCATGCTTCTTTGCAATTTAATCATTATGAAAATAAATGGTGTTTTCGTTTTGAAAGGCTTTTTCTCTTTCAAAGAAGGTTAGAGTAATTTTTGATTTGCAAATGCCCATCTTAATTGCTCCGAAATTGACAATATGTGTTTCATTCAATCTTATGTCGTCTAGCTTAGGTAATATATTCTTTAGGCTTTTTACTATTTTTTTCTTAGTGTAGTCTCCTTTTTAGCTGATAATCATTCCATGTGTGCGATTCGTGTAACTAGTTATAACCTTGAGTGAATTTGTGTTTATCTCATCGCTTTCCTATGCTCGACCTGTATGCTACATCTCCGTACGCTTGGTTACAAATTTTAAACTCACATAAGAGGTAAACTCGTATGAGTCGATCTTGAGGATCGTGGGTGTTGCATGGGTGGTATTCAATGAGCCGGACTTTGGGACCCTATGTATTAAGGTAATGAATGTGTGTGGATTCGGACATAGGACCTTGTTTGAGGTTGTGGCCTAATAGAGTTGATACTAAGCCATTGAGGGTTTTATGGAGATGCACTCGGGAAGGGTCGGGATCCAAGACCATTAGCTTTGAAGGGGTAGCTCCACTTGTGGATGACTAGGCATATAGATCGTGTAGGTATTATAGTAGGTACTCGTGTAGAATCAGACATCATGATGTTAGGTATTGTGGTGGATACTAGGAGGAGTTAGATACTTGGACCTTAATCTCTAGGTGAACTCGATAATGTTGATGTATGACTTACTTTGTGTTTTGCTACATTCAATGGAAATGGTGTTTGTAAAGTCTTGAAAAGTTGGTTCATATGTATAAATTAATGTGTAAAAATGTTATAAATTAAATCATTTGATTGCATAATTTATCACTATTACATGTATATATAAAATCATCAAACAATTTTTGGGGGCAACTTGTTTAGTCATGTTCAATCTAGTCCTATCTTGTCTTGTTCTGTCCTTTTTATCCCTCTCTCTTGTCCGGTCCAATTCAGTCCTGTTCAGTCTCATTATTTTCTGTCTAGTCTAATCATGTGTGCATTATGTATACCAAGGCTAGCCATTGGACCTGGTGAAGAAATTGGGCCCATTGAGCAGTTTTACATGGGCCTGTTCGGGAGCCCACACATATATGGGCCTGTTGTGTTGGTCCAGCCCTTCCAAACCTGCCTTCTCAATCCCCATTGACCGTTTTTGTTCCTGCGAAGGGCAAAAATCATAATTTCCACGGGGGGCACACACTTCGACTGCTATCAGTACTCGCTCTCATTCTTCCAAATTTCCAATGAAATCGTTTCGAGTTTAACAAAGAACAGGTAAAAAGTCTTGTTTAGTTTGCTATTGATTGTAGGTTGTGTTTTCCCCTATTCTTTTTGTTGTCCAATTTTGTTACCCTAATTCCGTTTATATTTGAGCAATCGTTTCTAGGGTTTCCCAGATTACCCAAAAATTAAGTTGCTAGCTTTAATGTTTGTTTGGCTTGCTGAGTAGCTTAGTTGACGCCATTTTTCTTCAATTTTCAAATTTCTCTCCTGTAAACTTTTCGTCCCGGCTCCTAAAAGAGAGATTTCTGAGTTTGGAAGTTCATCCTTCTACTTCTTAAATCTGAAAATTGGCGAATGATTTTTTGACATGGTAACTCCAAAATGCTCCAGTTGTCATGATTCTGGTTAGGTAAAATGAACTTGAAACAAAAGAATTAGTTATCAACTATAAGGGTAACGCTTTTGGAACATAGAATTCAACTGACTTCTTTTTGGTGACGAAAGGAGTGTGATGTAATTGTAGTTGGCTCTGTCTATTCAGAGCCTTTGATTTCTTTCCCTTTCTGTATTTTTCCAATTATTTTTATAAGGCTTGTGAAGTTTTAATCTTTGGGCTCAGAAGTATATGCACATTAATCCTCAAGATTTTGTTATTTGATCTTCTGATTATGAATTTATGATTGGGAGGTTTTTTCCTTTTTTTTAGTTCCTTATCCTGGAAGTAGGAGTTGGATGTTTCATGTGAATATCATATAAATAAGGTTCATTTTGTTATTTGTATCAAGACATTTAGTGAATATCCTTGGTTGATTAGGTATTTTGAATGAGTGTCCTTTAAGACTTATCATATGATTGATGATGGAGCTGTGGAATCTTTTCTTATTTTGTTATCTTGGGAGCTTATGAATGTTGGAAGGGAAAGTTTGTAGAATTTGCCGTTGATAAACTACCTCCGAGTCTGACTTGGATATGTGATCTTTCTATCACAAAGAATATTGATACTAGTGGACATTGGTGAATTTGTAGAATTTAGTTAATTCCAGTTAACCTCACTCTAAAGTAAGCCGTCGTTCTTCTCCTTTTCTTTGTTTTGTTCTATATTGTTTTTTGTTTGCTTTGTAAGATCTAAAGAGGGATGATTTATTAGGTTGATAGGTCGTGGAAAGTGTCTTTTGGGCTTTTGCTTGTTTTCACATTGAGTTTAGATGACATTACCTTCACTAGTTTCTTTCTTAGTTTTCTTTTTTGACTAGTGAGGAGTTAAACCACTTATGCAGTGTTGTAATCTATGTTTCCAAGTCTTGACAAGGAGGAAGGGATCAACAACTTTTGATGCGATTTTGGCCAAGTTGTTCAATTCATGATACTTGTGCAATGTAGTTGGATTAATGAAACAAATGTCAACTAGGAATTTTGTCTGAATCACCCTTGTATATGTTAATTGCTTTTCTATAGCAAATTGAACCAAATCATATGAACAATTCTTGGAGATAGACCGAGTAGGTGGTAAGCATTTTATTCTAGATCTTTTTCCAATTTTGTGTCCTTTGGGGGTTTTTGTTATGCTATGATGCTTGTAGCTCCTTTGAGGTTAGAGATGGCAAAGGGGTCGGGGTTTACTAGGGACCCCAATCCTGATCCTCGGTCCCCATTCCCTTCCCCATCCCTGTTGGAGAATAAGATTCTGTCCCCAACATCCATATCTCCATTGAAGAATTGGGGATATTTTCCAGTCTACACAATTTAATTTTCTGCATAATATCTGTATATATATATATAAACACATATATATATATAGATAGATAAGGTTGGGTTCCGGTGAGAAGAAGAGTTAAGGTAAGAAGCATAAGAAGGGATCTCCACCTTTGGATGCACATTAGGATTAGATGCACCGAGATGCACCGAATCAATCCCTGTATCAAGTGCGGTTCATGGGTGGGTTTGAGATTAAAGGTGATCAAGGGTCCAATCCCTTCTTACGCTTCTCTCACACGGTCCTTCGCTTGTATAGATATACATATAAATGCCAATTTTCTGTTTAAACGACATAACATGCTAAAACTTTAATCAACCTAATTTTAGTTGATGCATTCTAGTTCAAACACAAGTATATCAATTACAATACTTGATGATTGAAATTTTATACAATCACATTGTTATATCACGAAAAGTTTCTCCACAAAAAATCAAATCAATGATATAATTTTTTGCAAGTTTCCGTCGAAGATTAAATATAGTTATTCTATCCATATATTGTATATGATCCCTGGTTTTGTATATATACATAGAATTAGTTTATTAAATACTCAAGGTTTGTGTTGAGGAGGGGGTATCCCCATCCCCGGTTTATAAATTTTCTGTCGGGTACGTGATTTTTTTTGCCATCCCTTCTTCAGGGATTTTAATTGTCATATACCATCCTTGTGGTGTTTGAACTAAACTAAAAGATTCACTAATTTTTTTTCTTCCATCACTTCTTCCCTTTCCTTCCATTCTAACTTCCTTGTGAATCTATGATGGTTTCCAATCTCAAAACCTAGAGAAATTTCACTGTTTGTAATCCGTTGTCAGGTCTTTTTTATGTACTCTATGTTCTTTTACTGCTCTTTATGTTCATATCTTTTTAGAAAAGAAGAAAATTCAACCATCTATTTTAGCAACTTAGAACTTTCTTTTAATCAAACCAAAGTAAAATGAAGGCTGTTATTGTTAATAACCATATAGTAACCACCTAAATTAATGTTTTGACAATCAAAGACGCTGAAGCAGTTAAGGTGGGAGTCGAATCAGCCTTAGGATTATGTGTGTTTACAGTTGCTTAAGCATAGTTACAATCAATCTAAAAGTTAACGTGAATCTTGTGATTCGAGATGATTAATCATTCACTGAAGGGAGATTTCATCATTGACAACTACGTTCTCATGTAAGTCGTTGGTTGATCAATGGCTTGTTGGAAAAGTAAGTCAGAACTTTTGTACAAGGTTTTAAAGAACGGAAACAAGCCTCGAGGCGTTTTCCCCTTCGGTACGTGAGACGTAAGCCCTGAAAAGTAAAACAACAAAATTTATAAATTCATAAATCCATAACATTTAACAAAAAATATAAAAAACATGACATATACTATGTACATTAAACTAGATGCGGTGACTCCAGGCTATCTGCAAAGCAGGTGGTCGCCCTGGGATTAGTTAGCTCGCATAGCGGTTGGATATCCAGGTTAATAAAAAAACCAGATTATACATAAAAAACAGAATAAGGCGTTGTTCTGTTGATCGAAGTAATACAGAAGAGAGAGCCAGAGAGGAGAAGAAGTCGACAATAGTATAAGGCTTTGTTTTGTTGATCGATTGACTTTTGGGAGAAGTTTTGGTCGAAAGAAAAGAAATTGGGCTTGGGCTACATTGGAAAGAGGCGGATGGGTTTCCTTATAGTATTAGTGTTTTCTGATTTTCAGTTATTTTCTTATAGAAAACGTGAGATTCTCTATCAGAGAAAGAACCGCATGCCTTGGCACAGCCTTAACGCCAGCCTCACACCACCAAGGCGTACATCCCTACAGGATACCAAAGGCAGCGCCTCATATTCGCTTTTGGACCGAACCGCCCTGAGGCGCTCCTCAAGGCGTATGTCTTTGGCGTTTTTTAAAACCATGCCTACCACCAACTCTATCATCTTTATTTTAAATTTTCTTTTAGTTAATATCTTTTGCTATATATCTCGGTTTATAAAAATAAATACATTGTTAAAATTGTTTCATTTTTTCTCTACGTTTAAAATACTCGATACAATATATTAGTCAGGTCCAAATCAAATAACTTTCATTCATGTTAAATAATTTTATTGCAAGTCTTTTGACTTACCTTATTAAATACATACTTGACATATCACTCTAGTTATTTGATTTATCTTTTAATTTAGCTTTTGGTATCTACTGTTAATTGATTAGTACTTCCTTTCTTTTGCTTTTCATTCTGCTGCTGTATAATAAACTTTTATGATTGTACACCACCTAAATTTCCAAACAACAGGCTTATACACAAAAGACTCTCATAAGCCCGTACTATCTTCTTCTCACTTTAAACTTCGGTAAGGAATGGAACAATTAATAAAGCTTTGCTTGAACTACATGTTTCCTCTATTCAGATAAGGTGTACTCAGTGGCTAGTGCTAGAATGCCACATGCAAGGACTCAACATTGTTGCTTTCTTCTTTGCTTGATAACACTACAAGTCATATGCAGGTACATTCTAGCATACTTTGATAAATTATTTGTCTTTGACTATTTTTCCAACAGTTGCATGATTACAGTTGTCGGTATAATTCCTATTCATTGATGGATGATTGGTCTTTTATGTTATTTTGGCCATGTTTTGCAACTGTAAGCAAACTTATTTTTTGAGCTTATTGAAAAAGTCCCTTTTGGTAAGCCATAAACTAACTAGCTTATAAGCTAGCTTTTTGAAAAGCTACTTAAGTTAAATGTTTCAATAAGGTCTAGGGTTTTTCTTCCATTTCCTTTTTTCCAATTATGCCCATTATATTTTACTTACATGACCAAGAAGCTGCCTTTTTGGTGATTTTACATTGTCATCTAACTAATCAGTTAGTTTTTACTACTAGCTTATCAGCTAATTTGCAAACATGGCCTTTATGTTTGTGTTGTACATATTACAGGGCTGACAGAAACATTTTGAATGTTGGAGAGGAACTGCAAAAGGAAACTCTACCATTACAAAGTGGATCCCGTATCTACCAACTTGAAGGGCTTAGGCCGAGGACGTGGTATGAAGTCAAGATATCATATCCTGCTTCTGTAGGTACAATACATTGTCTTCTTGTTTACTACCTTGTTGTGGTGGTTAAAGAACCTTACTATATCTAATAGCAGATACCTGCTAGCTTTTCTTTACAACTGAACAAAGGAAATTCGGACTTACTGCTCAAGCCCCAGAGGAAATTACTGAATACCGAAAAGTTGATTTTCAAGAATGATTTACAAGATGATCAGGTCTGAGGTTTGCTCTTGCTTCAGTATTTTACTGTATTGCTTGCTTTTGAGGATTTAATAATCGAGCTTAGGATAGCAGACTAGGCCGAGGGTTTGTGTAGCTCCCTTAGATGGATGGAAAGGATCTGGAGAGGTAGAGGATGGGCGTAGGGTTAGTGAGCCGGCAATTTGACTCCCAGAATCCTTGGTTAGGACAGGGGTGCCTAGTCCTTACATGGTTATAGTTCCGTGAACTTGTGTGGGTTAGCAAGTTTCTTTGTTGGTCTCTATGATTTTTGGTTGCTTGCTTCTAACTTGTCTCTAAAATCTCAGCATTCTCTTGTTTTCAAATTCTTCTTTTTGAATGTCTTTTTAAGTCTTTCTTCATAATCTTCTTCCCACACTATGCACAAGCCGGGGGGTCTTCATGGAAACAACCTCTCTATCCATTGGGTGGAGGTCAGGACTGTGTACATCTCACCCTTCCCAGAACCCCACCTTCAGGTGGGATATAATTGGTTTGTTTGGTTTGGTTTATAATCGAGATTTTTGGTTTTAGAGTGGAACATATGTCATGTTGACTGTGGAGCCGGAGGGGGTGGTTGCGATACCTCATGGAAAGGAGAGGGAATTGGTCATTTATAACATAGGTAACTTTCATCTAATTAACTAAAATTTTGATCTTATTTATTGTGTTGATATTTTTCTATCATATCTTCCTTCATATGCATCAGTGGGTGTACAGTATGGGGTGGGTATAATTAAAATTCTATTATTCCTGAACTGAAATTTAAGTAATATTTTTAGAAGTTGGTCTTTTCTTAACTTTATAAAAGTTGGTCACGACTAAACTTAAAGCTATTTTTGGCAAACTAGTTGATAAGATAGGTGTTGATTGATGAGCTAGTTGTTAGCTAACAAACTAGCTGTTAAATTAGTCATGTTGATAAAAGGTAAAAGATAAACCACATGACAATGTAAATGATATAAAAAGGAAAATATAAGGGGATAATTGGAAGAAAAATGAATAAAAGTCCTCAATAAGCTATCTGAAGCAGCTTTTCAAAAAGCTATGGTTTACCATGGTTCAAATGAGGCTTTTTCAATAAGCTCAAAAAATAAGCTGGTTTATGGTTGCGAAACGCTTTTGTTTCTTCCTGGCAACTTCTAAAAGCATGGGATTAACTGAGGTACGTGCAACTGGTAAAAGCTCGGGTTTACTTTCATAGTTCGCTGTTGAGGTCCCTCAAGGCCATCACAAGTTTCATGACTGTTAACTTCAGAGCCCATGGGATTAATCGAGGTACATTCAAGCTGGTGCGGACCACGATTAAAAAAAAGTAAATGAAAATGGTGTTTGAGAACTTTAAGTTCTTGAAAAATCATATGTTTTAACAGTTTACATAACATCCATTGATTGTTAATTCACAATTTGGATATTAACGTGTTTATGTGGATGGCAGTTTGCGATGAACTGGTGGTCGGTATCCCACACAAAGCCTGGTGGGTTGTGATCATGGCGGTCGTTTGTTTGGGTGTGGCATTTGCGATCCCCTCTTTTCTACCGTTGGTTCTTATGAGTACAGATCCAACTTCTTCCAAGAATTCTTGACTTGATGATCAAGTTCGACATCCAAACTGAAGTAAGTTATTGAAACTTATGATATAGTTAGTTAAGAAGAAGAAGAAGGAGGTATTAGGTTTGTAACATTATTTTCTTTAGGCCATGTCTTTGTTTCCTTTTCAAATAATTTTGCTGTATTAATTATTTTTTATCATACATCAACTATTTTCTTATATGGGTTTGGTTGCAGCGAGAAGGAGAGCTAAAGTGAGAAATTTAAGAAGAGATCTCAATCATTTGATGCACACTAGGATGAGATGCATCAGATCAATCCCCGTATCAAGTGCGTTTCATGGGTGAGTTTGAGATCAAAGGTTCAGATTTCTTCTTACGCTTCTCTTTTCAAGGGACTGTTTGGCAGTTGCTGAATAGTTTGGTGTATTTGTCTTTCTTATGTTAAGTATTTTTTGTCACCTTATTACTAGCTGCTCTTCGTTTTTATGGTGTACAATATATTTAATGGGTTTGTTTTGGCTAATGTTGAGGAATGAAAATGAAAATGAATTTTTATTCCATCCTGTTTAATCAGGAATGAAATTTTGGGTTTCTGGGGAATGATCCCATTATTATATAAAAAACCAAACAATTTTTTTTATTTTCATTTTTATTGATTGCTGTTTAATACATCTAACCAAACACCCTTAAGTGTTAGTTTTATAACATAATTATTAAAAAATTGTTATTTTAAAATCACTTGCATGAAATTGTTTAAAACTTCTAACGATCATCTTCTTGTGTTTCAATCGTCGTTGAGTATAGTTGTTAATTGTTGTGGTTTGTGGGTGGAGTTTGTGAGTATTGGCTTTTCTTTTTCTCAGCTATGTCGTCATTGACGTAGGGATATTCAATCTCGGGTGAGTTGTATATTCTGTATCTAGTTGTGACCATCCACAAAATCAACATTTTTTTTTGGACTTCAAAACTATGGACTTGGGATCATGTGAGACCAAGGGTTTTTCGTGAGACCCGTAAAACCAATTATCAACCCTTGGATTAGATCTATAATCTGAACATTCATAATCACAAAATTGCCACGAGACTTCTCAATAATCACAAAATTGCCACCGTGCAATTTTAGACCGTTAGATCATTAGCTTATAAAGTTGATCAATGAACATAAATTGGTTTTACGGGTTTCACGTGAACCCAATTTATATATATATGGTTTTTCGTGAGACTCGTAAGACCAATTTATGTTCATTGATCAACTTTATAAACTAATGATCTAATGGTCTAAAGTTGCACGGTGACAATTTTGTGATTATTGAGAAGTCTCGTGGCGTTTATGAATGTTCAGATTGTAGATCTAATCCAAGAGTTGAAAATTGGTCTTACGGGTCTCATGAAAACCATTGGGCCTAATCAAATGAGAATTGATTAGTTTGTGGTAACTGTGAGGAAATTAATAATTATAGTAGTTTGAGTTAAAATTATAATTAGATGGCATATTAGGTATTTTTAAAAAACTTCTCTCTCCTCTCTCATCTCTCCGACCTCCGATGAAATCGATATCACAGCATATCACAATGGGGGCATCACATTGTATATATTTGTTTTTAAGGTTTGAGTTGGTACCATAGTTGGTATCACAATGATATCACAATATATCACAATGGGTATCACATTGTGTATCTTTGTGATTACTTGGTACCTGCCGGATTAATGTTCACCGGAGGCCGGAGATTGRARGTCGGAGAGATGAGAGAGGAGAGAGGAGTTTTTTAAAAATACCTAAAATGCCCTCTAATTATAATTTTAACTCAAACTACCATGATTATTAATTTCTTAATTTATCCGTTGATTTGTGGTTGAGATTGAATCTCACAGTTATCACAAACTAATCAATTCTCCCTTGAATGAGCTTCTCTCTCTCTCTCTATATATATATATATATATATATATATGTGTGTGTGTGTGATAATGTAACTAAATATAAAACTTTTTTGTAAATAAAAAAATTAATTAATTATTTATAAAATGTTCTACCCTTTAAATTATGACGTTGTTTGTAAGTAAAATGATATTTTGATAACTAAATGAGAAATACGAAAGTTGAAGTCTATAATAAGCATCCATCAAATAGGGTTTTTCTTGAAAAAATAGTTCTATCTCTAAATCTCAAAAGAATTTGAAAATTTTGTTTTGACAACTTCAATCTTCATCTTAAGATCAACGGTATTTGTAAATACTGAAAATATCATAGTATTATACTTTTCAAACAAAAAAAACTATAAGACGAACTTATCGAAATAGAACCATGTAAAAGGACATAATATATTGAATATTGAAATTAGTCTGTGAGTTTAAGCAATTTATTGAATCTATAAAATGCTGGATTCGTCTTTTAACATACATTGTCTTGAAAACATAAAATAGTTGATGAGTAAATATTAAGTGTAGATAGTGCGACTTTATAATGTCAGAAAAAAAGGAAATGATGGGGATGATGAATGGGGGATTTAGAAACTTGTAAATAATGCATAATGACAGTTAAAATTCAACAACAATAATAAATAATATAGTGTAGATAAATAAAGGTGTAAAATGGAAAATGAAAAATAAAAAATTAAGATACTAAAAAACATCAGTACCTATTTATCATATTTAATAATATTATTAAATTTAATAATATTCAATATTTGTTTCATTTTGAAGGCATTGAAGAGACGATTATAATGATATAAATTATAAAAAAACGTTTCAAATATATTTTTGTTAGTATATTGTTACATATGTTAATATGAGAAGGTGTAAAATGAAAAATAGAAAAAAAATGAGATATAAGTTAAATTAAATAACTAATGATAAATGTGTAATGTGTAATTTAATAATAAAAAATAATTTTATTTTTAATTATCATGTTGAACATAGAAGTTGTAAAAGTTCAAAAATTGTACATAATGGATCACAATTTATACCTCTTAAAAATTTAATAATAACCGTTTAACATGTTTTATAATATAATATAGATAGTATAGATAGATAATGATGTAAACTAAAAAAATATATAAAACAAATTAAATATAAGTCATACAAATCAATC
>NC_037543.1:12137979-12142818 GCF_001531365.2 Cynara cardunculus var. scolymus
GTTCAATTCGAAGGTATTGGTTAGACGATTATAATTGCGTAATTTGTAAAAAAACGTATTTTTAAATGCATTTTAGTTCATATACAATTATTTATTTTAATATGATAAAAATGTAAAATAAAAAAATTGGAAAAGTAAGTGGTATGAAACAAATTATATAACTGATTATAAGAGTATAAATTGTAATTTAAAAAAAAAATATTTGATCTTTAATATTATTTTGGGATGTGAAGATTTAAAGTTACGAATTCTACAACTTTAAATTTATAAATTAAGGGTGTAAAATAGAAATGAAAAAAATAAGAAATATAAAACAAATTAAATACGATAACTATAAGGTATAAAATGAATGTTTTAAAAATAATTCAATACGTATTTATGTTATTTAATAATATGAGATTAAATCGAAAAATATTCAATATTTGGCTTATTCTGAAGGCATTGATGAAGCGATTATAATTGTATAATTTGTAAAAAGTGAAACATATTTTTTTAAAATATATTTTAGTTAATATATGATTATGTATGATGATATAATAATTGTGTAAAATAAAAAATAAAAAGGAAAGAGATATAAAATAAATTAAATAACTAACTATAAGGGTGTAAAATATAACTTAAAAATTAAAAATAATTTGATTTTAATATTATCTTTAAAACGTGGAAGTTTCATGGGAGATGTTTAGCTTCAAAACTTGTACACGGTGCATAAGGGGTAGTACGTCTTAATTTTCAACACAAAACCGTTTAACATGCTTATCTATACTATCTTATAAAACAAATTTAGCAAAAGTCTTAAAGTCTTAAAATACTAAATGACCAAGATACCTTTTATACATTTTCACCCCCTCCTCTCCTCATATGCACTCACCCCCTCACATACACTCACCCTCTCACAACCCATTTTTTTTAAATTATAATTTTAAATTTACACTTTATACCTCTATAATTAGTTAATTAATTTACTTTACGTCATTTACTTTTAAATGTTTCATTTTAAATCTTTATCAAATTAATATACATAATCGTATATCAATTAAAACATGTTTAAAAAATACATTTTTATTTTAACAAGTTACACAATTATAATCGTCTATTTAATGCCTTCGAAATGAGTCAAATATTGAATAGTTTTTGATTTAATTATATTATTATATATTATATATACTGTGAAAAAATATTTTTAATATTTACGATTTATAATTTTATAGTTATTTATTTATATATATACTATATATTTTGGGGTTAGGCTGTCCAAATTGCACTATATAATATGTTCTTGGGTTTTTTTTAAATATATATATATATATATACATGTATTAATTCAACCTTAATATGAGTTTCTGGACAAGAAAGAGGGTAAACAGTTGAAATTTCATTCTAAAACTCATCTTTTTTGGTCTTTTCATGGCTTATGATCTATTAAATTTGTAGTTTTCTTTATTGGTTTTGAGTGTTTATCTTAAAACTCAAGTTTCTTGGTTTTTTGCTCTTGGTGTAAATCGAACACATTTGTGGAGTCGTTTAAATATATTGGATTTTAAACTGTCATACAATTTTTTTCATCGATAGTCTGTAATTGGAACTATAACTCTTATTTATTCAAATTGTATTAATATGTAAAGACCAAGTGTAACCTATATCATTGTTAAAATCTTATCTTATAAAACCAGTGAAATTTCAAAATCTTTAAAATTCATGGCTCCCGCCGCATTGCACGGGTACACAACTAGTATATACTAGAAGGGTACTCGCACAATGCAGCGAGATAAATCTTCATTTTAATGTTTAGTTTTTATTCTTTGTCTCTATTGATATAATATGATTTTATGTGGTTTTGAGATAGCGATAATATTTTTATTTTTGAATGAAATATAAATTCAAAGATAATATATTATTTGAAAAAATAAAATCGATATTAGTATCAAATTAACTATTTAATAGTTCTCCTTTTTTTGGTGTAACTTCTTTAATTCAATTTTTTATTATAATTTAATTTATATTTAATAACAAAGTAATTTATTTTTGGTTTAATAATATAGTTTTTCATAAAGATAATAATTAAACATTCTGTTAGAACTAAATGATTATCTTAATTATATTTTAGATTTTCCATATTTAAAATGGATGTATCCTTTGATTGTGTTTATCTGCAGTTAGTTACACAAATTTAATAAGTTGTACATACGCAAAATTACTTGTAATCTTGAATTGTAAGTAATATGCATCAATAAACAATATTTCATGCATAAAAAATGGTTTTTAAGAGTTTTTCTCAAATGTTTTATAATATAGTATTAGCGCGCGCACACACACACACACATATACATAGACTTGGAATCATATGAGACCAAAAGTTTTTCGTGAGATCTGTAAGACCAATTTTCAACCCTTGGATTAGATCTACAATCTGAACATTCATAATCACAAAATTGCCACGAGACTTCTCAATAATCACAAAATTGTCATCGTACAACTTTAGACTATAAGATCATTAGCTTATAAAGTTCATCAATTAACATAAATTGGTCTTATGGGTCTCAGGGAAAACCCTTGGTCTCACATGAACCCAACCATATATATATATATACCATTCAAGGGAGAATTGATTAGTTTGTGGTAACCGTGAGATCCAATGTGAACCACTTGTTTGAGATATTTAGGGATATTTCTTAAATAAGCTAAAAAGGTAATATAGTAATTCTATTTTTGAAGATTAATCAAAATATTTAATTGATTTTTTAGAAGAAAATATTAAATTAAAATTAGTTACCTACTATATCAATTACCTAATATACATTGTATTTTAAAGACATTTGTGAATCAAAATGTATCATAGTGATAACGTTCACAATATTTCACGTGTATCACAATGCATTTTCTTTGTTTTATGAAATGTATCATAGTGTGCATTTTCGTTATTTTCATTGCTTTACGAAGGGTATCACATTGTGTATCTTGTATGTATATCTGGGTATCACAGTAAATATCGTTTGTAGGTATCACAACGTGTATCTTGTATTCACATAAAGTTCATCGGAATAAGGTTCGCCGAATAAGATTTGCCGGAGAGGGGAAAGATGAGAGATGAGAGAGGATACTTATAAAATCTCTAAAATGCCCTTAATTAATATTTTAAGTTAAAGTTACCAAAATTAGTAATTTTCTAATTTAACCTTTGATTTGTGGTTGAAATTAGATTTCACGATTACCACAAACAATGTTGTTCCTGAGGTTTTTGATGCCCTGTGCGAAGATACTAAAAAATGCCCCAATGCCTATTTTTTAAGGAAATGAAACGACGAAAGATACGATTATACTAAAGGATTTGGAACCTAGTCAAGCTAGGCAGCTCAATCTTACGTCAAATTTTATTAATTAACATGAAAAATACAAAGGAGGACATAAAAACCAAAACCCCAAATTACAAAATACAAGCATATCACCTAAAACGATGTCTTCGTGCACTTCTTGAATAAAAAATATCAATTATTTTTTCCTATTCAACATTCAGCAATTCAACAACCATTACCATAAGAAGATAAGAGAGATTGTATTAGTTGCAAATACAATGAATGCATAATGTCAAAATTAATCGATTAAATGTTACTATGTTAGAATTTAGAAACAAAATCATACCTTGGTTTTAGAAACAATGCAATCGACTTCCATAGTTCCAGTTCTAGAATCCAGATTTGAAGAAATACAAATGCATTCGACTGTATTTAGATTTGAAGGATTGAGATTTGAGAAACAATGAAGGATTGAGATTTGAGAAACAATGAAGGATTGAGATTTGAGAGTTTAATCGACAATCGTGTATTCGAGTAAATATAGTCGGGCAACCGACAATGCATAGACTGATCATCAAGATCGATCCATCGTCCCATGGACAGTCGTTAGACTCGTCACCGTTAATCGTCTTCCTCTGGAACTGGAACTGGAACGTCATCGTCGAAAATCGAAAATCAAAAATCGAAAAACTCGAACTCAAAGAACAATAGAAATCGTCAATTTCAAATCATCAAAGACAATCGTCTTCTGAACTGTGATCCGTCTATCCCCTTGTCACCGATTCAAGTCATTGGGTTTGTTATTAACAGGTCTAGTCAGTTGGGCCTCTGTTTATAATTAAAGCTCAAGTCTCAAATTATTAAACCCCAAAACTCAAAACTAATATTATATAAAAATTTGATGCCCCTTTGGGCTTTGATGTCCTGTGCGGTCGCACGGGCTGCACGTGCCCAGGGCCGGGCCTGTCACAAACAAAACAATTCTCATTTGATTAGGTGTGTGTATATATATATATATATATATATATATATATACATATAGGGGTTGGTTCAAATACTAACCAAGATTTTTGTGTTAACTTTGTTAACCAAGCTCAACCAATCATATTCCATCTTTTCTTTAGGTTCACATATAACTCATATATTAACGACAAGGGTAATTAAGTAATTTGTCATTTATGTAACTCCCAAATCATTAACTGGGAGTTACAAATATAAAAATCTCAATAATTGATGATTATGTAATATTGATAGTTTTTTATATGTGTTTATGTTTTGTGATTTCGATTTATTCTATCCATAATGATATTGATTTTGTAATTGTTAAAGAATTTCCGATTGTAAAGATTTCAATATCGTCCGAGTAATATGGATAAACCTATTGGAAAACAGATTGACAACAATGAGAATGAAAAGGTTAAAATCGTCTATGACTACAATCGGAATTCGAATTCATATGTAATTGTTAAAGAATTGTTCACAAGTGTTCATATGTACACTAGCTACATATCTCAACATTGGCTTGCTCCTGAATGTGTTCATAATG
>NC_037543.1:12143213-12143582 GCF_001531365.2 Cynara cardunculus var. scolymus
TGTTCATATTGTGTTCATATGTACACTAGCTGCATATCTCAACATTGGCTTGCTCCTGAATGTGTTCATAATGAAGGAACTATTATTCACAAACTGTTCATATTGTATTCATATGTACACTAGCTGCATATTTCAACATTGACTTGCTCCTGAATGTGTTCATAATGAAGAAACTATTGTTCACAAACTGTTCATATTGTCTTCATACTTGCTTATTTATTTATTTACTTTCGTATAACAAGTATTCTTATTATATTCATATTGTGTTCATAAATGCTATACAGTCCAAGTTCATATATATGTCAATTTTTGTTTGTATTTGACACAATGGTTCATATATATATATATATATATATATATATATATATA
>NC_037543.1:12145367-12145978 GCF_001531365.2 Cynara cardunculus var. scolymus
ACATATATATGAACTTGGACTGCATAGCATTTATGAACACAATATGAACATAATAAGAATAAATGCTACACGAAAGAAAAAAAAACAGGTATGAACACGATATGAACAACTTGTGAACAATAGTTTCTTCATTATAAACACATTCAGAAGCGATCATTTGTCAATTGGAGTTTTATATATGCATTGCATCCACACCGTTTAAGGTTCACCCCTTGTTCATATCATGTTCATCTCTTGTTCATATCGTGTTCACCCTTGTTCATATCGTATAAAATATATGAACACATAATCCTAACGCTATGAACATCGGGTGCAAACACTTACACAAATATAAAGATTTGGTATCAAGCTTAAAAAATAACACTTGTGTTCATATGATAGAAGTAACATGAACATAATGGTTCATGATTCATAAAAGTCGGTAATATGACAATACGAAAATGGGTCGTGCATGTACTTCCATTTGAACATGTGAATTAGGTACGTATTTCATTAATTAAAGAAAAAAGCTATAAATACAAGATGAATTATAAAAAGCACAACACATGGTAATGAACATAATTTCGATTAAAACGAATCTAAAAAAATAAAAAATATATTACCAAGACATT
>NC_037543.1:12146223-12158414 GCF_001531365.2 Cynara cardunculus var. scolymus
GAACTCCGATTGTCATCATAAACCATTTTAATCTTCTCACTGTTGTCGATTTATTTTCCATTGCGTTTATCCATATTAGCTTGATCGATACCGGGAATTTTTATTACCGTGTTTTCTATGCGAATTAAATAATGATAAAACAATGAACATTGAAGATCAATATTAAAAAAAATAAAAAAAATTAATATTATAAATGCATATTTTTTGGGATTTGATGATTTGTAACTCCCTATTAATTGTTTGGGAGTTACATATCAAATCAATTTACTGAAATACCCTTGTAATTAAAATGTGAACATGACATAAACTTACAACAAGAATGAAATTTGATTGGTTGCCATGGTTTTCAAAGTTAACACAAAATTGTTGGTTAACATTTGATCTTCCCCCTATATATGTGTGTGTGTGTGTTCATATAGTTCTTACATTAACAAAAATAAATTAATAAAAATAATGAGCTTTTTTGATTTTGTAACCCCCAATTAATGATATGGGAGTTACATAAAAAATAAAATTACCTAAATACCCTTTTCCCCTTTGTTCACATATGTTCTTTGAAATTGTAAATTTAAAAATTTAATTTTTTATCATGATTAATCACAACCCTTTATTGTAAGAATCAATGGCCAGTTGATCGAACAAATTATCAATCATTGGCAAAGAATATTTGTTCTTGATTGTTAATTTGTTCAATTCATGATAGTCTATACACATTCGCATAGACCCATCTTTCTTCTTGACAAATAAGACCGGAGCACCCCAAGGTGAAGTGCTGGGTCTAATGAATCCTTTATCAGTCAAATCTTTCAATTGTGCAACCAATTCCTTCAATTCTGATGAAGCTAACTGGTATGGTGCCTTTGCTACTGCCCCTGATATGAAATCAATTCGAAATTCAATAACTCAGTCCGGCGGTAATCCAGATAAGTCGTCTGGAAAGACTTCCGGATATTCATTAACAATCAGAATCAATTCCTCTTTTCTTTTCTCTTTCTTTACAGCAATTACATAATCCAAACATCCCTGACACTTCTTCCGAATACTTTTCTAAGCTTTCATCACACAGTTAAAATACTAGTATGGGGATTTTGGCGAACACCATAAATAACAACTGTTCCTTGGTCTGGCAAAGTAATTCTGATCATTTTCTTATTGCAAACAATACCAGCCTGATACTCTGCCAACCAGTCCATACCCACCACTACATCAAATTCCTTCATCGGCATAGGAAATAACCGAATCGGTAGTTCACACCCCTCAATAACAATAATGCAGTTATTGAATACACTAGTAACAGTTTCCTGACTATTAGCAGTATCGACTACTAGTTTGTCATCAAGTAACACATAATTTAAACATGCAATTTAAGCAAACAATGGTGATACAAACGAAAAGTTTGCACCAGAGTCAAATAACACCTTAGCATGTATAAAATTCAGGAGAAAGGTACATGCCACTACATTTGGCGCAACCTCTGCCTCATTCTTGGTCATCTGGAAGGACCGTCCCCGTTCCCCTCCTTGCCTCTTCTGGATATTGTGGGTCTTCCTCGTGTACCCGATACGTTACTCCCCATAGTCAACTGTGTAGTTCTTAATAACGGACAGTTTGGTCGTATATGGTCCGGAGAATTGCAATTGAAACATCTTCGATTAGCTGGGGAACTTCTGGACAGATGGCCTGCTTCACCACATTTATAACACTTCCTTGGGTCTATCTTGCACTCACCCTGGTGAACCTGTCGGCATTGTACACAGACTTTCTCACCGACCTTTTGATCGGCTCTATTATCATATCTCACGGTTTTTGGCCCTCGAAAGGTTGATGAAGGCCCCTCCCATTTTCTTTTCTCCATAACTTTTCCACCTGATTGTCAATTCTTATTTCGTTCTGTTATTTCAGCCGCATCCACAGTTAATGAGAAGGTATTGAGGTTCATAGCAATTACAAACTCTCTGATTGAGAGTTTCAAACCCCAGATATACCTTTCTACCTTCCTGGATTCTGATAAAATATAGTGTTCAACAAATCGGGAGTATTCAATAAAGTTCTCGGTATACTCTCGAACTGTTCCATTTCCTTGTTCTGACTTCGGAAAATCCTCTTTTAGGACAAAATTGATCCTTGAATCGATCCACAAATCCTGTCCAGGATAATGTTTGTAAAACATCCGTTCTGGCCAACGATTCAACTTCCCACTAAAACAGAGCATTCGATTTCAATACTGAAACATCAAATCTAACTTTATCAGATTCTGGACATCTGATAGTGTTGAACACAGATTCAATCTCCTTGATTCAGCACATAGCTTTTACTGGATCTCTTTCCCCAGAAAAGGTTGGTGGTTTGCAAGCCAAAAACATCTTAATGTCTTCTTCTTTGTTGTGGGTGACTGGAACAGAAAGATGAACTTCCACTCTTTCCGTTTTCCACCCTAGCCGGTATTCCTATGATGGATGTCAGATTTTCCTGTAACTTTCCCATTTCCTCTGCCAGCATATCCCTGGTTACATATTCTGGGTGTGGCACCGATCTTTCCTGAACATTTCCAGAATGGGATTCTTCAGGTTCAAGGTGTATTTCAGTCCGACCCCTTCCTTGTGACTGACTCCTTCCTCTGCCTCTTCCCTTTGGTCTTCCCCGACCTCTATTTTCGGAAGTGCTAGTCAGAAGATTAACAGGTGATTCTTCTCTTTCCTCAGATTATGGACGAGCCTTTCTTTCAGATCTTCGAGTTCGGCTAGACATCTGCAGATTTTTGTGTTAATAATCACGTATTCACATTCCCAAATATAATGAAGTGTTCAAGTTCATATATGTACCTGCAAATTCATAATTACATTGACCAGATGTAATTAATATTTACCTTACACACTGTTCCTTTAACGTATCATATTTATTTCCAATGGTGCTAATTATGTCCGGGACCCTTAACATGCAATAAAAAGTTTAAGTCTAGGTATCATGCTGTTGAATACCTAAATCTCTTAAACTCAGGCTCTGATACCACTTTTTGTAATACCCCATTCCACACATTGCAAGTAACATATACTTCATACATCAGAAATACATGTTGATACACCACATAGGTCCCTTATTACAAGAATCTACCATTACAAAATACACGGTCCAAAAATTTCAAAATACAATTCTTGAACTAATCCAGTTTCAAAATTGTACATATCATCAACGATTCTTCATGCAGATAAACACATAGGGAAATATTACATTTTTCCCATCCCCTTACCGACCGCCTTTCCTGCAATACATATTTAAAATAACAAAACGAGGGTTAGACCGAAAGGTCTAGTGAGTTACCCTATTTATGATATTACCGGGTGAAAATCACCAAAACTTGTATTTAAAAAAACTTTTATTATATATAACAAATATATGAAGAAGTAAGTACATAATACCAATACCTTTCACTTTTCAAGCCAAATTCTCTGCTTGCAAACAATACATCAAATCCAAACAGGTTTGCACTAACCAGATTATCATAATGCCCTTTTTAAACCTTTCCAATCAAATAAGGTTTATTCAAAGGTTCATGTCAAACCTGTCATTTCCTTCTCAATAATATCCAGACTATGATTTACAATAAGAACCCTGATCCTAAACCTTTAATTCACAAAGAAATAAAGATTCCAGACCACGGTAATCTTAATGGATATAATAGTAAGAGTTATATTACATAATACATATACAAATGCCACCCTTATATCCAAATGTACACCTTTCCTTGATATGCCACCCTTATCCCATGGTACACCTCTCCTTGATATGCCACCCTTATCCCATGGTACAGCTCTCCTTGATATTCCACCCTTATTTCTCCATCAAAATATTTCACAAAAGAATTCCATATAGAATAGACCGCAGTCAATGGAATATTATCAGTTCAAAATCATTCTTATAAAAAATTCCCATTTCTTTTAAATAGATAAATAAAATGTTAAATCAACACATAATCTGGTCAATATCTTGGCCGGATTATTAATCCGGACAACCCTTCTCTTTACCTGTCCGTTTTATCACTTAGAGGCTGTTTGTTTTTAAAAAAAAGCTCTTAATGTCCTCTTAAGTCTGAATCGGTCAGACATAAGAGGATTCAGTGTGTTTGTTTTTTTTTTTTTTTTCAATTAAGAGCTTAAAAGCTCTTATTAGGTCTGAAAATTTAAGTCGTTGTGAAACCTCTTATTACCTCTTATTTCAAATCGTCGCCTACCTACTCTGATCTCTTTGCGCTCGATTTCTCTAGATCAACTCTTCTGTCTCGATCTCTCATCTCTCAACTTTGTCAATTGTCGATCCATATCAACTCTCGATCTATCATCTTCAAACTTCAGATTTCAGACTCAAAAAACAAACAGTCTGACTGATTCAGATTTCAGACTTCAGCACAACCTCTTAAAAATCAGAAGTGAATTCAGACTTCAGACTTCAGCACCTCTTAAAAAACAAACGCCACCTTAGAGTAAATTCTCAACACTTTATTCATGCCATGACCGATTTAACAATCCGGTCATTCCATAGTCGTATTTCTACTTCTCCGATTTAAACACTTATAATTCAAAGTTCATAAATCGCTCAATTCATAAACCGGTTAACACAATTGATCAATTAATTTTTAAACCGGTTAAGACATGTCCGTTTTAATGACTAATCCGCTTGACCCTTGTCCGATTTAAAACTAAACCGGTTAATACATCAAGCGATTTATCTTTAATCGTTCTCCCTTTGTCCGATTTAACTTTAATCCGGATGATACTTCACCCGGTTTATCCTTGTAACACCCCATACCACATATTGCATGTAACACATATACTTCATACAAAAAAAATACATGTTATACCCCACATTGGTCCCTTAATACAAGATCTACTAGTATAAAATACATGGTCCAAAAATTCAACAATACAAATTCTTGTACTAATCCACGTTCATCTACCAAAACTATACATATCATCTTCCATTCTTCATGTAGATAAACATATAGGGAAATTATTATATTTTTTCGTTTCCCTTACCATCAACACTTCCTGCAGTACATATTGAAATCACAAAACGAGGGATAGACCGAAAGGTCTAGTGAGTTACCCTATTTATGTCATTGCAGGGTGATAATCACCAAAACTTTTAAATAAAACAACTTTTCATATATATAACAAACATATGAACAAGTGAGAACACAATATCAATACCTTTCACCTTTCAAGCCAATAATCTTTGCTTGTAAATAATACATCAAATCCAAACAGTTTTATGCTAACCAAATAACATAATGCCACTTTTAAACCTTTTTCCACTCAAACAAGGTTTATTCAAAGTTTCATGCCAAATCTGTTATCCCATTCTCTATAACACTCAGACTATGATTTCCAATAAAAACTCTGATCCTAAATCTTTAAGTCACAAAGAAATAAAGATTCCAGACCATAATAATCTTAAAGGATATGATAGTAAGAGTTATATTATATAACACACATATACAAATGCCACCCTTATATCCAAATGTACACCTCTCCTTGATATGCCACCCTTATCCCATGTTACACATTTCCTTGATATGCCACCCTTATCCCATGGTACACCTCTCCTTGATATGCCACCTTATTTCTTCATCAAAACATTTCATAAAAACAATTCCATATAGAATTAGACCGCAGTCAATGGAATTATTATTATCAGTTCAAGAATCAACTTTTTTCAAAATTCCCTTTTTACATATAAGAATAATTATATATAAACCATGAATAAGTCAAAATGCAATCCGATCAAAATAGGCTTGGCCGGATTTCATCTCCGGTCAAGTCTTAGCCGGTTTATCAAATCCGGACAACACATCGCCCAAGACTTGTCCGATTTACCATTAATCCGGTCAACCTTGTCCGGATAACCAATCCGGACAACACTTCACATAGCTTGTCCGATTTACCAATCCGGACAACTCATAATTCAAGGTTTTGTCCGATTTAAAATAAACCGGTAACCATTTAGTCGTATTCCTACTTCTCCGTTAAATATAACATATAATCAAAGTTCATAAATCGCCCATTTTTTAAACCAATCAAGACATGTCCGGTTTAATGTCTAAACCGCTTGACTCTCATCCGGTTTAAGGCTATATCGCTTATGCCTTAGGCGGTTTAATCCCTAAATCGCTCAAGCCTTAGGCCGTTTAATTCCTAAATCGCTCAAGCCTTAGACGGTTTAATCCCTAAATCGCTCAAGCCTTGATCGATTTAAACCTTAAACCGCTCATCCTTTACCCAGTTTAAAGCATAATTCGCTCAACACATAACCGA
Source organism: Cynara cardunculus var. scolymus (assembly GCF_001531365.2). Taxonomy (NCBI): domain Eukaryota; kingdom Viridiplantae; phylum Streptophyta; class Magnoliopsida; order Asterales; family Asteraceae; genus Cynara; species Cynara cardunculus. The sequence goes on from NC_037543.1 coordinate 12,152,532, forward strand.
ATTAAACTTAAAACAAGTATAAAACTCTTTAAAAACATAACTTCAAGATTCAACTAAAAATGGTTCAAAGTACTCACCTTTTGAAGACTCTTTTGAAATTTAGATGTATCCTTCTTCAAAATAAACGATCTGGCCAAGCTTTCTCTCAATTCTTACTTTGGTTTTCTTTCAAAAATGGCAGAAAAAGAATATGAGGGTCTCACCCTCTTATTTATACTTACCAAATAAGGTAAGGCAGCTAAACCGCCCTTACCATACATACATACATGCCTCAAAACTAATGCATAGAGATCATGCACACACACACACACACACATATATATATATATATATATATACATTTCAAATTTATGCATAAAATTCGCTTACCCACATGATCAAATGTACAAATTTATCATGTTGTCACATAAGCACATAATTTATAATCACGTATAAGTTACCTCAGGTGATAACCAAGACCCAGTTATCATATTATCCACCCCTTAAAAGAATTCCATCCCGGAATTCCTTTAATCAAAAAGCCACGAATACACTGATCTCATTTTAGACTCCAATTCCCAAGTCGCTTCTGGTCCTTTGTGAAACTTCCACTGAACTTTAACCAGACTAATCTCTTTGTTTCTCAACACCCTGATCTTTCGGTCAATTACAGCTTCTGGTGTTTCCACAAAGTTCAACTTACTATCCAAATTAATTTCTGGAAGCGGTACAGCTAGACTCGAACATTTCCGCAGATTAGATACGTGAAAAGTGTTGTGAATCAGACTTAGTGCTTCTGGTAGCTTTTCTGGCGATTTTGTGCTGTTTTAATTCTTTCACGGATCTGTTCAATCTTTTCAGAAGTTTCTTGGACAATCTCAAGACCTGTCAGCTGTCTTTCACCCACCTCGTTCCAACACAATGACGTTTGGAATTTACGTCCATACAACACTTCATACGGTGCCGCTTGGATGCTGGAATGGTAACTATTGTTATATGCAAACTCTATCAATGGCAAATGATCTTCCCACGATCCCTCGAAGTCAATAATACAACTTCTCAACATGTCTTCGAGAGTCTGGATAGTTCTTTCACTCTGCGCGTCAGTTTGTGGATGACAAACTGTGCTTAGTCGAATTTCAGACCCCAAAGCTTTCTGCAACCCTTCCCAGAATTTTGAAGTAAACCGACTATCTCTATCAGAGATAATAGATAATGAAACACCGTGTCTGGTTATCATTTCTTTAATGTAAATCTGTGCTAGCTTTTCTAGAGAGTACTTCTCTCTCATTGGTAGAAAATGCGCAGATTTAGACAGACGATCAACAATTACCCAAATCGCGTCATACCCCTTTGGAGTTCGAGGCGACTTCATGACGAAATCCATTGTAATGTGATCCCATTTCCATGCAGGTATCTCCAAAGATTGAAGGCTTCCATACGGCTTCTAATGTTCAATCTTAACCTGTAGACATGTCAGACACTGTTCCACATATCTAGCTATGTCCCTTTTTAATCTGGGCCACCAATAAAAAGGTTTCAAATCTTTATACATCTTATTGGTACCTGGATGGATAGAGTATCATGACTTATGGCTTTCATTTAATATAGTGTTCCGGATATCTCTAAAACACGGTACACAAATTCGTCCTTGAAAACACATTAGTCCTTCGTCATTCGGTTCCAGGGTTGAAATCATCTTACCCAACCTTTCTGTTTTAACAAATTCTTCTTTCACAGCTTCTTGTTGACATTTCTGAATTTCCTTACGAATGCCAGGGAACACATTTATTCTCATTGCCATAGTTTTAACGGTTTCGCTCTTTTCTTTCCTGCTTAGAGTATCAACTACCATGTTGGCTTTTCTCGGGTGGCAGAGGATTTCACAATCATAATCATTTACAAGTTCAATCCACCGACGCTATCGCATATTTAATTCTTTCTGGCTGAACAAATGTTGCAAACTCTTATGATCAGTATAAATCTGACACTTTGTTCCTAGAAGATAATGTCTCCAAATCTTCAAAGCAAACACTACTACAACTAATTCCATATCATGGGTTGGATATTGTTTCTCATGATCTTTCAATTGCCTCGACGCATAAGAAATTACCTTTCCTCTCTACATCAAAACACATCCCAACCCTAACTTTGAAGCATCACTGTATACCACAAAGTCTTTGGATCCATCTGGTTAGGTCAACACTGATGCACTGCAAAGATGATCCTTTAATAGTTGGAAAGCTTCTTGTTGATCTTTCTCCCACTGAAATTTAATGTTCTTCCGAGTCAATTTGGTCAATGGCACGACTATCTTAGAAAAGTCCTGAATAAACTTACGGTAATAGCCGGCCAATCCCAAAAAGCTTCGGACTTCAGAAGGAGTTTTCGGAGCTTCCCATCTTGCAACTGCTTCTATTTTAGATGGATCCACCATTGCCCCAGCTTTGGATATGACATGACCTAAAAATTGTACTTCTCTTAACCAGAACTCATATTTGGATAACTTTGTGTACAACTTTTCTCTTTTCAGTAACCCCAAAATCAGACGAAGATGTTCTGTGTGTTCCTCTTCGGTCTTAGAGTAATATAAGAATATCATTGATAAATACAATAACAAATTTATCAAGATATTCCTTACATACCTTATTCATCAAATCTATAAAGGCTGCGGGCGCATTAGTTAAGCCGAATGGCATAACTAAGAATTCGTGATTCCCGTACCTAGTTCTGAATGCTGTGGTAGCAACATCTTCCTCCCTGACTTTGAGCTGATGATACCCTGATCTTAAATCAATCTTGGAGAAATAACTTGATCCCACCAATTGATCGAACAAATCATTAATCCTTGGTAAAGGATATTTGTTCTTGATCGTCAATTTGTTCAGTTCACGATAGTCTATACAGATTCGCATAGACCCATCTTTTTTTTTGACAAATAAGACCGGAGCACCCCAAGGTGAAGTGCTAGGTCTAATAAATCCCTTATCAGTCAAATCTTTTAACTGTGCAACCAATTTCTTCAACTCGGATGGAGCTAACCGGTTAGGTCCCCTTACTACTGATGCAGCCCTTGGTATAAGATCAATTCGAATTCAATGACTCTATCTGGTGGTAATCCAGACAAGTCCTCTGGAAAGACTTCTGGATATTCATGAACAATAAGGATTAATTCTTGCTTTCCTTTCTCTTTCTTCACATCAATTATGTATGCCAAACATCCCTGACATTTCTTTTGAATACTTTTCTGAGCTTTCATTATAGTCAAAATACTAGTATGGTGATTCTGACGATCACCATAAATAACAACTGTTCCTTGGTCTGGCAGAGTAATTCTGATCATTTTTTGATTGCAAACAATACTAGCCTGATACCTTGCCAACCAGTCCATACCCACCACTACATCAAATTCCTTCATCGGCATAGGAAATAACCGAATCGGTAGTTCATAGCCCTCAATAACAATAATACAGTTATTGAACACACTAGTAACAGTTTCCTGACTATTAACAGTATCAACTACTAATTCGTTATCAAGTAAAACATAATTCAAACATGTAGTTTGAGCAAATAATGGGGATACAAACGAAAAGTTTGCACCAGAGTCAAATAACACCTTAGCATGTATTGAATTCAGAAGGAAGGTACCTGTTACTACATCTGGTGATGCCTCTGCGTCGTTCTTTGTCATTTGGAAAGACCGTCCCTGTGCCCCTCCTTGCCCTCCTCTATTCACAGTAGGTCTTCCCCGAGTACCCGACGCATTACTCCCCATTGTTAACTGTGAAGTTCTTAACAATGGACAATTCGGTCGAATGTAATCCGGAGAATTGCAATTAAAACACCTTCGGTTAGCTGGGCAACTTCTGGATAAATGGCCTGCTTCACCACACTTATAACACTTTCTTGGGTCCATCTTGCATTCACCCTGATGAACCTGTCGATATTGTGAGCAGACTTTCTCACCTACCTTCTGCTCAGACAAAGGCCTTTCCCATCTTCTTTTTTCCACAACCTTTCCTTCTAATTGCCGATTCTTATTTCGTTTGGTCACTTCGGCCGTATCTACCGTCAATGAAAAGGTATTGGGGTTCATGACAATTACAAACTCTCTGATTGAGGGTTTTAAACCCCAGATATACCTTTCTATCTTCCTGGATTCGGATGAAACATAGTGTTCAACAAATCGAGAGTATTCAATAAATCTCTCAGTATACTCCTGAACTATTCCATTTCCCTGTTCCGGCTTTAAGAAATCATCTTCCATTTGTCTCACTGTAGTTTAGGACAAAACTAATTCTTGAATCGTTCCACAATGTCTGTAAAACATCCGTTTTGGCCGATGATTCAACTTCCCACTAGAACAAAGCATTTGATTTCAGGACTGAAACAACAAATCAAACTTTATCTGTTTCCGGACACCTAATGGTGTTGAACACAGATTCCATCTCCTTGATCCAGCACATAGCTTTCACTGGATCCCTTTCTCTAGAAAATGTTGGTGGCTTGCATGCCAAAAACATTTTAATATCTCCCTACTTGTTATGAGTAACCGGTACTGAAGGATGGACTTCTACTCTCTCTGTTTCCACCCTAGCAGGTATTTCCATAATAGATGTCAAAGTTTCCCACAATTTCCCCATTTCCTCTGCCAACATATCCCTAGTCACATATTCTGGGTGGGGCATTGATCTTTCCTAAACATTCCTACAATGGGATTCTTCAGGTTCAGAATGAACTTCAGTACGATCCCTTCCTTGAGACTGATTTCTACCTCTGCCTCGTTCCCTTGGTCTCCCCTGACCTCTATTTTCGGATGTGCTAGTTGGAAGATTAACAGGTGATTCTTCTCTTTCTTCAGACTCTGGACGAGCCGTTCTTTCAGATCTTCTAGTTTGGCTAGACATCTGCAAATTTTAGTGTTAATAATCACGTATTCACATTCCCAAATATAATGAAGTATTTAAATTCAGATGTGTACCTGTAAATTCATAATTACACTGGCCAAATATAATTAAAATTTACCTTACACACTGTTCTTTCAACTCATCATATTTATTTCCAATGGTGCTAACTATGTCCGGGACCCTTAACATGCAATAAAACAGTTTAAGTCTAGGTATCATGCTGTTGAATACCTAAATCCTTTAAACCCAGGCTGTGATACCACTTTCTGTAACACCCCATACAACATATTGCATGTAACACATACTTCATACAAAATAAATACATGTTATACCCCACATTGGTCCCTTAATACAAGAATCTACTAGTATAAAATACATGGTCCAAAAATTCAAAATACAAATTCTTGTACTAATCCATGTTTATCTACCAAAACTATACACATCATCTTCCATTCTTCATGTAGACAATCATATAGGGAAATTATTATATTTTTTCCTTTCCCTTACCATCAGCATTTTCTGCAATACATATTGAAATCACAAAATGAGGATTAGACCGAAAGGTCTAGTGAGTTACCCTATTTTTGTCATTGCAGGGTGATAATCACCAAAACTTTTAAATAAAACAACTTTTCATATAGATAACAAATATATGAACAAGTGAGAACACAATATCAATACATTTCACCTTTCAAGCCAATAATCTTTGCTTGTAAATAATACATCAAATCCAGACAAGTTTATACAAACCAAATAACATAATGCCACTTTTAAACTTTTTTCCACTCAAACAAGGTTTATTCAAAGTTTCAAGCCAAATCTGTTATCCCATTCTCTATAACACTTAGACTATGATTTCCAATTAAAACTCTGATCCTAAATCTTTAAGTCACAAAGAAATAAAGATTCTAGACCATCGTAATCTTAAAGGATATGATAGTAAGAGTTATATTATATAACACACACATACAAATGCCACCCTTATATCCAAATGTAC
>NC_037543.1:12158549-12159927 GCF_001531365.2 Cynara cardunculus var. scolymus
CTTGATATGCCACCCTTATCCTATGATACACCTCTCCTTGATATGCCACCCTTATCCCATGGTACACCTCTCCTTGATATGCCACTCTTATCCCATGGTACACCTCTCCTTGATATGCCACCCTTATTTCTTCATCAAAACATTTCATAAAAACAATTCTATATTGTGATAACCGGATCCTGGTTATTACCCAAGGTATTTAATACGTGATTATTTGATTAAATGATTATGTGATAGCATGATAAATTTTTACATGCTAAGATGTGAAAATTGTGCATAATATGAAATATATATATTATGTGTTTATATGTATGCATGTATATGTGAGTGCATGTGTGCATAGGTGTTATGTGGCATATGGGTATGTGTGTAGGTGCATCGGTTTAGCCGACCTTCCCTATTTTTGGTAAATATAAAAGGGACTTCACCTCTTCATTCACCCTTTCCTGCTATTTTGAGAAAGTTGAGAGATTTTGAGAAGAGAGTTGTCCGGTTTGCTATAAGGAAGAGATTTCAAGCTGATTTGCAAGTGTCAAGTTTCAAAAGGGTTGATTTCTAGCATTTTGGATTCAAAAGCTTTATAAGGTGAGTGGTTTCTAAATCCTTTTATATAAAAATTCTACTGGTTTTATATGCATGTTTCTTGTTGTTGATTTAGAAAGAAATTTTGCAAATCTATGTTTTAAGTGTTTATCCGGACAAAGAGTGACCGGATAAGCATTTAAACCGGACAAGCCTTAGGCGGTTTATTGTCCGGATTGTCTTAAACCGGACAAGCCTTGAAAGGTTTATTGTCCGGATTGTTTTAAACCGTACAAGCTTTAAACGGTTTAGTGACCGGACTAGTTTAAACCGGACAAACCATGAGCGGTTTGTTGTCCGGAGTTGGTAAACCGGTTGAGTGTTGAGCGGTTTATAATTGGTAGTATTACTTATGATTTTATACTGAGAAGTAGGAATACGACCACATGGGGAGCGGTTTATTTTTAAAACCGAACACGTTTTGAGCAGACTATTGTCCAGATTTGATATCCGTTCAATATGAGATTGTTCTAAGTGTTAAACCGTTCAACAAGTGTGTGATGTGTTGACCGGACTTGATATCTGGACAAAGTAGACTTTATTCTAAGTATTTTAAACCGGACGGTTGTTGACCGGATGATTGTTGACCAGATTTGTTGACCGGACTTGTTGACCGGATTTGTGAGGATGTCTTGTGTTTTAAAAGAAATTATTATTTTTATCATAAAAATGAAGTTTTGATTTAAATATTTTCAAACTGATAATAATTCCAGTGACTGCGGTCTATTTGGAATTATTTTATAAATGTTTTGATGAAGTGATAAGGGTGGCATATCAAGGAGAGGTGTCCATTTGA
>NC_037543.1:12160102-12162602 GCF_001531365.2 Cynara cardunculus var. scolymus
TTGATAAAGAAAAGGTTTAAAATGGTATTAAATGGAACCCGATTGGTTCAAAGGTATGGAATTTGTATAGCTACGTGGTAAGTTTGAAAGTGGAAAAGGATTTGATATTAACTTCTTGTGTATTCATATATTTGTGATATATGTGAATAGTTGTTTTATAAAGGTTTTGGTGATCCTTCACCCTGCAATTACATGATTAGGGTAACTCACTAGACTCTTTAGTCTAACCCTCGTTTTTGTGATTTTAAAATGTGTATTGCAGGAAGTATAGAAGGTAAAGGAAATGAAAAGATTTAATGCTTTTCTTATATGCATTCGGCTGCAGAATTGCTTTTGATGATTAGTTTTGTTGTTTAGTACAAGATATGTATTTTGAATTTCCTGACCTTGTATTTGGTCATGATGGCTGATTCTTGTACTAAGGGACCCAGATGTATATGAATATGTATTTCTTTGGTATGAAATATGTGTTACATGCAATATGTGGGTTGGGGCGTTACATATATAGAATTAGACCGCAGTCAATGGAATTATTATTATCAGTTCAAGAATCATCTTTTTCAAAATTCCCTTTTTATATATAAGAATAATTATATATAAACCACGAATAAGTCAAAATGCAAGCCGGTCAAAATAGGCTTGGCCGGACTTCATCGTCGGTCAAGTCTTGGCCGGTTTATCAAATTTGGACAACACATCGCCCAAGGCCTGTCCGATTTACCATTAATCCGGTCAACCTTGTCCGGATAACAAATTCGGACAACACTTCACATAGCTTGTCCGATTTATGAATCCGGACAATTCATAATTCAAGGTTTTGTCCGATTTAAAATAAACCGGTCACCATTTAGTCGTATTCCTACTTCTCCGTTAAATATACTTAACATATAATCAAAGTTCATAAATCGCCCTTTCTTTAAACCGATCAAGACATGTCCGGTTTAATGTCTAAACCGCTTGACTCTCATCCGAATAAAGGCTATATCGCTCATGCCTTAGGCGGTTTAATCCCTAAATCGCTTAAGCCTTAGGCGGTTTAATCCCTAAATTGCTCAAGCCTTAGGCGGTTTAATCCCTAAATCGCTCAAGCCTTGATCGATTTAAACCTTAAGCCGCTCATCCTTTACCCGGTTTAAAGCAAAATTCGCTCAACACATAACCGGATTAAACTTAAAACAAGTATAAAACTCTTTAAAAACATAACTTCAAGATGCAACTAAAAATGGTTCAAAGTACTCACCTTTTGAAGACTCTTTTGAAATTTAGATGTATCCCTCTTCAAAATAAACAATCCAGCCAAGCTTTCTCTCAATTCTTACTTTGGTTTTCTTTCAAAAATGGCTGAAAAAGAATATGAGGATCTCACCCTCTTATTTATACTTACCAAATAAGGTAAGGCGGCTAAACCGCCCTTACCATACATACATACATGCCTCAAAAGTAATGCACATAGATCATGCATATATATATATGTATATATATATGTATATATATATATATGTATATATATATATATACACACACACACACACATTTCACATTTATGCATAAAATTCGCATACCCACAGGATCTAATGTACAAATTTATTATGCTGTATAAGCACATAATAAATAATCACGTATAAGTTACCTCAGGTGATAACCAAGACCCAGTTATCACAATCCTAATCCGGGGAACATATTTTAACACAATTAAGACATGCTATTCAAGGTAATTTGCAAAACTTTTAACCTTTCACCTTTTATTTGAAAACCACTTCTTGGAAATCAACTTGATCTTTAATCAAGAAATAATCCGGTCAAGTCTCTCTCTCTCTAAATCGCTCAATAAAGGTCTCAAAATAGCAAGAAAATTGAAATGAAGGTTTCAACATTCTTTTATACCCTTCCCTAACAGGGAAGGCGGCTACTCATCTCCATGCGTCCAAATATCATGCATGTATGTTTATATATATATATATATATATATCTATGCATATACCCAATTCCATGCACATACATCATGCATACACATACATACACACACACACACATATATATACATATATATAACATATATTTTTCATATTATACATCTATTACCTATGCATAAAATTTCACATATTAGCAAGATCAAATATATAACAATTTATCATGCTATCACGTGATCATTTAATAGATAATCACATATTAATTACCTTGGGTAATAACCAGGATCCGATTATCACATTATCCACCCCTCAAAAGGATTCTGTCCCAGAATTCTTTTAATCAAAGAGCCACGGGTATTCTGATCTTATTTTTGACTCCAATTCCCATGTTGCTTCTGGACCTTTGTGAAACTTTCACTGTACTTTAACTAAATTGATTTCTTTGTTTCTTAACAACCTGATTTTTCGGCCAATGATGGCTTTTGATGTTTCCACAAAGTTCAGCTTACTGTCCAGTTGTTAGCTTTATTTTTGAAGCTAATAATTAACTTGAAAAAGTTTCATGAAACAATCCAGAGCTAGAAGACGAA
>NC_037543.1:12163057-12165815 GCF_001531365.2 Cynara cardunculus var. scolymus
CTTTGTAATAGATAGATTCAAAATCATATGAGAGTCGATTAGGGTTTCTTGAGAGTTTGTAATCTTTATTTTCAATAATAGAAAAGCAGCCGCTATTTCTCTGTTTAATCTTCTTGTTTACTTACTCTTTCAATCTTCTAGTGTAAATCGTTCTACTGTCAGATCTGGGATATAACACCAGTTTAACCTCTGGCAACGGTACAACTAGACTTGGATCAACTAAACATTTTCGCAGATTTGATACATGGAGAGTGTTGTGTATCAGACTTAGTTTTTCTGGTAGCTCTAACTGATACGCCACTGGCCCGATTCGTTTGCATATTCTGAATGGCCCAACATTACCTCGAATTGAGCTTTCATTTCTTTCCAAATCTGATAACACCCTTCCATGGCGAAACTTTCAACATCACAAAATCATCTACACATAATTCAATTGGCTTCTGGCGATTATCAACATAACTTTTCTGGAGATCTTGTGCGGTTCTGAGTCTTTCACGGATCTGTTCAATCTTTTAAGAAGTTTCTTGAACAATTTCAGGACCCGTCAACTGTCTCTCACCTACCTCGTTCCAACATAATGGCGTTCGACATTGACGTCCATACAATACTTCATATGGTGCCGCTTGGATGCTGGAATGAAAACTGTTATTGTATGCAAACTCTATTAACGGCAAGTGATCTTCCCACGATCCCCCGAAGTCAATGATACAACTTCTCAACATGTCTTCGAGAGTTAGGATAGTTCTTTCACTTTGCCCGTCAGTTTGCGGATGATAGGCTGTGCTTAGTAGGATTTCAGACCCCAAAGCTTTTTGCAAACTCTCCCAGAACTTTGAAGTAAACCGACTATCTCTATCAGAGATAATAGATGGTGGAACTCCATGTTGGGTTACAATTTCTCTAATATAAATCTGAGCCAACTTTTCTAAAGAGTAATTCTCTCTTATTGGTAGAAAATGCACAGATTTAGATAGACTATCAACAATTACCTAGATCGCGTCATACCCTTTTGGAGTTCGAGGTAACTTCATGACGAAATCCATTGTAATGTGATCCCATTTCCAAACATGAATCTCTAAAGACTGAAGGCTTCCATACGACTTTTGATGTTCAATCTCTGTAAGCATGTCAGACACTGTTCCACATATCTGGCTATGTCCCTTTTCAATCCGGGCCACCAATAAAAAGGTTTCAAATCCCTGTACATCTTATTGGTACCTGGATGAATAGAGTATCGAGACTTATGACTTTCATTTAATATAATATTCCGGATATCCCCAAAACACGGTACCCAGATTCGCCCTTGAAAACACATAATTCCTTCATCGTTCGGTTTCAGAGTTGAAATCATCTTACCCAACTTTTCTGTCTTGACAAGATCTTCTTTCATAGCTTCTTTCTGATATTTTAGAATCTCTTTCCTGATATCAGGGACTAAATTCATTCTCATTGCTACAGCTTTAATTGTTCCGCTCTTTTCTTTAATTGCTACCACATTGTAACACCCTAAAAAAAGGATATTCTAAACCGAAAATATCTAACAAGAAACAAATCTTAGATAAAAAAAATTTACCCAACAAAAGTAATAGTATAGCGTTTACAATTCCACTACTGAGAAGATAAATAACAACCTACTAATCTAGATTTTTCTAGATTAAAGACGGGTATTTCTATCATTCTCCAAAAATCCGTAACATCAAAACGCAACGTTCAAAAGTAACAAGGCTATAATTACAAAAGAGCATTTCACGAACCAACGCTAACCCTTTAGAGCCCCTCCGTTAAAGGAACCTAAAAAGTAATTATAACAAGAAAGAGAGAGGGTTAGGCTTACGCCTAGTGAGTCTAAACAAAAGAGTTTACGTAAACATAAAGGAACATATATAAAAATATACATGCAAATAGTTGACGTAACTTTAAACAGGAATAGAGACAGTAAGACCTGAATAACTCGAAGTGGAACAATAAAACATCCGAAGATGACGGGGGAGACCCGATTTACCGTTGATTATGACAGACACAAAGTAATTCATAGATCAACGTTATAAAGCATCACTCACAGGTTTAATACCATCGACATCAACCTAAACAAGTCATGTAGTCGCCCGTGATCTTAAGCTCTTTACCTCGATAATTACACAATAATCACAATGCCTATTACCGAGTGAAAGTGAGAGGATGATTTGGTGATTACATAATAATCACAATGCCTATCACCAACTTACACCATCATCCCCACGAATAGAATAAAACGATATACATGCACTATATAAATATAAATAATGACGTAGTATCGTACGATATTTATATATATATATATATAGAAAATGAGTCATAAATATACATGGGAGTGTCAAGACATCCGAAGATGACGGGGAGGCCCGATTTACCATTAATTATGACAGAATACAAAATAAGTCATAGATTAACGTTATAGAGCATCACTTACAGATATAATACCAACGACATCAACCTAAACCAGTCATGTAGTCGGTCGTGATCTTACGCTCTTTATCTCGGAAATTACATAATAATCACAATGCCTATTTCCGAGTGGAAGTGTGAAGGTGATTTGGAGATTACATAATAATCGCAATGTCTATTTCCAATTTACATCATCCTTCACACAAATATAATAAACGACTTCCATGCCTTCAAACCCATTACATTCTAATGACATACTTAAATGCATTTACATAAGCATGTAACCACTTGCGCATCACTTAAATTTTGCATAACATTCTCATTTCGTCAATAG
>NC_037543.1:12167410-12180497 GCF_001531365.2 Cynara cardunculus var. scolymus
TCCCGAACAGCGGCTGTGCCGCTCCTGCTTCCTTCCTCAAACAACAGCCACGAATACGTCTATTTCCACCAAACAGCAGCGGCTGTTTCTTCCTCTACTATTCCAGCAGCCATGGTTGTTCCTTCTTCCCACCAAACCCACTGATTTCCCCTCCTCCTTTCCTTTCTCCTTTTTTTCCTCTCTTTTCTTTTCGTTTAAAAAGTGCAGAAGAACCATGACCTCCCCTCCTACTTTTCTTTTTCCCCCTTTTTTTTGTTTCTTCTCTTCCTTCAAGAAGATGGCAGACCCACTTAACCCCTTTCTTAAAAGAAGTCATCACTCCTCCCAATACAAGGAAGTCAAAAACTTTTTAGAGAAAAAAAAACTCTAGGGAAAAGAGTGGGACCAAGGGTAGGTCAATGATGCAGGTAACCCCTTTTATTTTTTTTTAAATAATATTCCTAAAAATTCAAAAGTCCCCTCCTCTTTAAAGTAACATTTAAATATATATAAATATATACACACATCTATATAGATATATTAACATATATATATAGATATGTATACTCAAATATTCACAAAGGAGGATTCTCATAAAAAAATAAAGTGTTTTTAAACATGGATTAAGTACATGAAATTCCAGGTGTTACAAACATGACCCAAGAACCGAACTTCCCTTAACCAAAACTCACACTTAGTTAACTTTGCATACAACTTTTCTCTTTTCAGTAATTCCAATATCAGACGAAGATGTTCTGCGTGTTCCTCTTCGGTCTTAGAGTATATAAGAATATCATCAATAAATACAATAACAAATTTATCAAGATATTCCTTACATACCCTATTCATCAAATCCATAAAGACTGCGGGTGCATTAGTTAAGCCAAATGGCATAACTAAAAATTCATGATGCCCATTCTTAGTTCGAAAAGCTGTTGTAGCATATCTTTCTCCCTGACCTTTAACTGGTGATACCCTGACCTTAAGTTAATCTTGGAGAAATAACTTGCTCCCACCAGTTGATCGAACAAATCATCAATCCTTGGCAAAGGATATTTGTTCTTGATTGTCAATTTGTTCAATTCACGATAGTCTATACACATTCGCATAGACCCATCTTTCTTCTTGACAAATAAGACCGGAGCACCCCAAGGTGAAGTGCTGGGTCTAATGAATCCTTTATCAGTCAAATCTTTCAACTGTGCAACCAATTTCTTCAATTCTGATGGAGCTAACTGGTACGGTGCCTTTGCTACTGGTGCAGCCCCTGGTATGAGATCAATTCGAAATTCAATAACTCAGTCTGGCGGTAATCCAGATAAGTTGTCTGGAAAGACTTCCGGATATTCATTAACAATCGGAATCAATTCCTCTTTTCTTTTCTCTTTCTTTACATCAATTACATAAGACAAACATCTCTGGCACTTCTTCCGAATACTTTTTTAAGCTTTCGTCACAGTTAAAATACTAGTATGGTGATTTTGGCGATCACCATAAATAACAACTGTTCCTTGGTCTGACAAAGTGATTATGATCATTTTCTTATTGCAAACAATACCAGCCTGATACTCTGCCAACCAGTCCATACCCACCACTACATCAAATTTCTTCATCGACATAGGAAATAACCGAATCGGTAGTTCACACCCCTCAATAACAATAATGCAGTTATTGAATATACTAGTAACAGTTTCCTGACTATTAGCAGTATCGACTACTAGTTTGTCATCAAGTAACACATAATTCAAACATGCAATTTGAGCAAACAATGGTGATACAAAGGAAAAGTTTGCACCAGAGTGAAATAACACCTTATCATGTTTAGAATTCAGGAGAAAGGTACCTGTCATTACATCTGGTGCAACCTCTGCCTCATTCTTGGTCATCTAGAAGGACCGTCCTCGTGCCCCTCCTTGCCCTCCTCTGGATACTGTGGGTCTTCCTCGTGTACCCGATACGTTACTCCCCATAGTCAACTGTGGAGTTCTTAACAACAGACAATTTGGTCGTATATGGTCCAGAGAATTGTAATTGAAACATTTTCGATTAGCTGGGTAACTTCTGGACAGATGGCCTGCTTCACCACATTTATAACACTTCCTTGGGTCTATCTTGCACTCACCCTGGTGAACCTGTCGGCATTGTACATAGACTTTCTCATCGACCTTCTGATCGGCTCTATTATCATATCTCATGGTTTTTGGCCCTTGAAAGGTTGATGAAGGCTTCTCCCATTTTCTTTTCTCCATAACTTTTCCATCTGATTGTCGATTCTTATTTCGTTCTGTTACTTCGGCCACATCCACAATTAATGAGAAGGTATTGGGGTTCATAGCAATTACAAACTCTTTGATTGATGGTTTCAAACCCTAGATATACCTTTCTACCTTGCTGGATTCTGATGAAATATAGTGTTCAGTTAATCGGGAGTATTCGATAAACTTCTCGGTATACTCTCGAACTGTTTCATTTCCCTGTTCTAACTTCATAAAATCCTCTTCCATTTGTCGTACCACAGTTTTAGGACAAAACTGATCATTGAATCGATCCACGAATCCTATCCAGGATAATGTTTGTAAAACATCCGTTCTGGCCAACGATTCAACTTCCCACCAAAACAGAGCATTCGATTTCAATACTGAAACAACAAATCTAACTTTATCAGATTCTAGACATCTGATAGTGTTGAACACAGATTCAATCTTCTTGATCCATCACATAGCTTTTACTGGATCTCTTTCCCCAGAAAAGGTTGGTGGTTTGTAAGCCAAAAATATCTTAATGTCTCCTTCTTTGTTGTGGGTGATTGGAACAGAGGGATGAACTTCCACTCTTTTCGTTTCCACCCAAGCCGGTATTCCCATGATGGATGTCAGAGTTTCCCGTTACTTCCCCATTTCCTCTGCCAGCATATCCCTGGTTACATATTCTGGGTGTGGCACCGATCTTTCCTGAACATTCCCAGAATGGGATTCTTCATGTTCAGGGTGTATTTCAGTCTGACCCCTTCCTTGTGACTGACTCCTTCCTCTGCCTCTTCCCCTTGGTCTTTCCCGACCTCTATTTCCGGAAGTGCTAGTCGAAAGATTAACAGGTGATTCTTCTCTTTCCTCAGATTTTGGACGAGCCGTTCTTTCAGATCTTCGAGTTCAGCTAGACATTTACAGATTTTAGTGTTAATAATCACGTATTCACATTCCCAAATATAATGAAGTGTTCAAGTTCAGATATGTACCTGTAAATTCATAATTACATTGGCCAGATGTAATTAAAATTTAYCTTACACAYTGTTCHTTYAACKCATCAWATTTATTTCCAATGGTGCTAACTATGTCCGGGACCCTTAACATGCAATAAAACAGTTTAAGTCTAGGTATCATGCTGTTGAATACCTAAATCTCTTAAACTCAGGCTCTAATACCACTAACTGTACTACCCCATTCCACACATTGCATGTAACATATACTTCATACACCAGAAATACATGTTGATACACTACATATGTCCCTTATTATAAGAATCTACCATTACAAAATACACGGTCCAAAAAGTTCAAAATTCAATTCTTGAACTAATCCAGTTTCAAAACTATACATATCATCAACAATTTTTCATGTAGATAAACACATAAGGAAATATTACATTTTTTCCTTCCCCTTACCGTCTGTCCTTCCTGCAATACATATTTAAAATCACAAAACGAGGGTTAGACCGAAAGGTCTAGTGAGTTATCCTATTTATGATATTGCAGGGTGAAAATCACCAAAACTTTTATGTAAAACAACTTTTCACATATATAACAAATATATGAACAAGTAAGTACATAATACCAATACCTTTCACTTTTCAAGCCAAATTCTCTGCTTGCAAACAATATATCAAATCCAAACAGGTTTGCACTAACCAGATTATCATAATGACATTTTTAAACCTTTCAAATCAAATAAGGTTTATTCAAAGGTTCAGGCCAAACCTGTTATCTCCTCCTCAATAACATCCAGACTATGATTTCCAATAAGAACCCTGATCCTAAACCTTTAATTCACAAAAAAATAAAGATTACAGACCACGATATTCTTAAGGGATATAATAGTAAGAGTTATATTACATAACAGCATACAAATGCCACCCTTATATCCAAATGTACACCTTTCCTTGATATGCCACCCTTATCCCATGGTACACCTCTCCTTGATATGCCACCCTTATCCCATGGTACAACTCTCCTTGATATGCCACCCTTATTTCCCCATCAAAATATTTCACAAAACAATTCCATATAGAGTAAATTCTCAACACTTTATTCATGCCATGACCGATTTAGCAATCCGGTCATTCCATAGTCGTATTCCTACTTCTCCGATTTAAACACTTATAATTCAAAGTTCATAAATCGCTCAATTCATAAACCGATTAACACAATTGATCGATTAATTTTTAAACCGGTTAAGACATGTCCGGTTTAATGTCTAATCTGCTTGACCCTTGTCCGGTTTAAAACTAAATCGGTTAATACATCAAGCGATTTATCTTTAATCGCTCTCCCTTTGTCCGGTTTAACTTTAATCCGGATGATACTTCACCTGGTTTTTCCTAATCCGGGTAACATATTTTTAACACAATTAAGACATGCTATTCAAGGTAATTTGCAAAACTTTTAACCACTTACCTTTTATTTGAAAACAACTTCTTGGAAATCAACTTGATCTTCAATCAAGAAATAATCCGGTCAAGTCTCTCTCTCTCTAAATCACTCAATAAAGGTCTCAAAATAGCAAGAAAATTGAAATGAAGGTTTCAACCTTCTTTTATACCCTTCCCTAACAGGGAAGGCGGCTACTCATCTCCATGCATCCAAATATCATGCATGTATGTTTTTATATATATCTATGCATATACCCAATTCCATGCACATACATCATGCATACACATACACACACATATATATAACATATATTTTTTTCATATTATGCATATATTACCTATGCATAAAATTTCACATATTAGTATGATCAAATATATAACAATTTATCATGCTATCACGTAATCATTTAACAGATAATCATATATTAATTACCTTGGGTAATAACCAAGATTCGGTTATCACATATCACACTAAACCATGACCCCAGGAAATGAGAAATATACACATATTATTGATAAGAACCTATGTACTAGAGAAACTACCGATATTTCATTCTGCTTTAAATTATACATATATAAATGTGGTTGAATCAAATATGGTAGTAAAAGAAAAATATTGTGATCATGGGATTTTCAGTTTATAGCATGACATATTAGGTCATCTAGGATCAACGATGATGCACATGATAATTGAAAGTACACATGGGCATCCATTGAAGGACCATAAGATCCCTCAAACAGGTAAAGTAATCCCATAACATCTTGTTCACTTGGAAAATTAATTGTAAGACCTTCTCTAATTGAAATAGAAAAGAAATCATCTATGTTTCTTGAAAGAATTCAATGTGATATATATGGACCAATCCATCCACCATGTGGACCATTTAGATATTTCATGGTCTTAATAGATGCATCAAGTAGATGGTCTCATGTTTGCCTCTTACCAACTTGTAATGTAGCATTTGCAAAGTTTCTTGCACTGATTATTAAATTAAAAGCACATTTTCCAGATTATACTATTAAAAAGGTGAGACTTGATAATGCTGGTGAATTTACATCTCAAGCATTCAATGACTATTGTATGTCTTTAAGAATTGTTGTTGAACATCCAGTTGTTCAAGTTCACACGCAAAATGGATTAGCTGAATCATTAACTAAACGTCTCCAATTAATAGCTTGACCATTGATAATGAAAACAAAACTAATTGTTTCTATGTGGGGTCATGCATTTTTACATGCTACATCACTAATTTGCATGAGACCAAGTGCATCTCATATATGTTCTCCTCTACAACTTGCTTTTGGTCAAGAGCCAAATATTTCTCACCTTAGAATTCTTGGATGTGCAGTATATGTCCCTATTGCGCCACCACAAAGCATAAAAATGGGCCCTCAAAAAAGGTTGGAAATATATGTTAGGTATGAAACATCTTCTATCATAAGATATCTTGAACCAGTAACGGTTGATGTTTTTACAACATGCTTTGCTGATAGTCATTTTAACGAGGCAATGTTCCTAACATTAGGGGGAAAAGAAGATTCAGACGAAGGATGTTTCATGGTGTGAACCGTCATTTTTATATCTTGATCCATGAACAATGTTGGTCCCAGCCGGATCTACAAGAGTTTATAGGTAACAATTTGTAGAAGGGGGAGGGTGAATACAAACACAACAACTTTCACTTTTAAAAAAAACTTATATTGATAAATAAGATCAATACATATTTTTACAGATTGTTTGTGTAAAAGATAAGATACAAAACTTATCTAAACAATCAAAGAAACATACAGATTACAAATAGCAATAAAGAAAAGACTTGCTACAAGAAATAAGTTAAGAAATATTGTGCTCTTCACTAGTTAAGGTGGTTGTCTTTCTCTTAGATAGAGAGTTAGAGGGAGGAGTATCTTCTTGGGTAAGATCTTCAAAGCAAGAAAGTTTGGATATGAGATTCAGAGGTCTAACTGAGAAGGAAGAACTTCTCAGCTATTTATACCCATTGCATTAAATGCAATTCATAAGGTACAAAACACGTGGCAAACTTTAAGAGGTGAGCTTGTCATTTGTTGCAGATATACATTATTTTGGCCGTATATGAACAGTATTATTTCACAAAGTAGGTAATCATGCTTGGAGACAATAAAGTGACTTCGTACTTTACTTTACTTTGAAAGGTATGGGTTTGTCCTTTGTGTGTAGAAGGACAAGACAAAAACTAATCTTGTTCAACAAGATTCAATTGATTGCTGACACTAGAATGATGCTGAAGGTCCCATCAGTGTTTGTTGAATCTTGTGTATATTTCACACTTATGTAGACGAGCTTGTTATCACTGAAAACCGCTTCAGATCACAAACTTGCTAGTCTCTATATTCAACTTCTATCTTTGATATCGCTGAAGGATTTGTGGTGTGAGTTTTGTCTTCCTGAAGGATACTGGTCTATGAAGGAATTACAATACATGTTCAACAATCACGAACAGACTCAGTGATGATCGCTGAAACTGAATACAAAGATAGTACACTTCATAAGGTAAAAAAGATCATCATCAAATCACCGAGAGAGAGGATCAACATACAAAGCAATGTGAAACAAAAGTTCAAAAGATAATGCGTGTGCAAGAAATTACAAATCAATTACCTGATACATTTATTGATACAAAAAGAATGACCAAATCGTATATACTAGCTGTGAATACTCTAGCTCGAGTTGAAGTCCCAGATGGATAATCTGATGTTAAAGTCGATCAAGAGTCTAAAACACGCCTGAATCATGGAAGACCATTAAGTTCCAAGGATAAAAATCCTCAAAAAAGAAAAGGTGCAGAAACTGCTAGTGATAATGAAAAAATTGTTCCCGGAGAAATTGAGATTATCAAAACTTTCCCAAAAGAGGAAAAATGGATGATATTAATAGAGAAATTGCAATTAATTATGGGCATATGAGTATAACTTCTATACGAGTATAATTTCTGATGTTAAAGTCAATCGAGGTGATACTCTTTAATTTGTAAGTAGGACAAATGTACAATTAATAGAGATTATGGTTTCAATAGTCTACTTACGAGTGTAATTTCTATAATAAAAAAAAGAAAAGAAACATGGCTCCTTTCAATTAATAGAGATTATGGTTTCAATAATCTACTTATTGTTTCAAATGCTTATCAAATATAACTTAAAACAATCAGGGATTACAGTTTACATTAATTGAACTTGCTGCAGCTTTTTGTACTTGCCATCAATATTTTGAACACTCAGCGGGTGTTATTTGTCATGAGTTTAGGTATTGCGCGTGTGCCAAATGCATATATAATGAACTACAAAACCTTAATCATTTTGTGGGAGCTTGATCTTCGGGGTATTTTTTGGCTAAACGTTTTTTGTTCACTCGGAATAATATGGAGAAAATTGATGTCCCTTTCATTTATGATAGTTGTCTTTATTTGGTACAAACTGATCTTTACTCATACCATCATCACCACAATGACAATCAATCCACTTCCTGAAATCTGCAAAGAATTAGTCTTTGTTGGCTACATCTTGATAGTATTAATGCTGCTTAAGGTTAGTTTAAGCTTAAACTGCTAACTTTATGGATAGCACCATTAACTGCATGTTGATTCACTTCATATGTAATGAGATATTGGATCGTATAGCTTGCAATGTAGTTTGAGTTGCTACTTAGGCTTCTTATTATTGCATAAAAATGCTTGACTGATTCTTGATTGATAACTTCGTTTTACCACATCCTTTTACAAAGAACCTTCTTCATGTTAATTGTGTATTTATTTACTAGTATGTATTATATCTTCTGATATTGTAATAGAAGCTTCTTCATGTTAGTTGTGTATTTGTGTTATAGATTAATAATTTCCTTCCACCGATTCATAGTTTGAAAGGGAAAAGTATGTTGATATGGTTCTTATGAACATGGAACCTGTTGAAATGGTTCTTATGAACATGAAACATGTTGAAATGGTTCATATGTATGAACATGGAACCTGTTACTTTTAATAATTGTCAAGCACAATGCAATGTTTGATCTTTGATTTATGATTGACATAATGTTTTTCTGAGCGTTTTGTAATTTAAGCAGGAAAATGCTAAATATTGTAAAAAATGAAATATATTGATGATAGATGACTAAGGCTTAAAGCCAACGATTAAATTTTTTGATGTTATATAGTGGAAATGGGATATATTGCTTTGAGCCATAATTGGGCTTTCAAGAACTCAAGAAATCAAAATTTGTCTGCCAATTATGGTTTCTCAATGAACCCTAAGATACTGCAAATTAAATCTAATAATATTTTCAGTGATGATAAAAAGCTAAATCTTGCTATCTATTTTATAGTGTCATATTTTAAGAGGCTCATGTAACACATTGGTGATGATCATATCCGTCTTCATGATGTTCAATAACATATCTTTACCATTTTAAAAGGTAGGTTCTGATATATGAGTTTGACAAACCGTTACTGTCATGTCTCTGTGCAATCGGACTACAAATATTCAGACGTTGACGGATATACATTAGAGGTCAAAGTCTCTTCATTCAAAAAGGAGGGATGGTAAGAAATTCGAATCTCTCTTTTGCAACATTGCAAACTAAGAGGTACTTAATGACTAATTTTGGTTTACAAATTACTTTAACCAGGGAACAAATTTCTTTTATGTGGAAATAAATGGAAGTGTCTAATGATATTCCCTATATTCTATAAATTTCTCTTTCTTCACTACAAGGAAATTGGCTTTATAGGATGTCAAAATTGTTCTACATTTTCTAATAGACTGGATTTATAGGACTTAAGTTCAATTGACTCTCATTCACTAAGGTGACGGTTCATCATATTTGCTTTATCTCAGACAACAATTCTTGAGGTGGCTATAGATTTCTCTTAAGTTTACAGATCATGTTATATCTGATGAAATGTTATGCTTTGTTTCTTCAACTTCTCCATCGTCATTGTCGCTGCTTCATATCTACTGTTGTTGCAACCTTGATGAAAGAAAATAACCTTTTCTGTGTGTCAATGTTATAGATCATAACACTTCTGTTATTCAACTAAATGTTTTGTAGATGGAGTAAAGAGTTAGTCTCCAATATGTAAGTTATTACATTCTCTTTTTATAGGTTTTGGGTTTTGCTTCTTAATGTAGGTATTGTATGTAGATTGTGAGAAACCATTATATAGAGATGATGTTTGAAATTCCAAAGCCACCTTCACATGATTGCAAAATCTGTTAGTGGCATGAACATATGAAAAAACACTCTCTTATTTCACTTGGTTCAAATTGCATATTTCATAACTGCCATTCATATATTTTACATACAATCTCAACGTTTTCCTATTTTTTGACGGTAACCATGTCCATCGGTTTTCTTGATTGACATTTGCGGGCGGCTAACACAAAAAGGTTTTGAGGTTTAATTCTTACCCGACTTTGATCACATCGAAACACTAGTCCATCTATCTTTCTATACGTGTGAAGATATTGGAAAGTTCACACCTGTTTATATATGCTGTAGTGGTTGAAATTTCGATATGAAAAGTTTTTATATGTTGAATAGTACTAGATTCTTTCTCCGGGAGTTTCCAACTCCATCTCCTCTTAACATTTGTTGATTTGTAGCCTTTCAATATGAATTTTTTGTAGGGGGTTTAAATAACCTTAATTGTATTATTTTTTAAAGGGGGTTTTAATTCATTGTTGAGGTATTTTTATGGTTTTTGTTGGTTAGTTATTCAACGACATCTTTCTATGAGACAAATTATAACAACGTTTGGTTTGTTTTGGTTTCTATATAGTGTAAGAATTTTTTTTGTCGAATTTCGTTGTTTATAAGAATTTTTTTGATTGTTTTCGAAGTACCTTTTTGAGTTATTGGTTGATGTTCCCACTATTTTATGTTATTTTGGAGATCCTTATAAAGTCTACCAAATGCACTATCATACCCCAAATTTTTTTGACTTATGGAAATAATAAGATGAGATCTGAACTTTTAATCTATCCGTGGTAATTAGAACCATAACTTTTATCTATTCAAATATATTAAGTTGTGGAGATTAAACACATCTAAGCGTTGTAATGTCTTAAAATCTTTTTAAACAAAACCATCGAAAATTTAGGGGTTGTTCGGTTCAATTTCTATTAAGACCTGTATGGATAAAGTTGTATGTATTGATAAAGTTGTCTCTATGATAACAAATAAATTGTTATTCAGTTGTTGTGCTGAATAAACAATATAAATGTCAAAAATAACCATTTTACCCCTAGTCTATATTTTTGTTGAATCAAATCATATTTTGATAAAAATGTTGAATAAATAACTTTTAATTATAAAAAAAAACAAATTAAACATTTTATTTAAATAAAAACCACATCTCTTTACAACATTTCATCAAACATCTTATATCCTAAAACATATAATAACCCCCTCTACCCTTTTCTAAATTACACATGAGGAGACCCTACCACTACCATTTGATTTCTAAGCAAACCACACCCACATAGCAATCTTCATAGTTGGAAACCATTATTCAGACTTCTTGATTGGGTGGTGGTGCAGACTGTTTCTTCGTTTTCTGGATGCTGCTAATCAGTCAAACCTTTCACCTCCATCTTCTTCGTTCTCTAGGTGTTGCTTGGTCAAACAAAGAGGATGGTACATATGGTTGGGTATTATTAAAAATTCGAGTTAGGTTTTGATTTGATTTCAGAGTCTGGTGACAGAAGTATGGCGTGAAGCTGGGTTGAAGGTGGAAAGAACGGAGATGGAAGGAGTGCAAATTGTGAACTGGGTTGATCAAGATGGACCGAGGTTGAAGATGAGAGGTTGAAGGGTAGTTGGGGAATTAATGGAAAATTAAATGGCTGAGTCTAAAGGAGTGTGTGTTACCAGCTGAGTGATTAAGTCATGGACTGACCGAATAAGCCACAACTGAACGGCTAGTTATGGCTGACCGAATAAGCCATATAAGCTATACAACCCATTAAGCCACAACCGAACAACCCCTTAAAATCGTTTATATTCATGCTTCCCGCTGCATTACACGGGTTCTCAACTAGTGTGTGTGTATATATTATATATATATATATGTCCAATCAATGGAGAACTGATTAGTTTGTGATAATTTTGAGATCCAATCACAACCACAAATCAATGGATAAATTAAGAAACTAATATTTTTGGTAATTTGACTTAAAGTCGTAATTAAAGAACATTTTAGGTATTTTAATATTTTTTTATCTCTCCTCTCTCTCTCTCTCTCTCTATCTCTCTCTTACCTCCCGCCTCCGACGAACAACACATGTTATACCTAAAATACACCAAGACACCACGTAAACTTTGAGATCGTTGTGATATCAACTGTGGTACCGTTATGATACCAACTGTGGTACCATTGTGATACGAACAAGATGACCGGAGGAGGTCACTGGAGTGGTGGTGGATGCCGGAGAAGGCCATCGGATTTGGTCCATGTGTGTTCGTGTGTGTGTATATATATACATATATTAAAATAATTCAACTAATTAAAGTAAATTGAATAATCAAATCAACACAATTTACTAATTTACTATTTATTTTATTTTAGTAAATAACATTAATTATCTAAAATGATTGACTCATATTGGAATTCATAGTTACCACAAACTATATAGTTCTCATTTAATTAAGCCCATATATATATAGAGGGAAGATCAAATGGTAACCAACAATTTGTGTTAACTTTGCAAACCATATCAACCAATCAAATTTCATTCTTCTAGTAGGTTTATGTCATATTCACAAGTTAATTACAAGGGTATTTCAGTAAATTGATTTGATATGTAACTCCCAAACAATTAATGGGGAGTTACAAATCATCAAATCAATTTACATATGCATTTATAATATTAATATATATATATANCCAAACAATTAATGGGGAGTTACAAATCATCAAATCAATTTACATATGCATTTATAATATTAATATATATATATATATATATATATATATAAAATATATTTTTTAATCTTGATTTTCCATGTTCATTGTTTTATGAGTTTTTAAATCGCATAGGAAACACTGTAGTAAAATTTTCGGTATCGATCAAACTAATATGGATAAACACAATGGAAAAGAAATCAACAACAGTGAGAAGATTAAAATGGTTGATGATGACAATTGGAGTTCGAGTTCGGGAAGTGAAGAAATTAACCAAAGCGAATGTCTTGGTAATAGATTAATATTTTTATTAGAAAAACGAATTATGTTCATTACGATGTGTTGTGTTTTTATATTTCATCTTGTATTGATAGTTTTTTTTTCTTTAATTGCACCACGTGTTCATAACATATATTTTATGTGTTCATACTATTTCTACGATAATCTCTCACTATGTGGCTTGTTCATGTTCATCACTCGTTCATACTGTGTTCATATTTCTACGATATTTCTACGGTACTATTGTTCAT
>NC_037543.1:12180607-12205262 GCF_001531365.2 Cynara cardunculus var. scolymus
ATATTTCTACGGTACTATTGAACAAGGGGTGAACAACCATATAAGATCAGAAACACATATGAACAAGGGGTGAACCTTAAACGGTGTGGATGCAATGCATGTATAAAACTCCAATTGATAAAGTATCGCTCTTGAATGTGTTTATAATGAATGAACTATTATTCACAAGCTGTTCATATCGTGTTCATACCTGTTTTATTATTTATTTCCTTTCGTATAGCAGTTATTCTTATTATGTTCATATTGTGTTCATAAATGCTATGCAGTCCAAATTTATATATATGTCAAATTTTTTTTCGTATTTGACACAATGATTAATATATATATATATATATATATATAGTTGTGTTCATATGGTTCATACATTAACAAAAAAATCATAGAATTTTTGATTTTGTAACTCCTAATTAATTAATGATATGGGAGTTACATACATTTTTTTTTTACCTAAATACCTCTTTCAACATTGTTCACATATCTTTATGCAATTTTAAATTTAAAAAAAATAAGTTTTTATCATGATTAATCACAACCGTTTATTGAAAGATTGAAAAGCCAAGATCGGTTAACAAAGTTAACACAAAAACTTTGGTTAACATTTGATCTTACCCCTATATATATATATATATATATATATATATATATATATAGGTTGGATTCACGTGAGACCAAATGTTTTTCGTGAGACCCGTAAGACCAATTTATAATCATTGATCAACTTTATAAGTGAATGATCTAATGGTTTAAATTGTACGATGACAATTTTGTGATTATTGAGAAGTCTCGTGGCATTTATGAATGTTTAGATTTTCTTATTATAGATCTAATCCAAAGGTTGTAAATTGGTCTTACAGGTCTCACGAAAAACCATTGGTCTCACATGATCCCAAGTCTATATATATATATTCGACAAAAATCAATGAAACTTTTATTATCGCACATCTTTTTGTCATTTTATATAACAATTAATATCACGATTTTTTTCATTTTCTGTTTTATTGTATATATAAAAATTATATTATATATATTTTTTTATTATATACATGATAAAGGGGTATCCCTGTTAACAAGTAGTGATTAATACGTATGTATTGAGAGGGTTATTTTTGAAAAAGCCATTTTTATTGGCTATTTTTGTAAGGTTAAAATACGTGAAATAGAACCTATTTTTATAAATTTCGTTATTATAGTATTTTACTTTCAGTTTTTGTTATTACATCAATGTACTTTCAAAATATTTTTTATTAGGTCATTGTACTTTCAAAAATTTACCCGTTATAGCATTGAGTAATCTTTTAAATTAAATTTACCCATTATATCAGGTTTCTTTGCCACCTCATCGTCCACATAGGCTATTCACATGTACGATAGTGCTGACATGACATTTTTATTATAACATTGTACTTTCAAAATTATTTTATTATAACATCACCAATTTCTATTACAATATTATATTTTTAATTTTAATATTTTTATCATTTAAACATTGTAAATTTAATCAACTATATTTACTAAAAATTATAATATCAGAAATTAAACATGTTTAGAAAAAATCATTATTTCACGAATAAAAATATTCATAAAAAACCATTCGTTCATCGAGTTCATCGTGAATTTCATTACTTACTTTCTAATGCCAAAAACTAAACAAATGGATATCTTTCTAAAAAACCATCCTATTTCACATTCGTCTAACAATGTTATTTAATCAAGTGGAACCGCCTTGTCACAACTACTACCTTCTACATCTTTCTCAACACTATTTTTTCGTAGGTTGTTCAAAGTTATCCTCTCACTTGGCCTCTTTTTTTCTTCGAGATGAGCTTTGGTCGTGACTCCACTTGAGATGGTTCCTATTCAAATTAGTAAACAAATTAGTATGCAATTGATATATAAAATTAGTATGAAATTCGAAGATTTTACATTACCTTTTTAACACTCTTTTGTGAACCCGTTCCGCCTCATGTACCCCCTTCACTGCTTTGTCTACGAAAATTAGTCCTAGGACTGCCTAGTGGTCTGACATCTTTCAATGACGCATCTTTTTTTATCATTCTTGCATGATCTGCTGTTAGGACCTACCTCATTACACTTCGTACATGTCATTCTTCTTCCTTATCTTCCAATCTATCCTGTTGAAGTCAATAATCTTTCCATTGCATCCCTTCTTCTTTTAAGTTTTGGCCTTTCAGGCAATCTTCTTGGCAACGGCGGCAAAGGGCTGATGTGATTGGTTTTCGGCCACATTTTGATTCCGTTTAAAGGTCTTAAATGATGATTGTATGACTGAATAAACATGTTTTTTCTGAAACAATTTGGAACATAACCATCTGGAATCTTGTTTACGTACAAGATCGCAGCCATAACATGGGCACAAGACAAACCCGATTAAGATCATTCAAAAACTTTTGATGCTCAAAAGCCATCAAACCTTCTTCTCTCACATTATCATGCTTTTCTCCAATATATTCTTGTGTCACTAAACCATGCCCAATTTTTGTATGTGTCTAAATTCAATTATTTACCCAAAAGTACCTTTTCGAAATGCTGGAGAGGAAGATGCATCTTGGGTTGACATATAGTGCGACTTGTCAGAATCCTCTTGAAAGATAGGGGTGCCTTCGGGAACGCGGACACAGGTGGTGCATGGCTGTCAATCTTCGCCTTCGGATATGTGATCTAAAGAAGGAGCATCAGAAACATCATCACCATCACTAAATGAACTGTCACTATATTTATCATTACCATCTTATCTCAAGTACTCTGTTAAGTCTTCAGTAAAATCATCTAAATACAAATCAATTATCTCCCTACTTTTGAGTCCATATTCAATAAAAATCTTACAATCCACATTACATTTAAGCTTTCTTAAACCATTTCTAAGCCCTAACTAGGTTTACAAAAATATATGTTTTCACACAATGTGTGTTTCATTCTTCAAAAAAGCAACAAAATCCATGTATTCCATGTTGCCAATGTCAAAAGTTTCATAAAATTTTCTCAACCCATTAGCATATTCAAGTGGCTAAAATACAAAAACACCTGTATAATGTACCTCGAAAGATATTGATGAAGATGTCATCCTGAAGATAAAGAAACATAAAGAATTTAGCATCTGGGATAACTTAAAACAGACAAAAGAACCATAAGTTGAATATAAAGAACCATAAGGACAATAAATGTACTTCCCATTCCCATACTGTGTAATCAACATTCTCAGACTCGGGCACAAAAGTTTTCTCAATAAGAATTAATATAGTCATACACCTTATTATGTTTTAATTGGATTACATATTTTGGTAGCATTCTTTGTGTTTACCTTGGTATCATTCCAACCGATAAAAAAATGATAAATATTGTTGTATGTAAACTTGTTCTAACCAACGACAAAGCTACGTCTTTATTGTTGTAAGAAAGCTTCTGCTGGCCAGTTAACACAGGCCTCGTGCAGAAAACCAAATCATGGGTTTTCAATTATAGGAAGTCCGGCAGGTCCCGGTGGTAGAGGGAGGAAGGTTTTGGTCAAATATCTTTTGAATTTGGAAAGGCAGCAGAGGTAAAACACAAAGAGAGCCGAGAATGTGATGAGAAATAAAAACGAGAATGTGGATTCAGTTCCAATGATATCTTTAAACTCTTAATCAAAGCCCCTCTTTTTCTAAGCTTGTCATTTGAAGATAACCTTGCATATAAATTGGCTCTCTTGATCAAGATTGGGTATGAACATAGAACTAAGGAACTGGCTTTGGCAATGGCATCAATATGCAGAACTAGTTGTAAGAATATGCAGGAGGTGATTAGCCTATTCTTGAATTATGGGTTGACTTGTGAAGAAATTCTTTCCATGGGAAAGAAGCATCCACAGGTATTGCAATACAATCATAAATCAATGAAACAGAAGCTGGATTACTTAAATGAGGAGATGGGTTGTGAAGTAGAGAGATGTTGGCTTTTCCTGCATTTCTTGGTTATGGATTGATGGAAGGATTAAGCACATGTTTGAATCTAAAGGGAAATTTTTGGGTGAAGGTGTAAGATCCACCCTTCTAAACATGTTTTATGTGCTAATTGTGTAAAAAGAGTATTTGCTAACATGCCAAGTGTACTAGTGAGCTATAAGTAGAACCCATAGTTATAATGAAATGTAAGAGGTAATTTTGGTGCTAACACCTCACAAATGACGCAATTAGATGATGTGAGGATTCAATATACAAAGTACATTGCCTAAATGGAAATCGGGTAGGTAACTAGAGCACCTAAATGGGAAAAATTTACCTAAAACTTGGACGGATGATGTAAATGGTGATGTAAAGGTTGGAACACCTTTTAATAAGTTAATATGAAGTGTTAGAAGTAAATGAAGTCGAAAAAGTTGCGTAGATTGCATTTTATGCAAGTTTTACAAATTACGTTTCTTTTTTTTCGGTAAACTACACACACAACACTCAAACTGGAGATGTTTGATGGGATGTTAAGCTTTGGAACTAATTTTTTTGGACCTATTAGGAGTTGTTTTAGGTGTCGAAATTTTTTTACGGGATTCCAAGATCAAAATCAAAAACTACAATGTATAAAGTTTGACTTTTGAAAGTCAAACTTGGCAAATCATGGAATTACTGTATAAAATGAAAGGGGCTTTTACTTTTTTTTTAAATTTTATGATGTTTAAGGATGAAATTATGAATTTGGAACCATTTGGAGGTGATTTGGGTAGAAAAACATCAAAAATGGATATTTTAGACTATAAAAGTCACTTTGTTTTGCAGCAACTTTGAAAATTCGTATAAAATCAAAGAAATATCCTGAAATGGTGAGACTAGTTCCATGTGAAATATAATTTAGTCTAGTTTAACTCATATATAAAAGTCATTGAGTAATTTTGAGGTTAAGTGGGGTAAGACAGGGATAGAAAATAATGCTATAATAAGAAAATTAAAGTATGAAAGTTAATTAGTCATGAAACTAAATAGAGTTATATGCATCCAATGCTCATGAAACTTAATGTACATACTCCAGGAGATATTGGAGCTTGTTTGGTGCTTCTGGAAGGTATCATAGTGTGTAAACATGAGGTTGGTGATTATGGGTTAATTAGACATTTTATAACCATGGTGTTACAAAAGGATTGTCGATTAACAAGCTATTTAGCATGTCAACTGCAAGATTCTCCAAGAAGCATGAAAAGAAGTTTCTTGTAACCAAAAGCAAGTGAACCTTCTCCCATTTTTTTCCTTATCACCTACATAGTTTTTTTAATTATGTTATGTTGGCTGCTTGTTTTTCTTGACCAATTCTTTGTTGGCAAAGGTTCCTCTTCAATGAATTTGGTGAATTTTCTGTATTGGCCGACTAAACTATATTAGATTGCCATAAATGTTGTTTTTAGGAGCGAAGAACTGTGACATCCTCAAAAAAATAAAAATAAAACCTATTTGAAAGATATCATAAAGAAGAAAAATAATAATAATACAATAGGAAGATAGAACCCAACGAGAAACTTGACGAAAGCTAGGTCTCAAAATAACAACACCCAACAAAGGGGAATAAGTGAAACGTTTACAATCAATAACAAAAGAGACGATGCATAACAACCTAACAATCTAGACAATTTTATACCAAGATTAGGGACGGGTGTTTCTACCATCTCAAACAAAAAGACACGAAAATCAACCATGAATGTAACGCTCGAAAACAGCAAGCGTTTTAATCTACAAAAATGACCATTACGAACAACATCTCCTCAACCCTTTGATACCCCGCCGCTAAAGGGACCTGATAGGCAAGCCAAAACAAGAAGAGGTGTTAGGCTTACGCCTACTGAGCTCAACAATATAAATAATGCATTTAAAAGAAGGGCCCTTAAAACAAATATAACATTATATGAAATTGACGTAACTTAAAACAGTTTAGAGGAGGGGGGGGGGAGATGGTGAGTTCAAAACATACGAGGTGGGGCCAAAACATCTGAAGATGACGGGGAAGACCCGATTTCCGTTATTTATGACGAAACACGAAGTAAGTCATAGATCAACGTTATAGAGCATCACTTACAGGTATAAAACCATTGACATCAACCTAAACTAGTCATGTAGTCGAACGTGATCTTAAGCTAATTACCTCAGAAATTACATAATAATCACAATGTCTATTTTCGAGTGGGAGTGAGAAGGTGATTTGGAGATTTCATAATAATCGCAAAGTCTAATACCAACTTACACCATCGTTCACACGTACGCAAATAAAACGACATCCTAGCCAAAGATCCCTTTTCATCCTAGTGAAATGCTTAACTACGCCATCTTAAGCATTTAAACCTCTATTTCTCACTAAAGTTGAACATAAGCCCCTTTTATTCACATGAAGTATTTTCATATGCTCACAAAGAACTTCTAATGTAGAACATGAGGGTGTTGAGTCTTAGGGCCAACGATACTTTGAAATAATTATTTTACCAAATGATTAAAACCATCTTCTCCAACCTCATATTTTCATTATGGACGAGCACTCTAAGTTTACTCATTTGGACCATCAAAACCTCCATTTCAACAAGAAGTAATTACGTAAAATTAGTGTATAAGGCAAGAAATGTGCATTGTTTCATTTAGTGAAAGTTTTCATGAAAAGAAAAGGTTGAACTCACATCGTAGGATTTAGGGGAAATCCTAAGTTTCGAACTAAATGACTGACGGAAGGGACTCAGGCACAGCAGGATCTTCTCCTAATCCGAGAGGCAGCAGCTACAAAAGAACCCAAAAGTGAGGGAGAGCCAGGAGAAGTGAAGAGCAGCCCAGCAGGGTCTGCTGCTACGCGAAGGGAAAGAAGGAAACAAGGCAGCACCGATTTGCTGCTTACTGGTTGTTGCAGCTGAACGAAACACAGCAGTTAAGCTGTCTGCTGTTTGCGAAATCACAGCAGCGGTGCTGTCCGGGCAATGCAGACGAAAGATGGTATAACAGCCGACTGTTATGGGCGATACACAAGACGAACCACCCAGACAGGTGGCTGCTCGGCGAGAAAACAAAGCAAACAACACAACAGGGGCTGCTGTTTGCTGTCTAACCGTTGGCTGTGCTGTCTGTTGGCTCTAGATGCAGTTTCGGCTGGACGAACAGGCGGTGCGGTTGGGGTACGATGCAGACGTGCATAGTCCAGAGGCACTGCACAGACCCGACCGGCAGTAAAGTCTCTCCGGCGACCGTTGCCTCTTCCCGTGAACTTTTCCTTAGCCGGGTGAAACACAGCTCCCTCCCCTTTCTTCCTCTTAACCAGCGGCTACAGAGCTTGCTTCCCTGACCGATTTCTCTCTTCTCAGAGGGAAAAGTTCACCCACTCACTGAAATGCTCTCCTCTTCCCCTCCATTTACTTTCTCCCTTTAACTCCTCCTCCATGAGACTGTAGGCAAAACCCCAAAGATAAGAGTAGGAACCTTTTATTTTTATTTTTATAGGTAAAGGGGTCTATGGGTAGGACAAGATGGCAACAACTACCCTCCCCCTCTCCTCTTGACTTTCTTACCCCACTAAATTTAAAATTACCTTCCCAAGGAATTTAGACATATAATCATAAAAATATGTACACTAAAGTAAGACCTGATAACAAAAGGAAAGATCTAAATCCCAAAAAAATATAATACATATAACCACAAATGAACACATACCTCACCAATGGGACGTAAATCTTGACGTGACAGAGTAGAGAATATGAAATTTTTTTCGGGTGTTACAAGAACTGCAAGAGTCATCATTTCTCTTATGATGACATTGGGAAAGCAGAGATTAAGATTTTTTTTTTCCTTGAATGGATTTTCTATAGATTTTGCTTGCTTCAGCTTTTGTTTTCCTTTTTGCATAGGTAAGAAAGCAACAGCATTGATCCCGAAATGGTAGTCTTCTTTCCTATCTTGTAATTTTATGGATTCAATAGTTACCAGAACAAAGGGAAAGACCATTTAGGTTTGTTCAAAAGTTTTTTTAATCGGAGATGGAAATCAAGAGTGAGTGAAGAGAGTCAATACTCTGTTATTTATCAATATTAACACTTGACTTTACATAACAGAAACTGAAATAGACAAACTACACTTATCTTCTTTTTTATTAAACATAGATTTTCTTTTCGATTGAACTTGAACATAAAAGCTCAACTTTTTATTTTTCATTATCTTCTTTTCCTTTTCACTTGATACTAGTTGAACAAGAGAAGACCTTGGTAGAAAGGCAAGACCATTTGCGAAAAAAATTCAACAGGGGATATTGAATATAGGGGACAGAACCATGATCATGTGAATGTAAGAAAGAACTCAAGTCTGTGATGGTAAACTCCATGGAATTGTTATATGACTTGTTGCAACCAATTAATGCACAGTTTAACTCTACAATCAATTAATACATAGTCACAGTAAACATCAGGCAAGTCTACGAGGGAAAGCAAGTGTACATATACATCCATTGTTGTAAAACATATTGAACTTACCGCTTGAAAATTGAAGCACTGAGGAAGTCAATTAAGAAGATGATGAGGGTCGATTAGGGTTTACATTCGATCAAGAAGAAAATGATGAGGGTCAATTAGGAAGAGGATGTTCGATTGAGGGTGATTGAGTTTGAGGGTGAATGAACAATCGGGTTTAAGAAATGTATTTTTTTTCTTTTTAAAATATTGTTTTTAAGTTAAAAATTTCTTTCAAATGACATGTAAGCTATCCATATGTAACAAGTTATCCTATATGACTTCTATGTCATTTTAAGTTTGACACGTCAACAAAGAAAAACTTGTTCAAAAGGTAATATGTTATTCAATGCTATAATGGATAAACTTTTGAAAGTACAATGTTCTAATAAAAAATATTATAAAAATACATTGCTATAATAAGAAAAACTATAAGAAAATTTATAAAAATAGATTGATGTTTTTTTGCCTTTTTTGTAAATCCATTTTTAGTTTGGTTATTTTGGTGAAGAAGCCATGATCAGTTGGTGGTATTCTTTTAGATAGTGTTTGGTATGCAGACTGAATAAGACAGGACAGGACGGGACGGTACAGGATAGGACGGGACGGTACAAGACATGACGGGACGGTACATGATAGGACGGGACAGGACATGACTAATTGTCTGTCCTATGTTTGGTATGACTAGCACAGAACAGAACAAAACTATTAAAATGACCATATTACCCCTAAATATTGTTCAATGTTATTTTATATCATATAATAATTGTAAAACGACAACAAATCAACCAAATATTGTTATTTTAACTTTAGTCCCATGTTGTTCCACCTTTTTTGGTGGAACAAGAAATATCAAAATTTGTCTCATTAAAATTAAAAATAGTCTAACATTGTCCCATGTTTTTTTGTCCATGGTTTGCCATATATGGAACTATTTTTTTTGTCTTATCCTATCCCATATAGTTTGCATACCAAACACATTCTAATTTTTTAACATCGATTATTTATAAGTCAAAAAACGGTTTATTTTGGTGATTTTGATTGCGGTTTCAGTTGGTTATTTTTATACGAAGCGGGAAGGAAATATGAATGGTGGTGTGTGCGTTATCCGAATTCTCAATCCCCACCCATTACCACCATCTGCCGCCACCACTTCAACGCTAAACCACCGAATCAAACCCATCTACGCCAACGCTGCAGAGACTAATGAGATTAGGGTTTGCACTAACAGAACATGCCGGCGACAAGGCTCAATGGAGTCCCTTCAAGTCCTCTCAGGCATCGCTCCACCCAATATCACCGTCAATTCCTGCGGTTGTTTAGGTCGATGCGGGGCCGGACCTAACCTCGTTATCCTCCCTTCCGCGACCTTTGTGAGTCACTGCGCCACTGCTGCTCGTGCTGCTGAGATCATGGCAATCGTAACTGGTTTTGATTTGGGGAGCTGGAACAAGAGCCTAGAGGCACTTTCCATCAGGAAAAAAGCTGAGGTTCATATGGAGAAGGGTGATTTCGCCACGGCTGAGATTCTGTTATCGCAGGTTTGTTGATTCAATGCGTTTTTCAACTGCAAAATTCATGTAGGTATTGTTGGAAATTGGAACTTTGGATTGCATTTTGTACCAAGTAGTTTTTAAATTTTACCCCAAAATATGAATAACTAACATCAATTTATCCTCCAAAGTTTGCAATCAATTGTAAATTTATAGATATTGTAAGTTTGTTGCACACATTTCAACAATTTAGAGAAGTCCTGAATACGTCCATGGTGTGGCGTATTCTGATGATTTGACATCTTCTTCATATTTAGACTGATCCGATGTAGTTAGGATGCAACCCATTTTTCCTCAAAAATCAAATGTGAATTTTGCTAGAAATTTGACTATTTTGTAGCATTTGTTAAGAACTTTATTGCAGTAACTAGTTAATTTTAATTCATCTAAAAACTTGAATAATTACTATCCGTTCTTCTTGTTGAGAATTAGTCCATTTGACCTCATCAAATTGTAGGTATTTTTTCTAATTACTTATGAGGTTGAATTAATCCCTTTTTTCTAATTGAAAGTTGAGGCAGATTTTGATTAGAGATTTGACTATTTGATTTATTTGTTATGATCCTTTAATGTAGTTATTATTTTATCTCAAAGCTGCAAAGGATTAATGTCAAATTTTACTTGAAATCAATCCATTTAACAACAGAAGTTAAACTACAACTTTTTATTTTTGTGGAGATGTGAGATTTTCTTTATTTTAAGAGCTAATATTGGATAATGATTTCTTGCCGGGGGTCTTCACGAAACCGACTGCTCTACTCAGGTCCGCATGCATCCCATCCCCATACCCCACCTCCGGGTGAGACATACCATACTCGCTTTGTTTGGTTTGGTTATTGGATAATGATGTCTCAATGGCGGGGCAGAAAAATTCAGGTTTTTCCAAAAAATTGGATAAAGCTTACCGGAAGTGTATATATTAGAGAATAGATAATTCAGTAGGCAAGGTCAGGTTCTGTTGGAGTCCCACATCGGCTATGTTTGGACTATTTCTTCCGATATATGTTGGAACCTCCCTTCTCTCCTCTAGGGCTGTTTTGGAGAATAACCTAATGAGGTTCCACATGTTCCGACTTGAGAGTGACTAAAAATAAAGAAATAGAAGGCGATTGCATCTATATTCATAGTCTCAATATGGGGAAATTTCTGTTTCACATGGGGGATTGATTAAGCTATATGATTGAGAGAATACTCCGGAAGCCAAATCTACGTCCAGATATTGGCTGTCAGCCATGAGCACTTTAATGCAATCGTTTTTTTTTTTTTGTAAGGGTGTCCGGGCCAAAGCCCGACTAATCCCCGGCAAATTTGGAGGCTAAACATGGCCCCACTTAAATGTCGCCAACACTCCCAGGGCTCGAACTCGGGTTCATGACTATGCCATGCCCAAGCCTTTACCACTAGGCTAAACACTTAAATGCAATCGTTTTTGACGGAAACAACCACTCTACTCTTCAAGTAGAAGTCAAGTCTACTTACATCTTAACTTGAACCAGCCATATATAATATAATTTTAAATATATACTAGCGATCTATAGATAGAAGAAGTTGTAGGAAGCTTTTTGTTAGGTGACAAGGGTCCAAACCTTTGCATCATAAATTTTTCTTCGTTTATCTTTTTTTTTTTAAATAACAAAACCCAGTTCAATAAACAGAAACCTAATTATGTTTTTACTTTTACATGGATTCTATTGTTTGCTTTTGCTTTGTTTTTCAAACATGAATGATCTAATGTTTGAATAATTGGATGTGTATGTTTGCCATTGTCTTTTACATGAAAACTAATAAAAACCGGACAAACGCGGAACCAACCAAACCGGTTCTACACAGTTTGGCCAATTTTGATTTGAAATCGTGTCAATCAAATCTTACTGGTTCGACCGAGATTTTGCCTCTCAAACCATCTGAACTGGACTGTGAACACATCCTCACCCTTAGACATTTTAAACACCTGCCAACAGCATTTTTCTTGCTTTTATTATAGTTTATTTGTCACTTCTGTTTTATCTTTAT
This sequence comes from Cynara cardunculus var. scolymus, assembly GCF_001531365.2. Classification (NCBI taxonomy): domain Eukaryota; kingdom Viridiplantae; phylum Streptophyta; class Magnoliopsida; order Asterales; family Asteraceae; genus Cynara; species Cynara cardunculus. Next base: position 12,192,620 of record NC_037543.1, read on the forward strand.
CATTTTTCATGCAAAAGATGAGAGGGGCACAAGGATATGCTTGAAAAGGGTCCACAAAGTCACTTTTTGTGTGAATTAATATATATATATATATATATATATATATGTGTGTAGGCGAAGGATCGTGTGAGAAGGGAAGTTATGGTGAGAAGTGTAAGAAGAGATCTAAACCCGTTGATCACTTTAATTCTCATGTCCCACCCATGAATTGCGCTTTAGAAGGCAATTGATCCGGTGCACCTCATTAGTGTTGACATTCATTTAGGATTAATCCAAGGGTGGAGATCTCTTCTTACGCTTCTCACCATAACTTCCCTTCTCACGGGACCCAACCCTATATGTGTGTGTGTATATTGAAGAATATTTCTCTAATAAGCATAATTGTTAGAAAGTTCCTTTAATTTGTGAGGGGATGAGGTATGACAGATAATCTGAGGTGGGGTTTATTAACCTGTGCTTATTTGTACTTTTCTGTTTGATATTAATTTCATATGATTATTGAAACATCCACAAGGAAAGTTTGGTTTTTGGAACTCTGATCAAGACATCTCTTATTATTGCTGCAGGCCTTAGATCTTAATCCAGTTGGTGGAATTCATCACATATATAGACACAGGTTTGAGATGCTTATTATCTTTATAGACATCCAAGTTTTGTTGAACTAAGGAAGCCATGTTTACAGCTATAAAATTAGATCATATACTCTTGTCAGTTTATCAAATCGGGGTCTTTATGGAAACAGCCCCTCCACGGTAGAGGTTAGGTTCGCATACAACCCACCCCGACTCCACCTCCGGTGAGATATACTGGGTTTGAGGTGCACATTAACTGGGTCTTTTAAGCAACAAAAAAAACTGGTCCTTCCTTTAACCAGACTGGGCCGACAGTGCTAACCAGTTCTTTTGGTTTTCTTTAATAACAAACAAATATATACAAAAAATAAATAATCAATTATTTTAATAAGTACCTCAAACTTTCATTTAAAGAAATACTAATTCGTTAAATTATGACGTTGTAAACTAAGTAATCATAGAAATACAAATTATAAAATTCTTTTGATGTCTTTGATTTTTTGAACTTGAAGCCTTCTCCATATCTTAAATTTGATTTGTGTCTTCTCAATAGTCTGCGTTTTCTCTTGCGCCTTCTTCCTCAATGCTTGGCAATTCATCCATCCACGTCCATGTTAGCAGGGTTGCATATTGATTTCAAGTGTCTTCATCTTTGATGAAATCATCTTCAATTTCTTTGAGATCCGGTTCAATTGAAAGTTATCCACTCATTGATAGTCGTATAGTCCTTCAAGCAAACACATATTTCCGTCGGTTCATCGCCAAGCCTTGATCTCCATTCGCTTATTATCCTGCCACTCAATGAAAATGCAGATTCCTAAGCTACCGTACTAGCTTGGTGGCTAGGATTCTGAATTGAGTTTGTTTAGTATTCGACCAATTCAAAATGTCAAAAATTTTATGTTCTTGTCCAATACTTTGTAAAAAATTACTTTTGCGAATAAATGCCTAACTCATCAAATTTGAGAGAGTTGAGAATTAGAGATTGAGAGAGAGAGATGAGAATGGTGTAAAAATACTGGGTATGACATCTCCTATTTATTCTAACCACAGAGTATGTTTTTTTACTAGTTTACCCGTGGAATTTAGTTGTTTGGGAGGCATATATATAGATATATATATATATATATATATACATATATATATAGGTGAGTTATTATGCAACCCTTTACATTTGTACAACCAATACAACTCAATCTCAACCGTCCATTTGTTTTGATGAATATGTGATTTCATAAAAGTTCTCATTGTTTCCTAATAAAAAGTATTGATCATAATTAATGAACTCTAGTCATCTTTCATAAATATTCAAATCATAATAAATGAATTCTCATCATTTCTATAAATATCTCAATTGATTGGGTTGCATTCGTTGTACAAATGTAATGAGTTGCATTTGAAACGTCCTCTCTCTCTCTCTATATATATATATATATATAACATGTTACAGGTGAGGAGCGACAAATCTTGGAAAAGGAAAAACTGACTTTTAATTGCCAAAATTAGCGTTTTTCAGTCCGTGACCCCTTAAAGTCGGTCCATTTTTCAAACAAAAAACGGCCATTATTCGGTCCTTGACGGGGCTTTGACCGCATCGGTTTTTGATTCACCATTAAGTGGTTAATGTGCTTTGATCGGGCCTTTTTAAATCGGTACTTGGTTTGAAATCATGGACCGAATTGGGTCTTCCCCTATAACTGGGCCTTCTTTAACAGGTTCTTTTTTGGACCGGCCCTCAGTCCTTTCCGGCCCAAAACCAGTTAACCGGTCCTTTTGCATCTGTAACTGGGTCGTTTGGTTTGGTTAACTCTAGTCAGTTTATGGGAATCTAGTTCCCATGATCTTCCATGTTACCAAGGTTGACCTAGTAATTAGATTATCAATTTTTTTGTGATCTAACAGGAGGTCTGATCCAGGTCTGTTGCACGGTTGGCAATGAACAATACGATTGCTGCTCTTGGGGATGCCATAGAAGCTTCTACTCTTGCTCCCAAGAATCCCCAGGTAAGCCGAATAGTTATTGTAAATTTAAGTTCAAGTTGCACCATTAACTAGCTCTTAAATGGTCATTTATCAGCATCATCTTCTTTTATATGCTACCGTAACAATATCTATAATCAACATTCACCAAATTAAGGTACCAAGTTATTTTATCAACCTAATATAGGTGAAGCTTGATTTTTTATTACCAGAGAGCATTGAATTTAAATTATATAATTTTGTGACAACACCCCATGACTAACTAGATTGTAGATAGTCTTCTAAACCAAACCAAACCAAACCAAACCCAACCCAACATCAATATATCCCACCCAGAGATGGGGTCTTGGGAGAGATGTATGCAGACCTGACCTCTACCTCAAATAATAGAGTAGTTGTTTCCGTGAAGACCACTTGCTTGATAAAACTAAGTGCCCGAAGACTATTATCATCATTACAACTTTTTGATGCTATTGATTTTGGTCCACTAGATTGGAGGAGATTTAAAATATTTTAGTAATAACGGTTACAATTTTAATGAGATGAGGAAATATATTTGTTGTACCCTTTATGGTTTGATGAACACACAATTGAATCAATATGAAACTGGAACAGAAATGGAATGGTTACAATAGATTTACAGGCACTTCGAGACCGCCGGACGTCTCCCAAGGCTTTCGCCCAGAACACACACCAAGTTGATCGATGCCCTTCTAATCTTCCATTCCCTTTATTTGTACTACCTAAAGCATGTAACAGTGCATTAGACACTTGTACCGTAGTCTATTCTATTTGACTTATTTACTAAAATACCCAGGGTATAACATATATTTCTAAAAGTTAAACCATTACAATGTAATTCACTCATTAAGTTGTGATTCCCGAGCTTCAACTTAACAAGGAAATGTACTTCTTCCATGTTTAAATATATTAGAAAAAAGTTGGTGAAGATTATTTATCCTTAACTTGCTTCTATATATGGTCCTGATGCTTAACTCATATGTAGTTTCTCATAATCTAGCATCTCTCTCTCTCGCTCTATATGTATGTATATTTGTATTGCTATTGTTTACTCGTATCTAGCTCTATCTATATCTCTCTGTCACACACTTTTCACTAGCCTGGAAAAAGCCGCTCTACTCTTTAAGGTAGAGCTCAGGTCTGTGTACAACTTACCCCCTCCATTTCCAGGTGGGATATATGGGCCTCATTTGGTTCAATGTTTGATGGATTCAAAATTTTGAATGTATAGGCTTACATATGTAAGGGTGATGCTTTAATGGCTATGGAAGAATTCGAGGTAGCCGGGGATTCTTACTCAATGGCTTTAGAGTTGGATCCTTCTATCCGTCGGTCTAAATCATTCAAGGTAATCAAAATGCTTTCATGTTTTGTTAATAAATGAAGTGTGAGGAACTACTATACATTTTCACCATTTTATCTTTATTTCTCCTCATATCATGTGAATAGTACCACAATCACATCTTCATTTACTCGCACCATCTAAACAGATTCAAAAAGTAAAACCAAACCAAATCAAATGAGGCCTGTAGACGTGACCACTATCTCAAAGAGTAGAGCAATTGTTTACATGAATTGATGAAAAGAAGGCAAAACTTTTGCAAGATGATTATATATGATGGGTAAAGAGTTATTTGTGGTATGCCACATAATGGACGGAATAAAACACATACATTAGTACTAATGGGTCTCGATTGGCATTTATTCACTTAATCATTCAGCATTCGACGAACAGCCCCCATAACACTAATATTTCTTTCTTTTCTTTCCAGGCTCGAATTGCAAAGCTTGAGGAGAAACTATTGATTCTTGATTTATGATGAGTTTTGTTGTTGTTAGGAGCTACGAATCAAGAAAAATGGAATCAAGAAACTTGAATAAAATTAAGTCCCAAAAGTCTCCCCGTCCTCTCAATTACTTGAAGACACGATTGTTAGTTTTATTTAGGAGGCATTTGGTTTAGGCAGAGAAATGAAAATGGGCATAAAAGTGAAAATGACAAAGTTAAAATAGGTTTAAATTTTCATTCCCCTCAATTTAACCGGGAATGAAAATGGGCTTCTAGAGGAATTGAGCCATTATATTATAAAAAACCGAAAAGTTTCTTTTCTTTTCATTTTCATTAATTATTATTTAATATCTCTTACCAAACACCCTGTTGGGTCATCTTTTCATTCTATCTACTCTTTATCGGATTGTAATTGGTGAATAGTGAGGGGACAAAGAATTTTGGGACAATAAACTTTTATTTATATTGAAATTGGTTAGAAGTACCAAATTCTTATGGTTTAACAACACACACATATATGTGTGTGTGAGACGGAAGGTGGAGATGATGAGGCAAGTAGCTGCAGATATTCGTGGATTTATGAAAGACTCTTTATCGACGAAACTCTATCGACTTTTTTGCTGTTGACCTTTTTTTTTGTTAATCTTGGGTATATGAGCCCGTATGTACACACCTCGACTAATTCCATGGGCCCTAAAGATAACGGCCTGAAAATCCCAGTGGCATTAAGAAGACTTGAACTAGCGACTTTTCCATGTTCATCTGATGCCTTATCTGCCCTTTTAAGAGAGGCGTTGAATTGTTTACATATTTTTTTTCATTGATGATACTAGCAACATTATATGGCTCGACTTATGATTATGTTTTGTCTCCTGGTCATAGGATGTTATAATCTCATATTATCTTTCCTGTCCGGATGACAAGGCTTGAAGGAACCCATGTGCATGTTTGACGAGGGAAATCTGTCTCTTCTAACACCGTTTGTAGTTCGTTTTAGTTGAATGGTCTTTAAGCCTTGTGAGTACAAAACTTCACACCTTAGTGCTTTGTGTGTGCCCATTTTTCATCTTTTAGGCTGTATTTCACAAATTGTAACATTTGGCATAAACTCATTGATAAACTAGATTAGAATAGAATATGATTTAAAAAAGAAAAATATAAAGGGTATAACTAGATAAAAGTAAATAAGCTATTTAAGTTAGTTTTTCAAAAAACTAGCTTGTGATCTACTAAAGAGAGCTTTTTCAAATGCCAAAAGGGTTCTAGAAAATGACCATACAAACAAATGGAAGTAACAGACAATGGTTCTTTATAAATATCGACCTAGGCCTGTATGATGGAGGCAAGCCAGATGACTCTAATTAATACGTTGCATGAATATATAAATCTTAGCCTTCCGGTTCATACTTTACCCACAATGGAAAGCCCTAAGACGGAGTTTGGTGAGACATAATTTGATGACATTGGAATGATAGATTTCATTGACTAAATTTTGTCAGCTTATCTGGTTTGTAAAATGAGGGACTTTTTTAGAATTCTGCTTTATCGTTATAAAATATGATATCATCTCATAATTTTGTTAAAAGACAAATCTACTAATTGATAACATTCGATTAATATTATATGGTAATTTAAATAATTTTACTAGTATTATAATTTTCAAATATGTATTTATAAACCATACAAGAAATTATTATGAAAGAGTATGCTAGGTTTGAAAAGGTAGATCTAATAAATCGCAAAATTGACTTTGTAAAATACTTAAAATATCAAGAAGTTGGGCCATTGATTTATCAATAGATCGATCAAAGTTTGTAACAGAAGAACTCAAGGATAAACCATCTAAAGATATGGTTAGGAAGTTAAAAGCTAAAACTTCAAAAACTGAGCAGCTGTGAAGACTAGCAACTGACAACCAATTCAATAACGGAGTAAAGCCTATTTCTAACAGCTTTAGATCGAAGTTGAAGCCAAGTTTGAAGTTTAGTGGTTGAGTAAGTTTTGTCTTGTCAATTTCAATGCAAAAAATGACCGTCACACTGTAGACCCACATGAAGATGCAAATAAAGACACAAAGTCAACCAGATAATAAGATAAAGCAAAGCATGCCCTTAAAAGCCGCACTCAATGCAACATGGCTTTCATTAAATGCAGTAAGAGATCATGAAACCACATAGCGGGAAACCATACTGTAGCGACTTCACAAAAGTGACAAAAACCTATAAAGGACGATCTGGTCATCATCCATTAGACACCCTGTCTTCACGGGTATCAACCAAATCACTTAAATGGATAAAAACCAGAGGTGGTTCTCATGAAAGTGTTTGAAAATCTTTCAAGAAATCAGAATTTTCAAGAAAAGATGAACATCTTCCTCAACTTCATAGATGTCAACCTCTTCATGATCATATTTTAGAATCTGAAGCAAAATTTACATATATTTAAGAGTCTGATTTATCTAATGACCTGCTAATTATGACATGACTCAAGTCAAATCCAACTAATATGTCATGTCATATTTATAATATAAATAATAATTCTAAAATAATAATCTGGCATCATTTTTATTGTAACTAAAAAATTCCATTTTAAAAATAAAAATACTAGTAAATTGCAATTTTCGTCCGTGTTTTACCTATTATTTTTCGTTTGGATGATAAAAAATAGAACAAAAAATCTAAATCTAAATCTAAATCTAAATCAAAACCAAAAACAACCATGAACATCATCAACATAAACAAAAAAAATTAAAAAAATTTAATACAAAAATCTTAAATCAAATATCTAAGGGTAGTTGTAGCTCGTACAAACAAAAACCTAAATCGATTTTAAACAAACTAAAACCTAAAAGATTGGTTAGTTCGTTATATTTCTTTCTAGCAACACCCAAACAATTCGTGATGTTTTTGTCTATTGCGTTTGGATGAACTCAAACGGAGGTGCGACGAGACAACTGTACAACAGTGAGAAAAGGCCATGAGAGAGGAGATGATGTACGCGACATTTTGGTTCCAAATTATTTTGGACCTGGTCTTGTATTTGTTTTTTTTTTTAAATTGATGATGGTATGATATTTGCAATGTCTACCTAATTTTTTTAATAGATAATTTTGTCATATCATCTTAAAGTAACCACTTATTATAATAGTAAACCAAACACTTAATACATACATACATACATACGTACATACGTACATACGTACATATATAACCATTTTGATCATTATCTTAAATACAAGTTACTAAGCATATGGTACAATGGTTTTATGCACCAAATTCAAAAATCTCTTAAAGACAAGTCATAAAGCATATGGTACAACCTTTTTATGCATGGACTTTAAGAGAGAAATGCAGAAATTCTATTTTGGTTAAGGTCAAATATGCTTTTTATGTTCTATTCTTTTCTACCTTCTTCCTCATGAATACTCTGCTCCAATCCCGTCCCCGCCAAACCATTTTGGGTAAGTTGAAAAACCTTTCTCTATTTTCTTCTTTTCCAACTTCTTCTTCATGAAATTTCTTGCGCCAAATCGAAAATAGTAAGGTCAGCATTAGATTTCTTCAATGGCTGCAAACCTTGCACAAATGGGAGGTTCCCAAGAAGTCTTCAGCGCTGCATATAACCAGGCTTTGGAGGTTTTGATTTCTACACAGCTTCTTCAAAGCCCTAGCAATTTCTCTGAGGTAAGGTTTTGCTTTCTGAATTCTCTTTCTTGATTTACATAGAAAATCTTGTCCTAAACATGTTCTTGATTTACATAGAAAATCGGACTTGCATTCTTGCTCATCCTTGTTCTAAACATGTTCCTRGAAYTGGAAGTTATTTGTTGAAATGCATAATCCATTCTTTTACATTCTGCTGTGTTATATGGGTGCTATCTTGATTTTAGGCATATAGTTGATGACTCGACCTCAATGGTTCGAGCATTTTACAGTATGGATTATGGAAGCTATATGCTTAGACTCTTTGCAAATGAATCAACAGTAGTAAACAGCCCCATAAGAATGTGTGTGTGCATATGTATTTGTCAAGTTTTTTTCTTTCAAGATGCTATTATGTTTTGGACTGTTTGGGACTGTATTCTGTGATGGCCTTATATAGTACATATCAAGTGCTATGGTGATGGCCTCATGGTCATAAGAAACAGAAGTTGAACTTAAACATAAGTGTTATTCTGTTTTGGACTATTTATAAGAAACAAAAGTTGGTTAAAAAGATCCGAGTTAAATCATATATTGACAATATAAAAAGGTAAAAAATATCTGAGTTTTGGTGTACTAATGGTGATGGCCTTATATAGTACATATCAAATGGTTAATGGTGATGGCCTTATGGCTGCCTGCTGGTGTGAAGTCCCAAACATGATATTGAAACAGAATACAGTCTCAACTCTCAAACATGTGGCCAGATGTGTGTTTGTATATATGATGATGCAACTTGTTTACATGTTGGGGGGGCTGTTTCCACTGATGGTGTAAACAACACACATATGTTTCCATTTTCATCTTATATACACATGCACACATCTGTTTCCATTTTCATCTTATATACACATCCACACATCTGTTTCCATTTTCTTGTATTTATCAAGTTATAGAGTAAGTTAATACAACATTTGATTAGCACCTTGTAAATAGGTTGTAAAATCCAGATAATGTAAATTCTCTAAATCAGTTAATGTAAATTCTATAAATATTCTTTTGCCAAAGCAGCAACTCCGTTTCATCTTACACAGACACTGTTTGGGACTGCTGTCTGGTTATGGACTTACAAACCAGATAGCTAAGTCCATCTAAGTCAAATATGTGTCTAGCACTGTCCAAAGGAATAACTCAAGTGTTTATTGGCTATACTTATGTGATGTGTATGTGTGTGTGKTTAGATACAACAACAACCAAAGGTCTGATTAACCATTCCCTGCTTAAGTAAGTTTCATCATTTTTCATAACCATTAAGATGGACTGTTATGCAGCAACCAGAGGTGAAATGTGTGTGTATGTATTGTACTCCAAATAGAAACAACTAGATGTGAAATGTGTGTGTATGTATTGTACTCCGAATAGAAACAACTAGAGGTGAAATGTGTGTGTATGTATTGTACTCCAAATAAAAAGCATAGTTACAAGCCACTTCTGTAGCCACATCAGTAGTTGCTAATCTATGCATGGCTTAGTATCCTTCAAGATTAGTGATTTAATGTGTATTACTGTTGTTGTATGCACATGATGCCAAGTTATTCCATTGATTTGTATTATGTGCCACCCTGAACCATTTAAATGAAAATAGGTACTATTATGGTGGACATAATACCAATGCTCTTTGCAATCTCATTTTGTTAAAGATCAAAAGGTCATAATGCCTTTTTCAATATCTTATTTATAAATTTCATTTGATTTTTAATATGGAGTCATTAAGATAACATATTTGTCTATAGTATATATGGAAAAACAGAAGAAACTCATATGGATAAAACAACATCATGGTTAACAGAATCTGCTGTTAGTAAACGGTCAAGTGCAATTTTTAGAATCTGCTGTCCATTTCTTGTAGTATAAAACAGTAGCTTCTCCTGCTCCTTATGTGAGTGTATTTAGATCAAATAAGGAGTATATCCACCTGCAAAGCAAATGGTCTATAGTCTGTCCTAAAGTACTTTTACTTAAACATTGCAAATTTAGGACAGTCGTTAGCTTTAGTTTTCTTTCTTTTTCTTTTGCCTGTTGTTCACCAGGTGATCATGTTTCATTCAATGTACCTGTCATTTGCAAGCTGGTCTAACCAAATATGATGTTGGCATGGTGGCTTGAGAATGTCATATAACCTATTGTCCTGTATACATGGAGCTTCTAGATATAGGTTATGCATATTTTTGCATATTATGGTCAGCTGCTGTTGCAATGCATATCTTATGGTTAGCTGTTGTTGCAATGCATACATACATACCCATGCGCCTGCTCTACGTCCATATATGTCTAAACGTCGTCCAACGGTCACTCTGGAATGACCAAGTGATCTTATTTAACACCTGTAATATGTATACCTTATGGACAAAAAGATCCGACAACAATAACTTGACCAAACTTAATTTAAACTCATTTTAGTTTCTATAATTCACAGCTCAAAATCAACTTTTTATCAGTTTTTAGACGCAAATATAACCAACCTAGAAGCCTTATTTCTAAAAAGTGTCTAAAGGACAGGTTTAGAGCTACATATAAGCTTTCTAAAATGTCAAGAATCGTAGCAATCCGAGCTACGGTTAAAAAGTTATCGCACATTCAAAACATCATCTCGAATAGATTCAGTGCTGTCAAATTCATCACTAAATAAGCTAAAATCCATATTTTGGATTCAATATTTATTCCAACAATCAAAAATACCATCTAACTATGTTTATATTATTGTTTACAAGACCAATACTCAAGAATTTCACCAAAATAGCACAGACTTGTAAGTGAACCCTCTATTTTTCTGCTCTAAAACCCTTTTTGTAACTCCAACAAAAACCCCAAATCACCAAAAACCCAAATCCCTTGATTTAAAAAATATGACACAAATACCTCCATAAATGATTGCCTCTTTAGACAACAAGTATTTCACAACTAAATGGATCAAACAGAAAGTTCCTACTGGTTGCCTGTTTAGACAACAAGTATTTCCCAACTAAACCCTCTTAAGTAACTCAGGTTCTTGTATTGTTTTTGTAGCTAAACCGTTCATTCATTTCATCTTACTTGTCATCGTCAGAGGTTCTTCTAGCAATTCCTCCGCACCCTAGGTATTTAACAATCAAACCTTTATATGTCTTGTTTCTACTTAACAGGTCCTGCTTTTGTTTTAGCATTGCTGTTTTATGGAATAATTATGTGAAAATCATGTTTGACATGCTATTTTCCATTATTCCAACTTGTTTAGTGGTTGTCGGTAACTTGAACCTTTACTTGTACATAAATTAACAACCAAACAGCCCTGTTACATGTGTCTGTGTGTGTGTATATATATATACATATTAACCATGATGTGTGTGTGCATATGTATTTGTACGTATAAGGTTATGATGTTTCAACTATTTTGTGCACCCTTTACAAATATATGTCATCAGATTGTTCTGTTACATATCTATATGTGTATACAGATATATGTGAGTGTGTATGTATAAGAGGTCTCAACCCCTAATGTACCAAACAACCCTTTACTTGTGTATAAAATAAAAACCAAATAGCTTTTTACCAGAGATTTCATTTGAACCCATCCCCCTCTTCAAGTATAGATAGTTAAATTTAAATGATTAACTGTTGGGATTGTGCATAATGTTTGATTTCAAACAGTTTCTGTTTTTGATAGTTTTTGGGACTGCAATCTTGTTTGGGACAGGTTGCAAAATCAAGTTTAATGTAAATTCTTGTTTGGGACAACATAGTGTTGTGTGTGTGTGTTTAATGTGTTATCTGTCAACAGCAAGTGTTGCCTGCTTTTGAAACTATGTAGTATAAACAACATAGTTACCAGCAACTTTATAGAAAACCAAAACATGTTACCTTTTGTTCATGATGAGTAACTGATTCCACCTGCACTGGCACTTGGAAAACATAGTTACAAGCCACTTCTGTAGCCACATCAGTAGTTGCTAATCTGTACAAGCCACTTCTGTAGCCACATCCCTTATGTCCGTCCGAAGACAACATGTTCCCATTTAAGTTGAAGAAAAAACAGTTTCCAATTCGGCTTAGCTTTTTTATGACAATCAATAAAGCTCAAGGCCAAACAATTCCGAATGTAGGTGTTTATCTACCGGAATCAGTTTTCTCACACGGGCAACTTTACGTGGCGTTGTCCAGAGGGATATCACGGGGGAATACAAAGATGTTAGTGATGCCTGTTCAAAAATTCAATCGTGTCGGAGTCTACACCTCAAACGTCGTCTATCAAGAAGTTTTACGTGATGAATAAGGTATAATCAACAATTATATTATTATACATTTTGTACATATGTTTCTATTAAAACCATTGCGCCGCTTTTTGCAGGAAATATTTACGGATGAGTGTATCACGAAAAGCAAACAACAGTTCGAATACACGGATGAACATTATTTTACGAACGATTGTATTTCTTTGTTGTTAGGACCTGTAAACTCAGTTTTGATATCAATCAAATACTCTGGATGATCTTTAAGACAATCAAAGTGCAGCGGAAACAATATAAGAACAAACAGAGTAAGAATCAAGAACACACAGTATATGAGAATGATGAACACGAGAGAGTAGCTTCAAAGATTTTTTC
>NC_037543.1:12205362-12239045 GCF_001531365.2 Cynara cardunculus var. scolymus
TGTCGTCTTTGTCTTGTAACATTGTCTTGGCAGAGGACAAGTTTCCAGAACCTCTGTGGATGAAGACGGAGGTTCTGTCACTTTGACCTTGTATAAAAGAGCTTCTTCTGATAATTATCCTCTGAGGTCTTCTGTAACAGATCAGCTTCAGTCAATACTTGCTGTTTTACTTTTTATATACTTTTACATTAAAGGAATGAGAGCTAACAAGAAGCAGAAGAGGAAGAAGAAGCAGAAGAAGAAGAAGAAGCAGAAGAAGAAGGAGAAAAAGAAGAAGAAGAAGAAGAAGAAGAAGCAGAAGAAGAAGAAGAAGAAGAAGAAGAAGAAGAAGAAGCAGAAGAAGCAGAAGAAGAAGAAGAAGAAGAAGAAGAAGAAGAAGAAGAAGAAGAAGAAGCAGAAGAAGCAGAAGAAGAAGAAGAAGAAGCAGAAGCAGAAGAAGAAGGAGAAGAAGCAGAAAAAGCAGAAGAAGAAGCAAAAGAAGCAGAAGAAGCAGCAGAAGAAGCAGAAGAAGAAGCAGAAGAAGCAGAAGAAGAAGCAGAAGCAGAAGCAGAAGCAGAAGAAGCAGAAGAAGAAGAAGCAGAAGAAGAAGCAGAAGAAGAAGCATAAGAAGCAGAATAAGCAGAAGAAGCAGAAGAAGTAGAAGAAGCAGAAGAAGCAGAAGAGGAAGAAGCAGAAGCAGAAGCAGAAGAAGCAGCAGCAGAAGAAGCAGAAGCAGAAGAAGCAGAAGAAGCAGCAGCAGCAGAAGCAGCAAAAGAAGCAGAAGAAGCAGCAGCAGCAGAAGCAGCCGAAGAAGCAGAAGCAGCAGAAGAAGAAGCAGCAGGAGAAGAAGGAGCAGAAGAAGGAGCAGAAGAAGAAGAAGGAGAAGAAGAAGAAGAAGATGGAAATCCCTTCTTATCCTTTTCACATTTACTCTCCTTCTTACTAGAACCCAACCCTATAATGAAATATATTAATATATTTTTTAGTTTTTTAGATGAAAAGGAAAGAAAAATATCAAAATTCCAAAATGCCTCTAAGCTGACGAAATCTTTTTAACGACATTGCCTTAGTAGGGTTGTAAATGATATGTGTCGACATTGGCATAATTGACTCAAACTTGATAGTCATTCTCAATTTCGAACTCTACTCGTAAACTCGCAATTAGTTAAAAATTAAAGTCAACACACACTCGATCGCAACTTTCTAAACTCGAAGTCAAGCTCGGACTCGTTTGAAGCTCGAACCAATCTCAAACTCAAATTAGACTCAAACTCAAACTTGAATCAAGCACATATTTGAAGTTAAATCAAGCTCGAACAAGCACAAACTTGAACTCAAATCAAACTCGAACCAAGCTTGCCTATTGAAATTTATAAACTTTAAGGTTCTTCTCTCTTAAATTATAAAACCTAAAGGTGTACTCTTTAAATTTATAAATCTCAAGGAATGCATCTCAATCATCATCATCATCAAAAATACAAAGTTATCAATTAACTATATTTCTTTCAATATGGGATAACTTCATTAACACTTATATAACTTTTTTAATTATGATTTTAATTAAAAATAATTGATTATTTTTTATAGCTAAAAGATGAACAAATTTTCAAATATCTAAAACATTACAATATTTTTCTTCTATTTTGATATGTTTATTGAAAAAGTTTCACCTTGTATTTTACATATTATATTATAAAATTAATTATATACAAAATAATTGAATTTCTCACGAGTTTTTCAAGTTTGAGAATCGGATAGCTTGACTCGACTCAATTCATAAATATGTTGTGTTGAGCTCGAGTTTAAGTCTCCTTAAATCGAATGTTGACCACGTCAATCTCGTGTAACTCGCGGATTGTAACGTCTCATATACACCTCCAGGCCTCGTGAACGAAGAACAAGACAAACTATAAAGACAAAATCGTAAATTCGAAAACATAAAAAAAAAAAAAAAAAACAGAAATGTAGCACTTTTTCAAACATTACAACTTCTCGAAACAGAAAACTAGTGCGCAACCGATGCTGCATGGAGAGAAAATCTAAGCTCGAATCCTTATCTTCTGCATCATCTTCAGTGTTTCATTTGTCCGATCAAGTTTATAATAAATGGCTTCGGTAAGTGTCCTTCATTTGTTCACTCATATTTTCTTCATCAACATCATGAATCCCACATGCCCAATTCAATTGAACTAGGGCTCAAGATTCGTTGAAAAAGAAATTAGTCGCTGAAGATGATTACACTTGGAAGTTGGGGGATGCAGAAGAGATCTGTGGTGTAGAATTGTTGAAATATTTAGGTGGAGTTGATATAAGTTTTTCAAAGGTTGATCCCTCTGTAGCTTGCGGAACCCTTGTTGTTTTGGATTTCAAAACTCTTGATGTGGTTTATGAGGATTCTTCTATCGTTAAGATCGATGTTCCATATGTTCCTGGCTTTCTTGGCTTCAGAGAGGTGTGTATTTCTTTTACTTCTTTATCAACTTCAGATTCCCCTTACTTTTCCTGTATTTTGAGCTTATTTCTTTATGTTGATTGTTGTTGTTGCTCATTTGTAAAGCCTAGAATGTAAAGCCGTACACATAAATTGTTGTATTTGCATGGATTATAAGTATTAGTGCTATTAATCCCTTTGGGTTGGAAAGCCTAAAGCTCGCCTGCAGGGGGGTTTGCATGGACCCTTTGGGCTAAAGGTGCCAAATACGATAAAAGATTATATTAAGATTGAGCATCTAATCAGTGAAGACATTGAATTTTAGCGTCTCTAGGAACTTGTTTTCTAACACCCCTTCCACTTTGATAGATTATATAGCAACCCAAAGGATGAACAATTATATACAATGTTCCATCATTATGCATTAATATTTTTATTAATAAAGTAGGAACTCACAATTGTTCAACTTCACCAAGATGTTGATATGCCATATAAATGTGCTACATGGTGGGTGTTATACATTATATAATGACAGAATGATTGTAAAAAGGAAAGAACATTTTGTTGGGCAAAGGAACATTTAAAACTATCTTAAGGAGAGTGTTCTTCTACTATGGTGCGAGTGGGTTTGTAGGAAAATCTATCATAGAGTACAACTGCAACAACTAGAATTATTGATTCACACATCTCAAAATCCTCAAGGCAGATTCTTCTTAAATCAATTATCTTAAGATGATGGTTTGCAATCACAGTTATAGTTCTTGAGGAGGGTACAACTCATCATGTTTACCTTAAAAAGTGAGGTCATAAGTCTTTAATGAAATTGAAAGTAACTTTCATTTTCTCCAAGGACTAGTGAAAGGCTCAAGGTGGACTTAGGCACTGCACAAAGGGTCCCAGGGCCTAGGCGCGGGCCTCAGGAATGCGAAGCACATCCTATCAAAATATAGTAGTTGTGTATCCGCACAATGCGGTGGGAGTCATGCAATGTAAATGATTTTGAAGCTTTGGTTTTGTTGGAAGTGATTTTAAGACATTACGATGATAGGGTTTGTACTTGGAGCCGTTTACTTAACGCTTATCCAGTAAGCGCTTACCGGGTCATTTACCTTAACGGATGAACATGGTAAGGTCCGAGAATCTTACCCATTATATGTGATGATAAGGATAGAGGGTCATACCCGGTAAATGCGATGACAAGGATAGAGAGTCTTACGCATTAAGTTAGCATACATTTTGCACAACCATAGCCCTTGTTTCTCAAAGACTAATTCATTCACTTGCCCTCAAACAGAATCTGATCCAGATTTAACTAATGCATATATAACTAAATCATCTTAGCAGCAACCTTTTGAATGGTATTTGTCAAGTCTTGGTTCTACATTACTCATCTTGGGGTGGGCTTACTACTTAGATGCTTTCAGGGGACGTTTACTAAATGCTTATCTGGTAAGAGAAATTACTCTCACTTACCTTAATCTTATAACAGCCATAAAAAAGGATTGTTGGTAAGTATCTTAAACGGTTAAACCGGTAAGAGTCTTTTTTCTAACTTACCAAGTGAGACTCTCGGTCCATATTATGCCTCTTATGGGGTGAGATTTTTAGTCCTTCCCATGCTGAAACGGTAACATCAGTGATGTCGATAAGCACTTAACCAATATGCATTTAGTAGACAACCCCTTACTCAACTGATAATTCTAAGATTACCTCCAGTTTCATAGTTGCATTAACATTCTCTTTAGAATCGAAAGACCAACAAAATTTTAATTGTGTAAACAACAATTCATATAAATGACAACATAGTGGCAGAGTATAGACATATCCCAAGTCATATCAAATGGGTAAACAGTGAAGTTACCAACTGGAATTACAAAAAAGATAATTCCGTGTAGTCTTATCCGGTCAATGGACCGTGAAACAAATCCTCTACATTCATTTATTATTCAAACAATGAGAGTACTTAATGGTAGAAAGGCATTCGTTTATGATCGATAACTCAAACAATTTATATATTTCACTTGAAGAAAGATTGAATATGTTTTGACAACAAATCAAATTGGCAAATCTGATCTAAACAAATTTCAATGTTTAGTTTATTGTTTTTGCCTCAATAGTTTGGCAGAATTACTCCCACTGGCAGTTGTAGCAACTCTCATATCCCTTGCAAACCTGTGAGTATCACCAAAAACATTATGTTAAATTATCCAACTTCGAACAGAACCACAGAGTTCGCTTTCAAGTAAACTTACCGTCTTGATTTGGGCTTTTATTTGTGCAATCAGATGGGTGTATTCCTCGATTTGCCTTACACAAAACAACCACAACCACTTAATATCTGATGAGCTTGTGCCCATTCCAAATATTCGTATTTTTAGTTTGATTATTTTGATTTATGATGCCACTATTCATAAAAGATGCAATACAAAACCAAAAACAGAATATTCAAACAAATACCTATCTAATTTTTCTTCCCTGGCAGGGATGATTTTAAAAGCCTCACCAAGTGAGATCTACATGCAATATAATCCCAACATCTGGAAATATGTGGCGTGGTATCAGGACTGCAAACATGAAGAGCTTTATGCGTAAGATTGAAATCACTTTAATGAAAAGGAACAATTGTAAAAGAAGGATTTTATTGGTCTCTTCATCCACAATTCCTGCCTTTTTATAAGCACAAGCATTTTGTTTTGAAAGTTACTTAAAAATGGATTTCAATGATCAAAAACTTTTTCCTGTAGTAAAACAAATCACAGGTCCATGGTCAAAATACATACACATCAGCTTGTGTGTATACTTCAGACCCAATATTGACCATTGACCGTAGACTTGTTTCACTATACTTCTCCAAATTCTCTACATTTTTTCTCAAACCTAAGCTACTAATAAATTGTGTCAAGTGTATAAAGTAACCCATGTAGTTTTAGAACCAAAAAAGTAAATGGCATAGCAGAATGATACAAGATTTTATGTTGTTCAAAAACCTTGTCCCTGCAATATCAATGAAAATCAATTAGGTCTCGTAAACCAACTGCAGAAATCAATTGTGTTTTCTACATACCAAGTTTTTAAGACATCGCAAAACAGTGTACAAAGATACCCTTATTGTCCTCTAAATTTAAAATTTCTCGAGACGCTCTTCAAGCTAGAGGAATCAACGTCACTTCAGAATGTAATTTCATGGAAAAGTGAAACAATGTGGGTGTAGAAAGGAAGTTAAAAAGATCTCTCTAACATCCATGTCCGAAGTTCTTGATCATAAAAGTAAACCTTGAAAGGTAAAAAGTAAAGACAATTCAGAAGAAAATGGATGTGGCAATGTGCAATAAATTTGGTTCTTTTTACAAACTTGATGTCGATAAATCCGCGATTCTAGAAATTCATTTCGGACAATTGAACCTTCTCGAACTGTTTCTTTTTAAGAAYCAAAAATATTTGTGCCAAAATAGCAGATGCGAAGAAGAAGAAAAGGCCTTGTACACGTAATGRATCTTGAAGTACTATTTCTGCATCTCCCTGACCAAATCCGCCCACATTAGGATTACTTGTCAAMGGTTGATCAAATTTGATAGATTCCCCTTCTGAAACAAGAAGTTCTGGCCCCGGAGGGATAATATYAACCACTTGACGTCCATCCGATGCATCCGCTATGGTTATTTCGTATCCCCCCTTTTCTTTTCGTAGGATTTTGCTTACTATACCTGATGTTGTAGCATTATAAACTGTATTGTTACTCTTTATGACTCTATCCTCACAAAGGCAATATAGCAATGTCAAATAATAACAACACTGGAGTGGGTTGAAGATTTCTGTAAATTTTTCAAAAACTTGTGCCAAAAACTTTGATGTACTCCTAAAAACTTTGATGAACTCCCAAAAACTTTGATGAACTAAAAACTTTGAATGTTTTGAGACATAATCCCCTATAGTGGGTTGAAGATTTCTGTAAAACTTCAAGCAGCAAATTTATCTTGGCTAAGTTAGAACCAACGGCCAAAAATCACTTGGATAACATCGAATAAACTATGTATATGCAATTACCTGAGAAGGATTTGTCGAGCAACGGTGTAAGCACAAGGATCGATGGAAGTCCCTGCTTCCAACTAATGCAGCTCAGACCCTAACAAATCAAGGAGCAACAAACCTGTAAATTTGATTTGCAAAAACTTTGATGAATGTATTAAAGCAACAAAAGAACTTTGATGGACTCCCAAAAACTTTGAAAGTTTTGAAACATATTCTTCTGTAGTAGGTTGTCGAAACACATTTAGAACCTGTATTTGAAACATATTCCCTCCAATTTCTATAAGATTTATATAAAATTTCAAGCAGTAATACCTAGAATAAAACACAGAAACCAAATGTACCAGTAAGGGAATGAAACTAAAAGTAAGGAGAAAACTAATAGGCAACAAAACACCAAGAAATATAGCAAAAATTGCAAAAGGGAGACCTTCTGGAGTAGAAACACATTCTAATAAAAAAACAAAGAAACCAAACGTACCAGTCAGGGGCCTGAATCCGCCTAAACAAATCGTCGTCTAGAGGAGCGAGTGCAGCGAGAGGAGCAAGAGGAGCTATTATAAAACCATGAGTGTGAATTTTCTTGAGGAGCGATCGTTTATAAACTCTAGGGTTATGCATCATCGTCTTGGAGGGCCTGAATCAGTGTCTTGGGGCCTGAATCGTCGTCTCGAGAGTGTGAATCATCAGAGAAGGTTGGAGAGCTAGGAGAAGGTTGGAGAGGCAATGATGAGGGTGGAGCATTATTATCAATGCAATGGGGCTGTGAAAGACTTATGCTTTAATAGAGTTGTACATGAAGCTTATAAAGTTGTAATTAAGAAATTTAAGACTTTATGCATTAACAAGCAGTACTCTATGCACTAGAAGTTGTTTTTAAGACTTCTGCAGATTTGCTTATAAGGTAGTGTAGGTATAGGTATATACACATACACACACACAAAAAATTACACACAACTCAAATATGCAGCAAGTACAAGCCTCCAATGCATCAACCAACAGTACATCGATACAGGCAATAGGGAGAAGGGTTTAAAGCGTGAGCCCTGAGGGAGAAGTTTTAAGGTCTAGGTATTTATAGAGGAGGCTTGAAGTTCTAAGGACTGGGTAATTAATATTAGGGTTTGACTTATGTCATCTATTTAGTAACTCTTATCTTAAGAAGTCCAGGAGATGAAAAGATGAGAAAACTTATTTAATATTAGGGTTTGACTAGATATTTAGTAACTTTGTATGAGGTGCGCCTAAGCCCACAAGGGGCCTTAGCCAAGGCGCAATGCCTATGTGAGCCTTGTGAATACGCCTCGCCTCGACTTTAAAAAAGGCCCAAGACCTTGAGCCTTATGAGCCTCAGAGCCTAGGCGTGTTTCAGGTGCGCTTTTAACAACTATGATGCAGTGACTTGTATTTTTTCACCATACCCATGTAGTGCAACTATCTTCTCATCACTTAATCTCTTATACATATACTATAACATTGCAAGTACAAAGAAACATGTTGACCCTAAATACCTCCGAACCAACTAAAACATGTTATTAACCCCCCACTTGGATTGCTGTTGTCTTCATCAGGTTTAAGATTGATCCCAAAAAAATATTTCATCCAATCACGCAATCATGTAACTTGTGTTATGTCAAACTCAGAACAAGGCTTACAGCTAGGTAATATCACATCTTCAGATTGTAAAATATCATGGTTTGTGCTTAGTTTCACTCTTAACTCGGCAAATATCATGGTTGCATTGCTGAATGAGTGTAAACTCACAGACTTGTACTCTTCCAGGTATACCTTTGTCCAATGAGGGGTTTCACAGCTATGCATCTGGTTAAGGGTGCTTTAATCTTTTTACATGATTACCACTAAGAATGCAAATTCTGCTTGTTTTCAATGTCTAAGCAAATTAAATAGCCACATCCTATTTCCACTTTGAATGTGAAGGCAAGGATCTGCAGAAGCAGAAATGGAGCTGACAAAAACTAGTGAGATTTTCCATTAGATTGATTTGGACAAGTTCCAGTTTAGTTCTTCACTACCACTATTGCAGAAAATATTATTTCTGTTGGAGGAAACTTGCTCCAGTAACATTTTTAAAGCTTAAGTTGTGTGTGAGGAACGTCGATATGCATGCCTTCCCTATGAGTGTCATAATTGCTTAACATGTGTTCTAAAATCCCACTATTCTTTTATGAGGGGGTTATTCATGAGTCAAGTGATTACTAATAGCTAACATGGAAAGTTTTCTAAGGACTTACATTGCTTATTCTTATCAGGCTCCAAAGTTTTGGAGGAAATTTGCCTCATTAATCTTTTTTCTAATGCTTTAGTTGTGTGAGGAAAGTCGATATGTTCCCTATGAATGTCACAATTACATAGCGTGAGTTCTAAAATCCCATTTCTTTTAGCAGAGTTCTTCATGAGTCAAATTGAATACGAATAGCTGACATGTGAAGTTGTCAAATGACTTGCATTTCTTATTGTTATCAGGCACCAATATTTCTAGGACTTTTGGAGAAAATGCGGAATGGTTCTCATCCTTTCTACCCTCAGGTGGTGGTCCTTGATGATAGCTTTTTTTCCCTGCAACATGTGTCTTTATCAGCTATGCAGCCACCAAAAGTGAATTTGACATGCGTACACAGAATCTGAATGTCTTCATCAAAGATTACTATTTTGAAGCCAGTTTCATATTCATTAATGTGTTGATTATATATGACAATAGTTCTCAACCATGACATGGATCCTTTTTTTTCATCCTCAGTTGTTGATGATCGATGGAAATGGAATACTTCATCCTCGAGGTATATGTTTTTGTTTCAAATCTATGTCTGTAGTCTGGAGACTCCTTTTAAGTAAGGGAACAGTGGGACTTTTGATGTTTCTTGGATACCGTTAATTTTCTTGTTTGTGACTCGGGCAGCTACTCACCAAATTTTTGTTTGAGAGTTCATCTTTTTCCTGGAAATTAAGAGCTCATGGTAGCTTAGATCATGATCTTAAAATTGAAGGGTCTCTTTTTTTATATGAGTCGAGGTAAGGTCAGGAAGGATGGCGTACAAGTGAATAGATTTTTTTCCCCCAAAAGAATCCATAATTCCTGGTAATTTCACCAGGTTTTATCTAGAAGAAATGAAAGAGTTCCACACGTATGTAAGTGATCTTAAAGAACATGGTGACTTACAAATAAATTAAGAACTTGATAGGTTGAGTTTTAGAAAACCTGGAACCATAATGGCACTGAAGAAAGCATGGGCATTGGTTAACAGTGGGGTTGCATCTTTGTATTGAAATCTACGTTATGGTATGACATACTTGTGTCCAGTTTGAACCTTGTAACTTTTAAGCTGCTTCTCCATTCATACATGTGAAAGTTACTAAGGTAGGATTTTCTTTCTTTTGTCCTTGAACCTTCTCTATTCATATGATTAACAATATATGTGCCCAAAGGTAGGGTACTCCTTCTTTGATAAGGGTGGTACTAGGTTCATGGTAGAAGACTAATTATTTGAATGTTGTTAGCTAGGTTATAAAATATCAGGGCACAGTTAAAAAGAAAAAGAGTCTTGTAAGTTTCTAAAGTTGCAAAAAAAAAAAATGTTTGACGGAGCCTTTACGAGTGTAGGTCAGATTCTGAATAACCATATCATAATGGGTAGATGTCCAGTTCTTTCAACTAGTACATAGAGTTTTTTTGTATTCCTTTTACCGCTGGTTTTAATCATATTCTTTCTACACTGCATTGCTATCATGTAAGCTGCATTTACTGAACTCTTTGGTAAATGTTTTGCATGTAGGGTTTGGCTCAGCTTGCCATCTTGGGGTTGTGGCTAATCTTCCTACAATTGGCATAGGGAAGAATGTAAGCCTTCATGAAAAGTGTCCCTGGCTGCAGTCATACTAAAATCAAGCAACTTATGGATTCACCATTTATTTTTATTTGTTACCCACCTATCTTTGAAATTGTTACCCTGAAATACCTGTCATTTTTCTCTCTAGAATTTATAAAATGCTGACTGGACTTTGGTAATCATCATTTGGTGGCAAATTGCATGAAATGTAACCTACTTTGTTTTGATTCCTATATTGAGTAACATACCTTCAGAACTTTCATTTTGGTACCTAAAATATAACTTTTCTAACATTTAAGTACCTACCAGTTACCATGCTGACATGGTGAATGGCGTAAGCATACAACTCATAATTATTTCCTTATGTGGCTTATAATGTGGATTTTTTGTATGAAATTATTATTATAATATTATTATTTTCTCTTATAATTTTATAACTTAATCTAAAATCTCAAGATGTTCTCCATCATTCAGCCATGGATGCTTAGCGGCATATAGTGAATAGGCGTCGACCCATCACCAAAATCATTTTAGACAATTGAAAATATCATGCCGCAGATTGGACCGGCCGTACCAATCAGCATCGACGTATAAGCCAACGATCATAGTTACTAGCAGTCAACATTCCCCATCTTCCCCGACGGTATTCCTTTCCTCCGGCAACCGCTTCCCCCGGTGACCATCCCCCTGGCGTCTCCTTCTCTAGCTACTGCTTGCTTGCCCTAGCTTCCCCTTCCCCTTCCCCAATGACCTTGCCCTCACGCATCCCCTTCTAAAAAAGAACCAGACCCTTGAAGTAGAGAGTATAAAATTTCTTCACACTTCTCCAATTTTTGGGGTTTTCTCAGTGAATGTAAAAACGGAAGCTTTTGAAATGGTTCGACATTTCAGGTATTCCTTATTCTTTAATTCACTTCCCAATTTGGGGTTCTCTAGGAATACGTCAATATGGAAGGTTGTGTGCAAAAGCTTGTGTAAACAAACTAGTAATAGAGAGAGAAGAAAAACCTTTGGGTTCAACTATTGGAAAATGCTTACTTTAGCCCATCTTTTCAGCTTATGGAACACAGTCTTAGGTAACATTCAACCCTAACTGATGAGCTTGTTCTTAGGGGTTTTTTGGTGGTACCTATTTTAGTCAAGATTATGAAGATCCACTGTATTTCAACGAGTATTTGTTTAGTGAAATTAATTGAGGATGTGGTTCCACCAGAGGCATTGTCTTCCTATCAGTTTGATGGGGAAATGGTTGTCGGGGGAAGGGGATGTCAACAGGGAAGATGAGGGATACAGATGGTGAAAATGGGAATCCCTCCCCTCTTTAGATTTTAGATTCAAGTATAAAATTCTAATAAAGATAAAAATATTTTAGAACTAATTTTATATAAAAAATCCACATCATTTATCACATAAACAAATAACGCTAAGTTGTATGCTTATGTCACTCGCCAAGTCAGCATGATAACCGGTTAATGTTTAAATCAGTTACCCAAGTACTTAAATGTTTGAGAAGTTACGTTTTAGGTACTAAAATGAAGATTTTTGAAGTATGTTACCTAAAATAGGAATCAAAACAATGTAGGTTACATTTTCATGCAATTTACCCTTATCATTTACCTTGACCATGAGTTCTAAATTCGAACATAATTTAGCAAAATAGATAAAGTGATAGACTAAACTTTCATGCAGTTTTCATTTGCATACCTGAACCGAAAGATCTAGGGGTGTTCATGGGTTGATCGGGTTAAAGGCATTTGAACAACCCAACTCAATACTTGCGGTTTGAAAAATCTCAACCCAACCCAAATCAAAGTGCAACCCAACCCAACCCAAACCRTAYRGGTTGGTYGGGTTGATACTTTGGTACATCAAAATATTCTCCTAACCTTGAATATGTTGTTCTCAACCCAACCCAAACCGTACAGGTTGGTCGGGTTGATACTTTGGTACATCAAAATATTCTCCTAACCTTGAATATGTTGTTTTCTCTAGTCTACTGATAATTTCTTTTTCATCAACCATTTGGTGCAACTTATCCGTACTTCTTAAATCTTAATTATATCACATTCAATTAATTCTCTCGATTTGAATATATATATATATATATGTATGTATATGTTCACAGTTACCGAACATATATACAAAAAAGTTATCTAAAGATGGATAATAGGTTGAAAATATATGTATATGAAGAGGGTATTTGATGTTGTAATCGTCTAATGTACATATTAATAGAGACTCAACAATAATATTAAATCCAAGAAATAAAAGAATATCGGGTTCATCGGGTTGGGTTGGGTTCAAATAAAAGTAACCCAATATCAATCCGATACCTATGGTTTGAAGATTTTACAACTTGATTAGACACTGGGTTGCTTCAGGTTGAGTTATTTCGCATTGGGCTGGGTTGGGTTGATCGGGTTGGTTGGGTTTTTGAGCACCCTTCAAAGATCTATAAACCATATACCTCACAATCCTATTAGATTATTTCCATAATAGTCCTTGTTAACAATTTATAGTCAAGATTGAGGGAGCTTAACAAGTCGATAAGAACCTCATTTTGTTTGTGAATTAAAGCATAGATCATTGACCATTGGCCACTTAGATTTGTGAAATCCCACCTCAATTGAATGGTAAGGATATAATAGATATGATTGTGAGATTTCAAGTATGTTATTGACGAATCTTTTTGTTGAGGCATATGAATGAAAGAACCATGAAAGTTGGGTGACTATTTTATCTCTTTTCTTTTTCAGTTGCATCACGTTGATGGTCTTACAAAATCCAGAGTAAGGGAACTCCTGGAAGCTGAAGAGAACGTCAACATAGATTTCACCTCTTTAATTGGGGACTCGGGGAACATTTTGGGAGTGGTGAGAGATCTGAATCTATGATTTTAGTCCTTCTAACTGTATTTATGTCTTCATGTGCATCACTTTGTATGCATTATTTATTGATAATTGTTATTAGAAGTCAAGAATCATCAATATGATTTTCTATTAATAAGATCTAGATAACACAAATAGGTTATTGTGAACTACAAAGTATTAAATTACTACCATGATATTGGATATATTCACGAGTGAACATCATAGAAATAAATAACTATATTCATCTTAACACCCACTTATCTCAGAGAGTGCATGTCATACATTTCTGCTTTTTTTTACTATGAAATGTCTAGACACTGATTATGAATGAGGAGGTGGTTAGACGAAACTTCGGCTTGAAAGAACAGACAAATGTGATAAACCAAATGACCAATGGTATTCTATCTTCTTGATAAAATGCTTATTTTACCACATGCTCTATACAATTGCGTTGGACACAGTTGTGAGCTATACTAATTGCAGATTTCTTATATTAGAGCATAATGGATCCTGGGAGCGTCATTAGAGGTTGTGTCTGCATTTTATCTCTTCTATGCCAACTGATATTATTCTTGTTTGGGGTTCAATTAATACATTATGCACGAGGCAGAAAACCTGAACAGGTTGACTGCATTAGTTATGTGATCATTACTAGTTGATCCTATTTTTAATTTTTTTTTCTTTCATAGTTATGACCCATTTGCTTTAGGCTTCTAGTTAGTATTTCTATGCCCAACGGTGTAATTGTGTGTGTTACCTGATATTACAAGGCCATTTTGCAGGAAAGCATTGATGTATCAGATACTTATATTAACCTCTTCTAACAGTTCAAGCTAAGTTCCAAATCCAATGAAGTAGGGTGGCACACACTCTTGCATAGTGTATGCCCTAGGTATTTTAGTAAGTCAGTCAAATAGAGTAGATTAACTGGTACATGCTTTAGGTAATGTAATAAAGGGAGTGGGCAGTTAGAAGGGTATCGATCAATTTTTTGTGTGCGCGTTTTGGGTGAAAGCCTTGGGAGAGTTACTTGTAGGCACACTTGGGCTTTTTTTCCACATTTGGGTTGTGCTTGCACACTTACACCCTCCTGCTTGTTCTACCAAAAGTCTGCAATTTTGTTGCTTTGTGTCTTATTTCCCTTTTCACGCTCTAAGAGTCAAACTGTTTCTTTTTCCTAACAGAGTATATTCCCTACCAGCTACTGTCACCGTCTGAATGCACCATGTAACACTTCACCTGAACTTTTTTAGAAATCTTCCCAACTTCAGTTTATATAAAACACAACGGAAAAGACAGAAAAAGGGCACAGACTTGGGACATAAAAACATCGCAATCTCTATTTTTTCTATTGAGAGACTATACCCATTGACTCGCATCAAGGAGTTATCACTCATTATGCATTAATGACAATTGGTCCCTCTGTATACAAACATCTACTTTTCTTTCCTAATATGTTAACTTTGTCTTGCAATAATATGAATCCTAAGACAGGGGTGCTAGAAGGAACAACATTAATTTTTAGGTTACTAGGGATATCAAAGGAGAAGGTGTTAGGTCACAAGGATATCAACTGGGAGGATCTTATAATTGTTTATAATTTTGTGTAACGCATTGATCCTTTTTTACGAGTGGGCTTTATGAGTTGCAATAAGAAAAGGAAGTTATCTTTATAAATTTTGTTGTACAGGCACTACATTCAAGTAAAGGATCATTTAAACCAATATATGTTTCAATTGGCCACCGTATATCTCTTGCTTCTGCTGTTGATGTTGTTAAAAGAACATGCAAATACCGTGTGCCGGAGCCCATTAGGCAGGTAAAAAAACGTTTCTTTGGCGTCCAATCTATTTTAACTTGTTCTTGTATTCGACATAATTTCTAAATAGGTTTGGTTTTTACTCAAAGAGATTTAAGCATTTACTGGAGAAACAGGGTGGAGGAGGTGGCACAAATGGGGTAGAGGTAGGGGTAACTGGGGCTAAAAACAATAATACAATAGAACTAGTAAAAAATATTGGTTTACTAGATGGGTTGTGGGTTGGGTAGGGCCTTACAAAAACTCCCATTGCTCCCTATTTTTCAACAAACATTCTTGTGTTCATATGATAGACACACATGGCCTTCATATGATACACATGTATATGGGTTCTTGTGAGGATGAATTTTTGGTGAGAAGGTGAGAACATAAGCCTTCATCCGCCTGTATCTACGTGCATTTTACAAATCTCCATCTACCGTCAGGCACTTGCATCTACGTGCATTTTACAAATGTTCATCTACATTCATTTACATGCATTTTACAAGTCTTCATCTACTTTCATTTACCTATTTCTATCCCCATGATTGTAACTTTAACAAGTTAATGCATGTGCAAGTGATTAAAGGTATGCAAAAGTTCATGAAGGTAGATAAAGGTCCGTGTTTTTTATCCACCATCAGATCAAGATAGTTGAAGGTCCCCATTCTTTTAGCCGTTAGATCAAAAAATAAACTCATCCAAAGGCTTGGAAGTGTTCTCACCTTTTCATGAAAAGGTTTGTTCTCACTTGATCCCAACTCTAAATATATAAGATACATATGTGAAGGGGCTTAATCATTTGAGAACTCCATAATTTGTGAGATCTGTGAAAAGTTCTACCTTAAGCTTTTGTTTCATATGATTTTATCTAAGTATAGTATTTAATGTATTGATTACATATATTTGTTTCACAATGTGTATGTTTCATATGTAATCAGTTCACAATGCGACTTTTTTACGTGTATTTTTTGTTTTACAAACACGTCAAAAAGGTTCGCATTGTGAACCGATTACATGTGAAACAAGCACATTGTGAAACAAATATATGTTAATCACTACATTAAATTCTAGCCAAGGATGAAAAAAATCATATTAAATAGCACATGATGCACCGGTCGCACCGGTCTCAGAGATCTCATGATTTAGAGAGTTCTCAAAAGAAGGTCCCCCCATATACGAATATATGTATGTATATAAGCATATATTCGAGTTAGAACTTTGCCAAATAAATTTACTTCAGTCCGTATAAATAAATTGTAGAGTAAATTACACTTTTGGTCCTATGGTTACCTCTTACTACCAAGTCTAGTCCTTATATTAAACTAATTACACTTTTCATCACTGTGGTTGTCACTTTGTTTCTCTTTCGATCCCTGTGGCTAACAGTCGTTAACAAGGTCTTTTAACTCAAGGGCATTTTTCTATTTTTTTTCGTTTATTTGATTTTCTAGTAAAAGCAAACAAAAATATTATTATTATACTACATATATCCCCCACCCCTTTTCTTCCCCAACCATAGACATCATTAAACACCCATGGTTTGTTGGTCCCATCACTTGCATATCCCCCTCTTCTGAAACTTCAGCCTTCTCCCTAGATATGGGGTTTTCTTAATAGTCAGACAACATTTTCGGCACCCCTTTCTTCTTGCACACATACGGCACCCCCTTCCCCTTTTACACATACCTATATCTGGGTGTAATAAAACCTGTTAACAAATTAAAAAACCGACCTCCTTTCATGTTGCTCGCACACATCGACAATAACTCAAGAAAATAACATAAAACGAGATCTCCAATGGTGGTTCTACACGCACGAGATCGTGTATACACATACAGATCCATGATATTTCTGACACACACACACAGATGGAGATGATCGATGGGCATATATGGAAGGTGTTGCAGATGTTCTCACACACAAAAAGACGGTGGTTTCACCGTTGGAGGTGTAGGGGAAGGGTTACCTTGAAGTTGGGTCGATGAGGGCCATGGTTGCTATGATGTTGGTACAGGGGCGGGGTTGGTCGGATATGAGATAGAGGTGGCCAAACGAGGCAAGTTAAGTGACACCCGGTAAGTGTTTGGTTAAAGGCCCCTTAGTCTAATTTTTAGAGTACATGACCATAAGGTATGCGAAAAGGACGAAAGATCGTGAGGGAAAGGGAGTTAAGGTGAGAAATGTAAGAAGAGATCTAGACCCTCGATCCCCTTTAATCTCAAACCCACCCATGAATCGCGCTTGATACGGGGGTTGATCCGGTGCATTTCATCCTAATGTGCATCAAAGAGTGGAGATCCCTTCTTACACTTCTCAACTTAATTTTCCTTCTCACCGGAACCCAACCCTGCTTTTTGCACTTGTGTGCCTTTTTCATCTCCCTTTTCATAAAAGCTGCTATTTGTAGTTGTCATCATATAAAATTTGTTGAATAGTTTTTGATTTTTTTGTTTTTACCTTTGTAGGCTGACATAAGATCAAGAGACTATCTTCAGAAGCATCATTGAAGCTACGAACTGCATTCTGGTAGGCTTTTGATGTCATTACATAATATTCTCTCTTCTAATAATATTTTATTATGTACCTAAATGGCTGTCGAAGACTCAAGAGGAGGGAATAGAAATACCATGTTGAAATTGAATTTGAAAAGGATAAATCAGTTGTACAAGTCAAAAAAAGAAGCAGCAACAATGTACTTTGGGTAATACCAAAAGCAAATTTTATGTATACATGGCCAATAACACCATGGATTTTCAAAGAAACATATGTTGTTATAGTGCTGCAAATTCTGCAGACTCGGACATTATGGAAAAATGTATATAGCACAAAAGTGTCTGTGATTTAGCTACTGAGATATGTAACTATTACATTCTTTAAATAATTAAATGACACTTTTATCCTCGATAGTAGAGATAAACTTTCTCCATCTCATAATAAGGCGAAGAATCGTGTGAGAAGGGAAATTAGGATGAAAAACGTAAGAAGATATCTGAACCCTTGATCATTTTAATCTCATGTCCACTCATGAATTACGCTTTAAAAGGAAATTGATCCGCTGCATCTCGGTGCACCTCATTAGTGTTAACATTCAATTAGGATTGGTCCAAGGGTAGAAATCTCTTCTTATGCTTCTCACCATAACTTCTCTTATCATCGGAACTCAACTCATCGTAATAAAGGTAGGATGAGAGAGTAATCATTTACTTTTGAAAGTGGGAACATATTTTGGGACATATTAAAATAGTAATGTAGACATTTATTTTGAGACAAAGAGGAATATGATCTCATTTTCACTTTTGTGAAAAATTTTGTAGGTGTTGACTCTATTTTCTTTTTTCATATCCAATCATGAGAAACAAAGCTGATGTGGAGATTCTTGTTCCTATGGGTGAGGCTAATAGCTGCAAGCAAACATAAAGATGCACCAGTACAGAAAGGGCTTTTTTATGCGGTTGTGAAACGTCTTTTTATACGGTTTTGGAACTGTGTAACAGAGTATGAGACATTTTTACATGGTTCTAGAACCATGTAAAAAGAGAATGCATTTTTATACGGTTATAAAATCGTGTAAAAAGGTAAGGCCACTCATGTACGATCATTTTACATGGGTGTTTATATGGGACTTAAATGAAAAACCAACCATACAAATTTTAAAATGTTCTATTAAAAAAATAAATTATTATTTTAATGATAATTTTTATAAACGTACTTGGTATATTTTATATTAATAGAATTTAGAAAGAGGACAAACAAAGATGTTAGTTGATGAATAGTCAACTCAATCCGACCCAACCTTACTACTTATCAGTTTTGACATATATCTAGATCGTAATGGAATTGAAGGTGACTGTTGGGTGTTCAGGTTAGCTTGCATGTTTCTTGACTAATTGTATGATATCCCGAAAATAACAGCCAATAACATCATTAATCTAATGACTTATTGGGAAGTGCTTTAAGACCTAACTTTTACTTGTCAGTAATACGTTAATTAATAATAAATATCTCATGAATTGTGAACATGTGCAATCTCGACAAATTAATGTCACTTTTATTTGAAAAGATTATAAAAAAATAAGCAAAATTACATAGTTTTGTACAGAAAAGAAAGGTTGTACTGAAATAAATTCTAAGAAACACATGAACCCACCCACAACAAAACTGAAGCTGCGTGTTCTTTTTCTATACCAAAGCTTGTAGCTAGGATTTACTCCATTGATGCAAGTCTCATGGAACCGAAGATGTATACAGCCCTCGGACCGTGATCCATATGTCCCTCCATTGGATGAGCGATCATCATCAAAATGAACCATTCAAAGTTTCCGATGCCTTACATGCTCAAAATCTACATGTACTCTGCCAAATCTGTGATTCCCACAAATACTAGAATCCATTCAAAAGTGTAGAGATCACGACAACCATCACAAGCAGATCCAAAAGACCCCCATTGCAGCCTGCACCATAAGCATACTCAAGGTCAAACTCCATTTTGGTCATCAAATTCATCACCAATATATTAGGTAGTTTGTGTTGAGAGCCCCAATTTGGTTGATTGTAAAAGTACTACAAGGAAATTCTTCCTAAAGAAATAACAAACGTTCGGCCTTTGATCAACCAAGTCAGAGTACAAAGGCGAAGCAACCTTTGCTTATGAGCACAACCCATTCAGAGCCAAAGCATCCTCTCTTCATATGATTATTGTGTTCAATCAGTATGATATAGTTTGCTTCCACTATTTTCATTAAATCTGTTCTATATTATTCAATTGAGAAATCTGAGATCCAACAATTTCTCTTAAAAGGCTTTTATTTTGTTATGGAAAGTAGTTATAGAATTCTCTTTTTTGACGACCGTGGGTGTCTGGGCCAGCTTGTACATGCCTCGACTAATTCACAAGGCCTTGGAAAACAGTCAAAAAGAATTCCTAGTGGTCTTGCAGGGACTCTCGAACCAGTGATCTCTGAGGAGCTCCAAAACCTAAGCCTTATTGCAAGTTGAACTAACCTCTCAAGGTTGTAGTTGTAGATTATTGTTGATTTTTAGAGTAAGACATCTACACCGATGCTAATGGTTTTAGTGGGTTATTTAGAAGGATGAAGGATCGTGTGACAATAAGAGATGATGAGAAGCGTAAGAAGGGATTTGGACCTTTGATCACTTTTAATATCAACCCCATCCCATGAATTGCGCTTGATACGGGAATTGATTTTGTGCATCTCATTACTGTTGATCTTCAATTAGGATTGATCCAATAGTGGAGATCCCTTCTTACCCTTCTCACCATAACTTCCATTCTCAGCAAAACCCAACCCATTTAAAAGAATAACCTTTTGAAAGATTTTTTTAATAGCATTATCTTCCGACAGGTTTTAAGGCATTCATTAACAAGGGAGGACATTCTTCTGTTAGGAGGTGTCATGCATTTTTATGAAAATAAAAATATGTCACAAGGTTATTTCTGGTTTTAGTCCACAAGGAACCTATGGTTTGATTGAAGAGTACTCACTAATATGGGAATGCTTTACTGTCCAACATTATTGTACTGGTACAAGGAGTACATTGGAAATATTTCGAACCTATCGGCCACATTAAACCATACAAGTTTAAACCATAACATTAGCAGTAGGCAACAATACGTACCAGCATATCCCGACTCCGAAGTTGGTAGTGCAGGTAATGACATCTCTAACAAAGTTGTTAACAAACATCAGCAGGACATAATCAGTAACGAATCCATATCATGACATTATCATGTAAAAGAAAAGGAAAAGTTTGGGTACTACTATTTGAACCCCGTTTGGTTCAAACCATAGAATTGAAAATGTAAAAATAAGGGTCAGATGTTGATATCTATGAGCATATAGAATTGGTTTTTCTCTTGGCTATAATTACCAAAACTAGAGCAATTATGTCATAATGAGCTGTACTTGGATTATAGAAAGTTATAAATTGCTCCGGTTAAATTCTTTAGCTCAGGATATTCTTGTTTCTTTGTTTTTACTTTCTTCTCGAATATAACCATGCTTCATACTGAAAAAAATGTATAGTTGATTTGGTGAAGTTACCCGGAGCACAAAGAGAAAATGATGCCATCGAGGATGAAGGCCATGGAGCAGCAATATTGTCACTTAAGTCGCATGTAAAGCTTACTCCGGATGAATTATCATACACAACATCTGTAGGCCAGCTTCTGAGAAGACACGCTGCAATTGTATCATAGATGAGATCAATAATTGTTATACAAACCATTGATGCAAATAACATATTCTGAATATGAAGGGTTTCAGTACTCAAAAGAAAATGCAATAGATCCACCAGAAGAAAATGGAGCCATATATATATATATATGTGTGTATATATATTAATCAAACCAAACCAAACAAATCCAATATATCTCACCTGGAAGTAAGGTCTAGAGATGGTAAAAATGTATGCAAACCTGACCTCAACCCAAAATAGTAGAGATAGTTGTTTTTAATGAAGACCCGCCTTGTGAAAAGTATGTCAGAGAGAGTCAGATATGACAAAAAGTTGAAAAGCTGGATAAGAGTAAAGAAAAACATACAAATAGAAGAAAGTACAACAAAGGCATATCAATTACTTGCTCATATATATATATGGTTTGTGCTGGACCAAGCGATAAATATAATAACAGAACAAATTTCTTCTGGTTCAGTTTGAAAAAGATGCTTCTTTCTCCCATGATAATTACAACACTTGTTTTTTTTCCAGGATTTATAATGGATATAGAAATATTTCCTCTTTGAGGAAGATTCCATGTCAAAGTTTCCTTGGGCCCATTGTCTTCATTAGAAATAATTTGATGTTGTTATGTGGGTCAATAAGATCTCCTATTTTGTGTTCACTTAATGAGTATTTAGATAGGGGGAAATGCAACGAAGTTTGGCTTAGTGGCAGTTTACCAAGCTAATCAGGTAAGAGTCACCACCTTTATTTACCAGGTAAGATTCTTGATCAACGCTAGACTCACCTGGTAAGGTACGTGATTTTGTAAGCGCTTACCCGGTGAACGTTCGGTAAACAGCTCCTTAGTTCCTATTTAGGTGTAACAAGTAAGTTTTTTTTTCTCAATCAATGTAACAAAGTTTTCTACTTGATGTAACAAACTTTCATCATTCCCATTTTTATCCATTTTGATGGGGAACCGCTGATCTTGTAGCATTTGATGATGCGAATATCAAGTTTATCGTCCACTAGGCCGTAAACATTTCATAACACGAGCATCCATGTCATCAAATGTTACAAGGTCAACAAGTTATCGGTCAAAATAGGTACGAAATATGAAATTTGAAACTTTATTACATCGATTAACAAAAAAAAATACTACGTTACACTAAATAGGAATTAAACCAAACTTCATCGCATTTTGATGCATTTTACCCTTTTTAGATATTTGACAAATGGCCAAACATGTTAGTCAAACTAGTTCAATTTTCATAGAACGGAGGATGTGCATGTTCGTAGGTACAAATTAGAAAGAAACTACACATTTCGGATAATATAATTCCACTTGATCATAGTTACGATAGTCCACATCCATAAAAAACACCTTAAAATAGGACCCTAACAAATCCAACTTCTAAGACAATAAAATAGAAATGATACGTGAAATACATGTGTATGCCCAAAACCAAACCAAACCAAACCAAACCAAACCAAACCAAACCAGCTAAGTATATCCCTACTGAAGGTGGGGTTAGGGAAGGGTAAGATGTACACAAATCTGGCCTCTACCTCGGAGTAGAATGGCTGCTTTCATGAAGATTGAGTTAAAAGTGTACGAAAAAGAGATGCAGACGAGATAAATTTTGAAAGCTAGTTACGAGCAAGCAATAACATACAAATATAAGCACGTACAAGAAAACATGAGTAGGTGGTTGTAAGCCTAAAGTGAAAGCAAGTTGACCACCCAACAAAAACGAATGTAAATACTTAAAAAGGGGAAAAACAAATTGTAATAAAAGAAAAAGGCAAGAAATATAACCTTCTTGTCCGTCTGCTGTCCAGGGATCATAACCACATACAGAAAGAATAATAGGTTAGATGAGTTCTTGAGAACAGATAAGCACTAAATGGCAAGTAACAGACTAACAGCAAGTTATTTACCTTGGAGGCTAAAATCTTTCAAGTCAACTTTGCAAAGCTCATATATGTCTGTACGTACTCCACCTTTCTGTAGCATGGTTGCAAAAACCGACGCACAGATTATTGCTTGTCTATTTGTAATCAAGCTCTTCTTTTGCATCCCCGCAATGTAGGAATGTAATGAGGTACAACATGATGGGCTTGAAGCAGACACATTATGGCAAGCTTTTATCACCTCAGCTGGCTGCTCAAGTTCCAAAGGGCAGACTACAGGTGCAAAGTATCTAATCAAATAATGACATGTTCCAATTATGAAGTCAATCAACCATTATCCAAATTAAAGATGTTTAAGATATATCTGTATAATTCAGAAAATGTGATTCTTCGACCAACAAGGCATCAACTAAACCAAAGCAAACGAGGCCAGGATATCCCACCCAGAGGTGGGGTCTAGGGGGGGTAGGATGCATGCAGACCTGAACTCTAGCCTTTCCCTAAAGTGTAGAGTGGCTGTTTCTGTGAAGACCCCCACCTTGTGCAAAAAAGAAGAGAAACTTGCTCAAAAAATAGTGGAAACATAGAAAAAGAACATTGGAAAAAAAGAGTTGAAAACAAGGGCAGTGCTAAATTTTGAAAAACGTGTTAGAAGCAAGAAACAACATTCAAACAGACAAACAAACAAGGCATTAACTCTTCAACACAAAAAGTTTAAGATCACAGTGTGGAATATGGAACTGGTACCTTTATTAACTTTACAGGAAGCCAATCTTCGAAAAGCAGAATTAGCAGCTTCTGATGTAAGTTTCCTTGAAATCCATGAATATACAACCCCTTTACAGTCATTTAGTGCATCAATATTACTCGATCCTGTATTCTTGTCAACTATTAACTCTGACGAGTAGAGATGAAAAGCAGCCTCCACAATTGCAGGTTGACAAACTGATCTGCAGCATTCCTTGAGAGGATCAACGACACTACAAACCTCCAATAATTTGCTTGTGTTTATTGTTTTTTCAAAGGTGTTGACGTCTTTCACAGGACAAGAACCACCGGTGAGATTTGATGATTTTACAGAGCAGATAGCTGGTATTGAGCTGTTAGCACCTTTACTCGCCAAGATTTCCACCATATCTAAGAAACAATCATCTGCTGTGGTGTTTTGTAGAACTAAACTATCAGAATTTGTACCGTAATATCCCTGAAATATGTGTAGTGAACTGCCAAATTGTGGGCAACATATAACATTTCCTACAAATGGCGCTACAAGTTGAGAACAGTCTGATGCGGTCTTGTCCATGATACTTGAAATGGAAGAGAAATTAAAAGGGCACCTTCCAGTCAAGAGTGGCTCGTATGTTTTGGGGAGGGAAGGATACATTGGTGGCCAAGGCTCACCAACAAAGGGATTATGTGGTAAAACTGAAGGTGATATCTCTATGGGATCAAATATTCCAAAACTAGGTGTACTAGCTAGTTGAGATGTGGGAGCCACCTTCTGTGCTATCACTTTGGATAAACTGAATAGAAAGATAGTGAATAGAATGATCTGGATGAACAAAGAGCCTGCAATCAGAGAAGGATAAATAAAAAAATAAAAAAATAGTTACTAAATAAATTAAAAGATTCATCAGAGCACGTGAATTGCATTGTGTATGTATGCTTTCACACATGTATACAGAGACAGATACAATGTTGAAGCTCTCAGAAGTAAAATTTATAGAGCCAGATTCCAAGAAACTAAACCTCACCAAAACTCCTTTGATTAGCTATATGATCATTGCAAGAAAAACAATGCGTTGGGAAAATAGTGATCCGTCATATTAAAAATATTCCCCATTTTTTCTCTTTTCCATATAAAAGATCTTACCCTCATTTCCAAAATCATCTTTCATGATAAATGGGTAAAGGCACTCAAAAAGCTCCATTGACTTTGACTAAATTAGGTTATTTAGGAGAATAACCTTCTGACAGATTTTTTTAAATGCATGACACAGATTTTGAGGCATTCTTGTGTTAGGAGGAGGAAATCTTCTGTTAGGCAGAAGCGTTCTTAAATTCATCAAAAGGTTACTCTCCTAAACAATCCGGCTAAATTAACGAGAGGGCAAAGGAAAGGTTCCAGAAATCTTCGGCTTGCTGAAATTGAAGTCTATAAGTTTTTAATCTTTGACCCAATGTCTAAGAAGAAACTTTGCAGCTCAAGGGAGTAAAATATTATTCGTATTGTGAATGGTGAAAATAAGGGTAATACATCATTAACCCTGCATAATATGATGCCCTTGTTTGAGCTCCTTTATGCTTTAAGAATGTGAATATCAATAGTACTTAGGCATGCAAAAGAACAAATGTTCCTTTACACCTACACGGACAATCACGGGGCACACACATTTTTCTATACTTTTGCGGGTAATTGTAAATTCAAGTTTCCTGTTACCTTTTATGTTTATACTAGTCTTTCTTTTCCCTTCATTCTTGCATCATTTCCTCTTTATATTTACACTACGACTAAACAAGCGACCATATGAGGAAGGTTCAAGCAACAGGAGTACCATGTAACTGCTGGGGCGGACTCGAAACGAGTTTTGACCAAAAATTTGGAACTTTCATAAAGATGATTCCAGAAAAGATAGCATAACAACTCAATCAGAACAATTTTTTTATCAACCAATTACAAAGAAAGGATTGAAGAAACAGTTTATTCTTGATAAATCTCACAAACTAAAATGTATTACACATGTACGACTAGAGATCAATTGAAGGAGTAATAAATAAA
Organism: Cynara cardunculus var. scolymus; assembly: GCF_001531365.2. NCBI lineage: Eukaryota > Viridiplantae > Streptophyta > Magnoliopsida > Asterales > Asteraceae > Cynara > Cynara cardunculus. The sequence goes on from NC_037543.1 coordinate 12,231,191, forward strand.
AAAATATATAAATGTTTGTATCATATATTATATTAAAAATCTAACAAACTAACACAACAATGTGTTTTAAAATGATAAAGTAGCATATGAAATTCAGTTAAATAGAATCATTCTTCTAACATTCTTCAAATTTATCGAGCCAAATCAGCTAAAAAGAGTAAAAAGCCTAAAACATTATAATTCAGCTAAAAGTTAAAACATATAGAACTGGATAAAAGCTAAAACATGTATAATTATGCCCCAAAAAATGTCAGGGCCCCTGTTCCATATATCATCTTGGTAACACCCTCCAGCACGGCCCTGGTATTCTATCTCTTGTATATGCTCAAATAGACATAAAAATAAAATGAATTGCCATGCACTAGAACAATGTAAGATATACACTCGATTCACGGTGAAATTTTCCTTACTAATAAATTAAGAAAATAAATTAATTGTTGTGAGATCATCTTTCTTTAATTCTTTATTACGAAGGGAGAGAGAATGTTTATGACAAGGTTGCATGGATATGCAAATAGCTCAATTGGAACTAGCATCAAGTAGAAAATTTGAGTGATAAAATTCGCGTATTTATAACACACCCTTGAGATTATTGGCAGTCTTTGCAGAATCCATAGCTTACTATCCCTCCAACAACATGAATACTGCAGAAATGTCTAGGAATGCCAACAGGGACCCCAAAACCAGTTCAGTGATGCACAATTATGCCTGCAAAGAATTCAAAAGAAACTTCAACTTCAATGAGACATTACCACACTGTGTTCCTAATTTTTAAAAGAGTGAGATTAGCTTTGGCGCATTCTGTAGCTGAAATAACTAGACATTTCTAAGGTCCCATTTGGTTTGTGTGATTTGTGGGGATCTGGAATTCAATTTCATTCCAATCCTATGTTTGGTTTGGAGGAATGCTTGGCTTTGAAATCCCACAAACATTGGATTTAGAAATCCCATGTGGATAGTTGGTATTCAATGGGATTTCATATCATTTGTTTGTAATAATGTTTAGATATGTCAAAAGATACTTGTTTTATAATAATCAATTAATGAAAAGGTAATTTAATTATTTTTTATACAAATTATATATAAAAAGTGAAATTTAATTCCATTCCAAATCCTACAAACCAAACACACCAAAGATTCCAAATTTTCCCATTCCAAATCCTCCCGTGAAATCCATATCCCTCAAAAACATTCCGTCAATCCAAACAGGCCCCAAGTGTTTTCAGAACGTTTAGGACATTACATATACCAAGATCAATGGGATTCAGGAACAACCTTGAAAAAAATGATCATTAAAACAGCAAAGAGAAGTATTTCACAATAAAGAATAAGAACTACCCAAACACTAAAATATGTATTAAAACCCACACCTTAGGCTACAACTTTTGGACCATAACATGTCACATTTTCCATATTCCATTAATAGGAGCAGTCACCAGAGTGATCAAATTGGTTCGGATCCTCTAACAGTCAATTTGTGGTCTACTTTCGAACTAAGGCAAAGTGGCAGCATTATGAAGGGTTCTTCCTCACAAGGGTAACATAACTCATAATTTAAGAATCAATTGATACAAATCATGTTGGTTTATCTAAACAGCCACAAAGTATTTGCGTCCAAAGCATTTTTGCAATCTATCATTCAGCATGATTATGGTATGAGAATTAAGATTCCATAAGAATCAACTGTCTTGCACGAATTAAAATACTTTATGGCATCCAAAAGAGAAAATAACCGATCTACTTTTAAACAATAAACAAGCAGAAACAACCTTCAAGCAAGTTACTTGGATTAAACAAACTCCAAATCTTTTTTTACAAATTGTTCAGAGCTCTTTGGTTGTCAACTCCATCTTGTAACCCCAATTACAGCAACTGACAAACATAGCAGTTTTTCCATGACAATCAGTTTGAAACACTCAAAAGCAAAAATAAAAGGTAAATAAAAAGTTTAAATGAACATTCCAATTAACCTATGAAGTATCAATGAAGATGCTGCCAACACAAAGTAAAGCCCCAAAAGCATCGAAGCATACAAACATAATAAAAAACACCAGCAAAGATAAACACTTACCTAAATGTTTTGATTGGAGGGAGTGATCTGAAGAGATTCCCCTGAAGTTGTAAAGTACAAGTGTGACGACCAAGATCCTCCTTTCTCATTTATTTACAGCTGTTCAGGATTTGCAGCCACCATTTTTAGGGCTTTATTTCGATGTTTTCTTGCAGAGAAGAAGAAGTAGTCGAGGATCAAGTAGGTGTTTTTTGTGTTTTGGTGTGAAGTACAATACGGGCGGAGTTTAACGATGGGTGGGGCAGAAGGGTTAGCCTCCACTTTGCCGGCGGTAAGGTTTTTCGGGAGGGTTGGACTAAGAGCATTTCCGATGGAGATTGATATAATAACCATGGTTTTAAATAATGGCGCCTCAAGGCTTAGGTTCATCATTAACATATCATAAGCATTGTAACGAGTTCACTTGTGAGTTACGACACATTATAATGCGTTGTGCTATGATAATTATATACGAGACCTAATATTTAAGTATACATAAAAAGGAAATTTCAAAAATAAAATCTTAAATAGGAAAAATGCTTATTCACATTCCCGTAACAAAAAGTCAAACATGAATTCATTGAAAATTGAACAAAACAGTGAGTAGACATTCAAGATATTTAATTACAATTTTGTATTTTTGATATCATTATTTATAAGTTCTATATGTCTGGTATTAATGATTTTACTTTCTTTTTTAATTTTATTAATTTATATGAATATAATTTGTTGTATACTATCAGGCTCGTCTTCTGGATTCTTAAATAGGAGACCTTGATCAGGGCCCCATATCTATTTTATATTTTCCTTTAAGGTTCTGATATATGGATTACATAGCCCAAAATCTTAAATCTACGGTCGACATCAAAATCCAAAACCGACTTCTTTCTAGTGTACATCTACCTCGTTATCAAGAGCGCCTCTTCAATCCTCTTCGACCTTCTATTCCCGATTTGACGATTGAAATCCCCAAAGCTGCATAACTATGAGTTTCTACTGATTCGTCATTCTACCATTGATATCCAAGAACCCCGTCAAAGATTTCATGCAACTCTCAATCGAAGCTGATTCTTAAAGTGTGGTTTGTAATATCCTTAACATCAACAACTAATTTGGTTCAATCTCTGTTAACATCAAAAACAGTGAAAGGTAAATTCCATTCCATAAACTTGATTTCTTTTTATAAGACTTAAGTGATTATTTTTGTTGTTTCTATGGTTAGATCGATTGGGCTATTGTTGTATGTTAAATTGTTAATTTTTTAAATTCGATTTCTTTTGTCTCTTTGAAGTGATAACCAAGGGTTGCAACGCTAGAGTTATTAGAATATTACTTTGATTTCTTTAAATTCAATTTCATATTGTTTAGGTCTAGAAATGAAAATTAACATCTTGTTTAGGTTTAAAAATCATAATGTTGCAATTGCTCTAGAGAAAGGGATTAGAGACGAGTTCTTTAAGGAAGATTGATTTCAAGCCTTCCCTAATTTCATGATTCTTGAGGTTTGGAAAGTTTTGCTTTCAAGTGATCATAGCAGGACAAAGAACCCTTATTCATCAACATCATGGCCCAATTTTTTTTTAACTTTCAGATATCAATTTCTCATTTCTAGGTGGGATGTTTTATATAAGGGCAATAGTTAGTTATTAAATATAACTAAAAAAAAAACTAAAAATATATATAATAAAAATAGGATTACAATCAATGAATCGTGAAAGGAAACATGCCTAGAAAGAAAACTAGATGGTTCGACCATAAATAATTCTTACTTTAACTAAACAGATATGAAGGACTTAACAATTTCAAGTTGAATTCACTAATAGGGTATGTTTTTCACGTTCATAGGAGTGCATCTATGTTTCTGCTTTACGAATATGATATTTTTTGGGCATTTTTAATTTCTGTTTTTCATTTAAAAATGTTTAACAAAGCATATACAATTGTTCAGTAAAGAACAACTCCCACAAAGAAAAGGTTGTAAATCTTGTTTAATTTCTTGAAAAAGAAACAAAAATTGTAAGTGCATAGTTTTGCTGCTATCAAGTAATTATAAGTTCCGTCTTCGTTCTCTTACTGTTATAAGAGTGTATAATTGATTGAAGATTTTGTTTCGAAATGACTTAGAAGAATGGTTTTGTTTAAGTGATTTTCTCATGTTACCTTATCATAATAAACATTTTTGTTCTTTTAAGTTGTAAGACATTTAGTACAATATATGGTATGAACTATTACAGTTAATTTTTTTGGTACTATTTGTCGTGCAATTTGTAACAAGACCTCCAAAAAGATTGGAACGGTTATGTATACTATTATTCAAAATACTAACACATACAAGTGTGGGTGGGTGTATACATATATAGTTAAAAAAAACATCTTAACATACACACACACACACACACACACACATATATATATATATATATACATACACACACACACATATATATATATGTATATATATATGCCACATTAGGTCACACTTTGAAAAACGTCGTGACCTCACCGTAATTCGTAAAACTTGACCTCATCGTCACACCACATTTCACGTCATTTAGAACATTGATAATAACCCACTTTCTCTACTTTTTATTTACATTGAACATTAGAGCATTTCCAACCGTTTTTCTAAAATAGGGAACCAAAACATAAATTTTCTAAAAAGAATTACATTCATCTCAAAAGATTCTCTATTTTAGAGATTTTAATATAAATTATATTACTATAATATTCTCTAATTTATCATCCTAATGCAATTTTTCTAAAAACTTTTTATAAACAATAATAACTCCATCTCATTGGTGGAATTGAATAAAATAATCATTTCTCTTTCTATCATTCTGTTGGGTTCAAGATTATAGCTTAAAAGTTGTATTCAAGTTTCTCATTAGAATAGTTTTATACAAAACTTTTAGTCTTTACTTTCCTAGTATAAAATAGGAATTCCCTTGTAATTGTAATTAGAGCTTTTGTCATTAACACTGAAATCAAGATTTGGCTGATGTAATTCTCTCTCTCTCTCTCTCCTAATCATTACTTATATCATTCTTAGTGTTCTTATCAATCTATGAAGATCATATCAAGAATTGTATGAAATCTGGACTCCACAATTGGTATCAAAGCAAGCTGCAGCAGTTTGGATTTGAAGATATCCATTTTACACATTTTGCACGAATTTTTTTTATATTTTTTCGATCTGATTCATCACTGTTCTTGATTTTTTTTCTGACCGGATTGGTTTTTGTGCCAAAACTGTTTAATCTTTGAGTGTTATTGTTCAAAATTTGTATCGTGAGTTTCGGTTTTGCATTGTAAACAACTTTGATTCACACCATTTTGTGTTTTACACAAGTTTTGAGGCTGAAATTGCCCAAAATCGGTTTTTGGTTTTCTGGTAAAAGTTCATAAAAAACTCATATTTTTCATGTTTTGATCCATTTTTTTGGAAAAAGTATGCTATTTTATGTTTTTGGTTGAATTTCTATCCGGATAAGACTTGTGCGGTTTAACAATCCGTGTGGTTTTAGTTGTTTTTGATATAGGTAAAAYCGGACAACACTTGGAAGGATTACTTGAACGGTTTAGCTAATCCGACTAGTAAACCGAACATAACTTGAGCGGATTAATGATAAACTGGATAACACTTGAGAGGACTTGTAAGCGGTTTAAAAATATCCGGCTGGTAAGGTTTTGGTAACTTGATCGGATATTGGTAAGTGTGCGGTTTAGGAATCCGCTTGGTAAGTGAGCGGTATTTGTCTTGAACGGTGTTTAAATTTTGAACGGTGATTGACTTTTGATTGATTTCATATCTTTTGACTTTGATTGGTACAAGTGTTTGACTTTTTGATCGGTGTAATAATTTTGACTTTTTGATCGATTTAGTAAGTTTGACCTTGTGCGATTTATACTTGTGCGATTTATGTTCATATGTTGACCGGATTTCTAATCCAGATAACGTGTTAGTTTCGTCCATCTCTTTGACCAGACTTGTAAACCGGACAACGTGTGCGGATTGCTAATCCGGACAGATATTTTTTGTGCTTATGTCTAAGTGTTGAATGTGTGCTTATTACAGTTTACTTTTATCAGATATATTTTTGTAAACTGATCTTTTAAATTCCAACTTTGAACTGCAGTCGATCCTAATTTTCATACAAACTACAAAGATGAGTTCAAAAGAAGCGATGGCTATTGGTACTGATACCAAGCCACCAGTACTTTTTAGAGGAGATTACAATCAATGGAGAGATAGATTCTTGAATTTTATTGAAAGATTGAAAGAAGGAGAACAGATCATGGAATCTCTATTAAAAGGTCCAGCTGAATTCTTTGTAGAGTCAGATTCTGATAATGTACTTGGTGTTCCTGCACAGAAAGTACGTTTAACAAAAGATCAATATGATCCTCAACAAAAAGAGAGAGCACATGCTGACGTGCTTTGCAAATCGTACATGATGCAAGCACTGACCAATGATATCTATACCAGTATTSATAGCTACAAATCATCAGGTCACAGCATGTGGATTCAAATAGAGAAAATGATGATGGGCTCTAAAGTTGGAACTCAACTAAAGATCACTAACTGCAAATCTGCATATGAGGAATTCAAGGCTAGAGAGGGAGAAAGTCTTGATGATGTATATAACCGTCTTGTCAGGCTGCTGAATGAGCTAATGAAGAATAGTATCTCCAAAACTACTATCGAGATAAATGTTAAGTTCCTTAACAATCTTCAACCAGAGTGGAAAACATTTGCAAATAATATCAGATTCAACAAACAGTTATCTGATATTGATATACATGAAATATATGAAAATCTGAAACAGAATGAACAAGATGTTTTGGAGATCTGTAAATCTAAGAAGAAGGAAAAGGAAGTTTCTGATCCCTTAGCTCTTATAACTGAGAAAAAGGAAAAGAAGTATAAAAGCAGAGCTGGAAAGAAGGTTGTTGAAGTTAGTTCGTCAAGCGAATCTGAGCAAGAAGACAGTAACAGCTCAGAATCTGATTCTGAAGTAAAGCAAGCTATGGTAATGTTGACCAAAGCTTTCAAGAAGTATAAGTTCATCAAACAGCCACACTCGAATAATCAACGATTCTCATCCGGATCAAAGTATGACTACAAGGACAAGTTCGGAGAGAAGAAGAAATACGAAGAGAAAAGATTCGAGAAGAAGTACGAGCRAAADCCARAAGAAGGAAAGAAATATAGCAAAGCAGTAGCTGATGAGCATACAAAATGCTTTAACTGTGGCAAGTTAGGTCATTTTGGTATTGATTGTAAGAAGCCGATAAACCGAGATTCCGACTATTACAAGAATAAATTTCTTCTGTCCAAGCAAAAAGAAGCTGGCAAAGCTCTGATGGCCGAGGATGAGCATTGGCTAAATCTTACTGATGAGGAAGAAGAGGCTGAGGCTGTTGCACACATGTGCTTGATGGCTAACACTAAAAGTGCATTAAATGGAGAAGATTCTCAGATGAATGATGATGTAATTCATCAAACATGCATTAAACAGATTAATAAGATGAAAATTCATATTCAAAATTACCAGCAAGCATTAAAATCAGAAAAAGAACGTTCAAATAATCTTGAAGATCAACTAAAAATGCTAAGAGAAAGAAGTATCCAAGTTTATCTTGAAAATGCTGGTCATTTGAGTTTGGTTAAATCTTTGCAATCTGCGTCCAAAATTTCTGAAGAAAAATTCAATGCTTTAAACTCCGAGTTATCTGAATTAAAAGAAAAACATAAATCATTAGTTTTAGTTAATGACGAACATATTGCCAAAATAAGTAAGCTTG
>NC_037543.1:12239145-12240713 GCF_001531365.2 Cynara cardunculus var. scolymus
AGAACCCAAAGAGGCATGTGTTGCCTCTACACATGAGCAAAATTAGCCAGAACGTGCTTCAGAGGCACATGTAAGGGTCATAGAGGTGGTGGATCTAGAACGTTCATCATCTCCACTAGATACCTCTGCCAGGTTAGGCTCTGAACATACCGGGCATGAAATCTACAGAACACCATTAGGCTCTCCTCAAGGAGATGTTCGAGGATATGGTGGAAGTCCCCGAGCAGGCTACGATATGCCAGCCATTAAGGGCGCCTCATGCTCCGAGGCAGAAGGATCACCATATGTTGGTGGTCCGAGTTCCCAGAGCGACTTTGTGACAAAGGGGGAGCTTAACGCCTTTGCCACAGAGTTGTTCTCAAAGATGGACGAGTTGAAAAGCTTGTTCATCTCCCAGCATAAGCCTCAGGATCTTTCACCTATTACAGAGGCTCTGAAGGATGTTTTCATCCGCGGTCACCTATGGCATCCAGTCTAAGTCCTCAACTGCCAACATCAACCACTTGGCCACTCGTAGAGAACTGGATGCCATGGTGGATGCGCTAGCGGATTCTGTGGTCAGCCAACTCTCTTTTTTGAAAGTGGAGTTTCTCTCTTCCAACGATAAAATCGCAAAAGGCTTGACCAAGCTTGCCAAGGAAGGTGAGCTCTTTCGTGCAGAAGTTCTATCTACCGTCTCCAAACTCAAGTGGGCTACAGAGCTTGACGTGATGAATGCCTCTGCGTGTGCGGAGAAGGTAATTGAAAAGATGTACAAGGCTGCCACCCGAATCCTACGCCATTTGAGGAGGGCTCCCCTTACAACATGAAAGGCTTCTGCCAAACCAAACCATGACAATCATGCCAATGATGATGATCGTCATGAAGGGGAGAAGAAGCAGGAGATGAAAAAGAAGGCCCCAACTACAAAGCTCAAAAAGAAGACAGCTAGAGCACCTGCGAAAGGCATAAAGATTGGGGAACCTACAGACAGAGAAAAGAAGAAGGCTGTAGAGCCTGCAAGCAAAGGCAAGGCCATAGCTGCAGAGTCCTCAAAAAAAGGGTCTTCATCAAGTACAGAAACTCCAGAGCCATTCGATGAAGAAAAGCATGCTGGTAAAGACCCCGAGACCATAAAAGTTTTAAAGTTGTCCTTTGAAGAGACTCTGGCAAAGAAGCGCCAGGTATCCATGCATTACAGAGAAGGTGAGGCCACATCTTCTGTGTTCCCACCAGTCCAAGCCCCACAAGTCCAACAAACAACGTCTACGGGTACGTTCGATGCTCTACAAGGAACCGTTAAGCCCATCCTTGCAGAATGATCAACCCAGAGGCCGATTCTGGAGGAAGAGGAAGAAGAAAAGAAGATGGCAAAGTCAACACAAGGGGGACGGGTCTCTGAAATACTTGAATCTATGAGCAAGATTCCAACGATGAATGTTCGCACAGAGCCCGTCACCACTCCAAAAGAATTACTTATTTTGAAGTACTCTGTGACAGACATAGAGCCACCCTACGATCCAGAACTCACTGATATCCCCTCTACCGTAGCCAAGTTCCACTTCTCAAGATTAACAAGGCCTCGTGAG
>NC_037543.1:12241936-12249356 GCF_001531365.2 Cynara cardunculus var. scolymus
AACGGTTATTTGCTTGTATAAATAGCAGCGTAGGCCCTTGTATTTTCGTGTGCTTCAGTATTGTAATTATCAACATTTTCATTGAATTGAAAATCATTTTGAAGCTCTCTCTTGTGTTCTTCAGTCGTCTTCATCGTGTTCTTATTGATTTCTATTGTGCTTGATTGTTATTACTTCCGCTATGTTAACACTGTCAAACATATCATCCAAGTAAGTAATCTATACCAAGAAACTGAGTTAATCGATCCAACACTATCTCTATGGTACGAAGTGTCAACTTTATACTTACCACAAGAGCTTAAAGTATTTATTTGATCAACAGACCTTGAACATGCATCAACAACGTGCTATGGAACTCATCAAAGATTACGACTGTTAGATACTATATCATTCGACTAAAGCCAATGTAGTGGCAGATGCTCTTAGTAGGAAGACGCATTCTGGACTTCTATGTTACTCTATTACTCACACGTCGGTTAAATATAATCTATTTGATGATATTCGAAAATGACAGATTGAGGCTTTGAAGCCTGAGAATGTCAAAGTAGAACGAATGGTAGGATACATTGATTCTCTCTCTGAAGATGGACGTGGCTTGAAGGTCTTTAAGACCCGAATCTGGGTCCCCAAACTTGGCGGCATGCGAGATGTGTTTTAGCGGAAGCACATAAGTCGCGATTATCAATACACACAGGGAGTACTAAAATGTACCAAGATCTTCATTTTAGATTACTGGTGGCCTGGGATGAAGACTGATATTGGACGTTATGTTGAGAAATGTACCACATGCTTACAAGTAAAGGCKGAACACCAGAAACCGTATGGTAGTTTACAGCCTCTTGAGGTACCGATGTGGAAATGGGAGGAATTAACGATGGATCTGGTTACTAAATTATCGAAGACCCAACTACAACACGACAATATTTGGGTTATAGTTGATCGGTTGACCAAATATGCATTGTTCTTACCTGTCCGAGAGTATTATTCTATGAATCGATGGGCGCGGTTGTACATTGATGAAGTTGTCTCGCGACACGGTGTACTAGTGAAGATTATCTCTAATCGCGACTCTCGATTCACTTTAATTTTTGGACTAGATTTCAACGAGAGTTGGGAACACGTCATGCGTTTAGTACAACCTATCATCCTCAGACCGATGGTCAATCAGAACCAACCATTAAAACTCTCGAGGATATGCTACGCGCATGTGTCTTAGAATTTGGTGGTAACTGGGATACTCACCTACCCTTGGTTGAGTGTTCTTACAACAATAGATACCACTCGACAATTGGAATGGCTCCCTATGAGGCTTTATATGGACATAGGTGTCGTACACCCTTGTGTTGGCGAGAGATGGGAGAGAAAGTTTTAGTTGGTCCCGAACTCATTCAGATCACTCATGACAAGATTCAGATTATTCGCGAAAGAATGAAAGCTGCCCAAGATCGAAAAGTCTTATACTGATCGTCGTAAAAGGCCATTCGAGTTCTCGGTGGGTGATATGGTAATGGTGAAAGTTTCTCCTTGGCGAGGCGTGCTTCGATTCCGAAAACAAGGTAAGTTAAGTCCATGATTTATTGGCCCGCTCAAAGTATTGGAGTGTATCGGAAAACAGGCTTATCGACTAGAGTTACCGGAGGAACCTACGGGGATACACGATGTGTTTCATGTCAGGTACTTACGTAAATGCTTGGGTAAAGATGAAGAGACGGTGCCCTTAGCCGAAGTCAAAGTAGATGAGAAATTAAGATACATTGAAGAACCTGAATCAATTCTGAACAAGAGAAAAGTGAAACTACGTAATAAGGAGGTAGACTTGGTATTGATCAAGTCGAAACACCATCGGGGACCAAATTGGACGTGGGAGCGTAAAGATGAGATGAAGGCGGAATACCCTTCTTTATTTCCACAATAGTGATTTCGGGGACGAAATCCTCAAAAGTAGGAGGTATTTGTAACATCCAATTTCTAATATGCCCAAATTATATGCTAAGTATATTTAATTATTAAGAACCTATGAGTTAGTGGGAGTTTGGGTTTGAAATTTTAGAATTATACTTCTTAGGAATATATTAGAGGATTTGGGAAAAATTTCACGTCAAATAGATATGTAAAATTGATTTTTTTCAGGAAATATTTTCTAGAATATTTTTATTTAATGTTATATATTATCTCTTTATGAACGTGTAGGCGAAAACCTCATAGAAAACGGAGGTCTGAACGAAAAGTTATGGATATTTTAAGTGTTGATAGTCAAAATGGGTACCTAGTCGGGTCAACCCGACCCAACTCGAGTTTTAGCATAATAAATTGAATTTTTGGCGCATTTCTCATGTCATTTTTAGTCCAGAACTCACACACACACACTAGAGGTGTGATTTTCACACACATAGGCTTGATTCAACTCAAATCAAAGAGAAACTACAAGATCTTTGAAGGATTTGATCATCAAGTAAGGTATAATCCATCTTTGCACTTGTTTTTGGTTGACATTCTTGTTATATGGATTGCATGTTGAGATAGATTTAGGGTTTTATATAGGTTTGATCATAAGTGTATAAAATGAGTGCATTTTAGTAGTTATGGCTTGAAATGATCATTAGATTCAAAAGATTATCAAAATTTATGCAAGTTCATCATATGAACTTTGACTTTATCAAGTCAATGATTTGGGAGAGAATATAAATGATAAAATGAAGGTTGGATTTTGGTTTTTTATGTCAAATATTATATATTAAGTTGAGATTCAGAAGTTGGAATGATTTGGGATCAAAATAGTTTGATTAGAATGTATGAAAATGAGATTTTCGACTTAAGAAAGCATTGAAAATGTGCAGACTTTGAAAAACTATATAAAATCATAGGAAAATCCAAATAAGGTGAGGCTAATTTATTTAGTTATATAATTGAGTCTAGTTTATTTCTTATTTTATGATCAAGACATGAATTCGAGTTTAAAATGGCCAAAACAGTTCTGCATGCAGTAGCTGTACATAGAAAATTTGGTAAAGTGTTCAAATAGGATATGTGTATAATATGGGTTTCTTATATTGGTTGCTTATGAGATTTTGTACATTTACTCCAGGGGGTAATTAGGACATGTTTTGATACTTTGAAAGCAATCTAAGTGTGGTAGATTGGACTTGCTTTATGAGCGGAGCTTTTTGGTATTATACGGTTGCCCAGTGAGTTAGATAGTTAATTATTACATATTGATTTGAATATATATATTTTCATATGAATGTTTTTGGTCTTGAATGGAGTCACACGATCTTGATTTGTTTTTGATTCCATCTCTTGAGTCGATTCCATATTACTATCTCCGTACATCGGTTTGCTTTCCGAATCCGGACTCGTTGTTTTGTTCCTTGAATTGTACGCCATAGTACGGGTACTACTTCATGTGGCACGCCAGAAGTTTATGGCGAAGTCAAGATCCCGGGTTGGATGGGTGAGACTTTATGCGGTTGTGAGTACTCATTGCTCAAAAAGGAGGAAGAGCAATGAGTAGGGAACCTTGGCACATACCTGGTAGAGGAAGGCGGGCAGTGCAAGGTTTCCTGTAATGTATGATTCTGACTCGGACTTTGGCATGAGCCCAGAAGGTGAAGGACGGGGTGATGCACTGTCCTTGTTATGTTTACCGATTCGATCTCTTGGTTCTTGATATTTATTGTATTCTAACATTGCTGAATATATTTGGTTGTTAATCCTGTCACCTTATTGTATTAAGCATCCATGGTATGGTATATTATGGTGATTTGAATATGGAATCCTATAATCTTAGCATCCGGTACGTAATTGTTCACGCGGTTTCTTGTAAGTCTGGGTTTGCATTTAGATGATGTCTTGAACTCTTTTATTGATAAGAGTTTATTATGTATGTTTATAAACATGTGTGATATTGATATGTAATACTTAACNGATGTCTTGAACTCTTTTATTGATAAGAGTTTATTATGTATGTTTATAAACATGTGTGATATTGATATGTAATACTTAACTATTTAACTCACTAAGCGTTGGCTTACCATTTAAGTGGCAACCTCTCTCAGGAAGGAAGACGGATAAAAAGAAAGAACCCATTGTTTGACTCGAAGATTTATCGGGGAACTTGAAGATTACGAACTTGCTTTTGGTAAATAGTAGCTTTTTACCGTATCTCATAGTTTTAGTAAGTGTAGCTTATACATAGTCTTGTTCCGGTTATAAGTATGTCCCGTATTCTTTTGCTACTTAATTCGGGTTGTAAGTAAAAATCCGTTATATCTGGTTTGAAATTATGTTTTGGGTGGTTTTATCACTAAAATACAACGGATATTTCGAAGTTTTTTCTAGAAAATTAATATCCCTTATTTTGAGGTTAATCAATGATAAGCCGTTTCATCGCCTGCCTCTGGACCAATTCATCGCCTGCCTCTGGTCCATTTCATCGCCTGCCTCTGGATCAATTCATCGTCTGCCTCTGGTCCATTTCATCACTTGCCTCTGGACGATTTCATCGCCTGCCTCTGGACGATTTTATCGCCTGCCTCTGGTCCATTTCATCGCCTGCCTCTGGACGATTTCATCGCCTGCCTCTGGTCTATTTCATCGCCTGCCTCTGGACCATTTCATCGCCTGCCTCTGGNATTTCATCGCCTGCCTCTGGACCATTTCATCGCCTGCCTCTGGTCCATTTCATCGCCTGCCTCTGGACCATTTTATCGCCTGCCTCTGGTCCATTCATAGCCTCTGGTCCATTCATCGCCTCTGGACCATTCATCGCCTCTAGACCATTCATCGCCTCTGGTCCATTCATCGCCTCTGGTCCATTCATCGCCTCTGGACCATTCATCACTTCTGGACCATTCTTAGCCTCTGGTCCATTCATAGGCTCTGGTCTGTCCATAGGGGCTCTGGTTTTCCTCCAGACTTAGTCGTTTCAGCAGCATCTTCAGATTTTCCATCTTTGGCCCCGATTGCTTTGATAAAACTTTTAGAATAATTAAGATCAATTTTGGTCCTAACAATCATTAAATTATATTTTGTTGTAGATTTTTATAAAATTGGTAATTTGGGGTTTCTTGAGCGTGATTGTTACAAAAATGTCCTATCTTCCCGCATCTGTAGCAGCGAAGACCATCTTTCCTTTCATCTCCTTCTCTTCTGTCTTCTCTTTGCTCCTCTCTTTCTTCTCTTCCTTCTCTCCTTTCTTCCTTCTGATGAAACTTCATCGGCTTCTGATCATATGATGGCTGGTACTTCTCCCTTCCGGAGTCTCTTCTTTCATAGGGCTTCTTGACAAACTTCTTCTGGAACTGTTTAGTTATCAAGGCCAGTGACTTGGCAAAAGCTTTGAGGTCATTATCAGTATCAGATGGTTCTTCTTCGGATTCTGACTCCACTACTAGTGCCTTCTTGTTTTTCCTTTTGTGTTCTTTGGTAGAGCTCCTTGTAACTTCCTTTTCTTCTGCAGAAAGGACAAAGGGTCCATCGATGGACACTTTCCTCTTCATTATATCTTTCTCTTGTGCAGCAAGAGATCCATAGACGTCATGAAGCGACCAACTGTCTAAGTCCTGATTTGCTTGGAGGGACATCGACAGTTGAGTACACTCATCACCGAGACTTTTAAGAAATATGATGTTGTTTTCTTCTTCTTTCGTCCTAGCGATGTCGTTTCGGCGACATTGATTGATCAATGTGTTGAAACGATCATAGGTCTTCTGAATCGGTTCATCAGGAAGAGCCTTGAAATTAGTATATCCATTGAGACATTACGCCCTCCGATTTTTCTTCGTCTTTGCACCTCCTTCCAGTTGGCTCGCCAGTTCATCCAAATCTCCTTTGCTGTAGTACAAGCATCGAGAGATTGGATGATGTCGTTTGGAATGGCCAAAATGATCAGCCTTTTAGCCTTCTTGTCTGCTTCTACACGTTCAAGATCATCTTCATCCCAGTTTTTCTCTTCTTTTTCCATATAGTAAGCAGCCACTTTTGCGGTAGTGCTTGTTTCAGGGACTATTGGAACAAGAGTCTGAGGAATATACGGGTCTTCCATGACGGATCTGAGGAGATTTCTGTCTATCCCCTCTAGGAAATGCACCATTCGTATCCTCCATTGTGGATACTCTTCTCTTTGAAGAGTTGGAGATTTGGTGAGAGAACCCACACTATATGCAAAATTCTAGTTAGCCTTTGAGAATTTTTGAAGAGAAAGAACACGCTTTTGGAGAAGAAGAGTGAATTTTAATGGATGAAAAATTTGAGAGATTTTTGAATTGATCGTTTTTGATTGAAGAACAATCAATTGGCTCTGATACCAATTGTTGATCCTAGATCTCTCAATAACATGAATATTCAAGTTATGAATAACCTAAATATATCGTGTAGATAGAAAATAGTGAAGAACACACAAGAATATTCAAGAATAAGTTTGGGTGTCAAATGATTCACTATTATTCAAATGATTGATTGGAAAGCGTAAACGGTTACAAGAATGATAAAGCCTATTTATACTAGTAATCTAATTATGGAGATTGCTATATATGGAAGATATATTGCAAATCTCTTTATGAAAGAAAGCAATCTAGAAATATGGAAACTAAATAAAGAAAAGTAAAGTAAAGAGAATCCAGTTGTTGATTTGTCATCCCCAACTGTCTTCTTGATGACTTGTTCAACCATGAGTCTTGTGGTCTTCTTGATCGAGTACCTCTGGTTGAACTGTTGTGGAAAACTCCAAGTGTTGGTAACCAAAGGGGTTATGGAGATGCACAGTTCATCGCATCTCTGGTTGTATTGGGCATTTAGACTTTTTGCTTGAGAGTTTTCCATCGTATTTCTACTCTCACACTTTTTATGTTTTTCATTACTTTTACAAATTTGAGTGATGGGGTCTAACAAGGTACTATACCTATCTTGAGGATGATTCGCCTTGGTTATTAGTCACATCTGGAATGATAAATGGATTGTCATCAGCTTCTAGAGGGTCAACACTAGGTTGATTGCTAAACGAAGCTTCAGGTTATCCATAGTGAGATATCATCCAGTTTTCTAACTTTTCATCATCATCGGAGATGGGTTTAGAGTTAGATGATTGAGATTCATCAAAGGTGACATGGATAGCTTCTTCTATAGTTTGTCATCATTTGTTGAATACTCTGAACGCTTTGGATACTAAAGAATATCCAAGAAAGATTCCTTCATCAACTTTGGGATCAAACATTCCAAGTTGGTCTCTATTGTTGAGAATGTCACAAGTGCAACCAAATATTTGAAGAAAGCTGAGAGAAGGCTTTCTGCTATGGTAGAGTTCATAAGCTGTCTTTGTTAGAACCCATAATGCAAAATGTAAAAAGTAATGAAAAACAATAAGTGATGAATAACCAGAAGACCAATGGATATATCAAGGCAGAATCGACTAAGTCTGGATCGA
>NC_037543.1:12249851-12250881 GCF_001531365.2 Cynara cardunculus var. scolymus
TAGAAAGTAGCAATAGATAGTTATCTTAGCATTAGCCATCTAGTATAAATAGACGACTAGGTCTATTGTAAAGAATACATGTGCGTACGTAAGAAAGGCTTTTACTCTTTACGTTTACATTTTATTTATAAAAGTAAAACCTTTGAAGCTCAAAACTGTTCTTGAATGTTCTTATTTTATCTTTGAGACTTCATAACTTTCTTCGTAAAATCACTATAATTTGGTTATTCATAACTAGATTATTAGTGTTATTGAGAGATCTGGGATCAACAATTGGTATCAAAGCCTATTGATTGATTATCCAATCAAACGATCATTTAAAATCTCTCAATATTTTAATCTTCTTTCTCATCAAAAATTCATTCTTCTTCTCGAAAATCTTTCAATGGCCAACTGGAATTCAGCATATAATGTTGGCTCCCTCACAAAGCCGCCAACTCTTCAAAGAGAGRAATATYSTYAATGGAAAATCAGAATGGTAAACTTTCTGGAGGGTATGGACAGGAATCTCCTGCGATCCATACAGGAGGGTCCTTACATCCCTCAAACTCTAGTTCCAAGAGTTCCAGGAACAARTAYCACAGCTGAAATTCCAGCATATTACATGCCACAGATGAAAGAAATTGGGACAACGATGATAAAGAAAAAGTCGAAACCAACAGAAAGGCCAAAAGACTAATAATCATGGCCCTGCCCAATGAAATCTTTCAATCCCTTGATACATGCTCCACTGCGAAAGAACTCTGGGACGAATTGGCAAGTCAACTGGATGGAGGAGCAAAGACGAAGAAAAATCGTAGAGCACAATGTCTCAACGATTACACCAATTTCAAAGCCCTCCCTAATGAACCCATACAAAAGACCTATGATCGTTTCAACACATTGATAAATCAATGTCGTAGAAACGATATCATGAGAACCAAGGAAGAAAACAATGTTTTATTCCTGAAAAGTCTAGGTGATGAATGGACTCAGCTATCCATGTCTCTACAAGCAAACCAAGACTTAGATGGCTGGTCTCTTCATGACT
>NC_037543.1:12250981-12252318 GCF_001531365.2 Cynara cardunculus var. scolymus
TATATATGCACATTTATATATATATATATATAGATATACATTCAAATATTTCACAAAATTTCATACCGGCATGTATCAATTATCATGCTATCACGTAATTATTAAATCAGATAATCACGTATTAAATACCTTGGGTAATAACCAGGATCTGGTTATCACAGAGAGTTGAAAGATTGACAAAAATGTTGGATATGTAAAATGAGGTCCAGATGCCTTTGTGACAACTCATGAGGTTGGTTTCTTTTGGTTGGTTCTTCTAACACCTATGGTTAGAGCACTTTGGCACCCTCCAAACACATGAGGTTGATTCATTTTGGCCAACTCTCTTTTTGCCAGAAGGGTTAATCAATATTAAAAATTAATTATATATTATCTTTGTTCTTTCTATATTTAAAAGTAAGAACCACAACCATCAATGTGACACCCTAAGATTGAGTATTATTTAATCTTGAATTCTGATTAGTTTTGTCTATCTCATATTGATAGATAGATAAAAGATTGACACTGAATGATAGATATATAAAGCAAGATTGGGATGTCTCTGTGACAATTCATAAGGCTGACTCCCCTTTAATGATTCTCTAAACTCATGGTGCTTAATTTATTTGGTTGACCCTCCTAACATAGGATTTTTGGCCAATCCTCTTTTTACAAAAAAAATATATTAAAAGTTAAATTAATTAATTAATTAAATTAATATATAATGCTATAAGACATTGATGTCACAAATTAGAATTTAATATTTTCAAATCATTAATTGTGGTTGAATTTGACTTGAATCTTAATCCATATTAATGAGAAAAAAGAAATTCCTGAAAAACAGTTAAGTATATGAAACGAGAAGGATGCCTTGAAATATTGGAAGGGTTACAAATGCACTATGAAAATTTAGTATTTTCAATTTTGAAGTATAGGGATATTGGTGTGGTTCACAATTTTTTGTATATTACTTGACATCTGCTATGATCACCGTGCAACGCACGGTGCCGAGCACTAGTTAAGTATTATGTTAAAATTAAATGATTATCTTAATTATATTTTAACTTTTTATATTTAAAATTAGATATTTATTCTGTATTTGATTATATTTATCTGCAGTTAGTTACACAAATTGAAAAATAAAGCTTTAATTAGTTGTACTTACGTACAATTTACTTGTAATATTAAATTTTAAGTAATATGCTGTGACCAGACTCTAGTTATCACCCAAGGTAAATAATATGTGATTATCTGATTAAATGATTACGTGATAGCATAATAAATTGATATGTTTAATTATGCGGGTATGTGAGATTGTGTATTAATTGGATATATATATATATATATATATATATATA
>NC_037543.1:12258352-12260696 GCF_001531365.2 Cynara cardunculus var. scolymus
CAGGTTAAGATTGAACATCAGAAGTCGTATGGAAGTCTTCAATCGTTAGAGATACCTGTATGAAAGTGGGATCACATTACCATGGATTTTGTTATGAAGTTACCTCGAACTCCAAAGGAAATGACGCGATTTGGGTAATTGTTGATCGTTTGTCTAAATCTGCGCATTTTCTACCAATAAGAGAGAAATACTCTTTAGAAAAGTTAGCGCAGAGTTACATCAAAAAAATTGTTACCAGACACGGTGTTCCATTGTCCATTATCTCTGATAGAGATAGTCGGTTTACTTTCAAGTTCTGGGAAGGACTACAGAAAGCTTTGGGATCTGAAATCCGATTGAGTACAGCTTATCATTCGCAAACTGATGGGCAGAATGAAAGAACTATCCAGACACTCGAAGATATGTTAAGAAGTTGTATTATTGACTTCGGGGGATCGTGGGAAGATCACTTGCCATTGATAGAGTTTGCATATAACAATAGTTACCATTCCAGTATCCAAGCTGCACCGTATGAAGTGTTGTATGGACGTAAATGTCGAACGCTGTTATGTTGGAATGAAGTGGGTGAAAAACAGTTGACGGGTCCTGAAATTGTTCAAGAAACTTCTCAAAAGATCGAACAGATCCGTGAAAGAATAAAAACAATACAAGATCGCCAGAAAAGTTATGCAGATAATCGTTGAAAGCCAATTGAGTTTAGTATAGGTGATTTTGTGATGTTAAAAGTTTCGCCATGGAAGGGTGTCGTCAGATTTGGAAAGAAAGGGAAGCTCAGTCCGAGGTATGTGGGGCTGTTTAGAATATGTAAGCGAATTGGGCCAGTAGCATATCAATTAGAGCTGCCAGAAGAGTTGAGTCTGATTCACAACACTTTTCATGTGTCAAATCTGCGGAAATGTTTGGCTGATCCGAATCTAGCTATACCGTTGTCAGAGATTCAATTAGACAGTAAGTTGACTTTTGTAGAAACACCGGAAGCTGTTATTGACCGAAAGATCAGGTTGTTGAGAAACAAAGAAATAAATCTGGTGAAAATTCGATGGAAGTTTCACAAAGGACCAGAAGCAACATGAGAATTGGAATCAAAGATGAGATCAGAGTACCCATGGCTTTTTGATTTAAGGAATTTCGGGACGGAATTCTTTTGAGGGGTGGATAATGTGATAACCAGACCCTAGTTATCACCCAAGGTAAATAATATGTGATTATCTGATTAAATGATTACGTGATAGCATGATAAATTGATATGTTTAATTAGCGGGTATGTGAGATTGTGTATTAATTGGATATATATATATATATATATTTATATATATATATAAATGCATGATATATGTGAATATGTGCATGTATATATATATATATATATCTATGATTATACACACATGCATGTTGTGAATGCATGGTGTGTTGATGTATGCATATGCATGAATTGGATTTTATAAAATAAAATAGGGGCTGTTAACCGCCTTTCCTGATTTGGAAAGTATAAAAGGAGGGCTTAACCTCCATATTTTCTCTTCTTGCATTTGCTAAAAGTTGTGCGATTTAATAGAGGAAAGATTGACCGGATTATTCTTGTAAAGAAGATTCAAGTGTCTGATTWCAAGAAGTTGAATCTCATCTGATTGCATAAGGTGAGTGGTTTTCTAAACTCTTTTGCATAAAATTATTATTAGTTTTGTATGAATCTTGTTTATTTTGGAAAGAAATCAGTCTTTTGTTCTAAGTGTTTTATTCGGGTATTAAACCGGACAAGGTTTGACCGGATTGTTTTAAATCGGACAAAGGTTAATTGATGTATTGTCCGGATTTTTTTAAACTGGTTAAGTGTTGATCGGATTATAATTGGTAAGAATGATTATCTTTTTGCACTGAGAAGTAGGAATACGACCAAATGGTGGCCGGATTATTTTAAATCGGCTAAGTAATGAGCGGGGTATTGACCGGACTTGTTATTCGGACAAAGATGATTTTGATTCTAAGTGATAAATCGATCAAGCTTTATGCGGGGTATTGAACGTACTTGTTATCCGGACAAAGTTATTGAGAATTATTTCCAAGTATAAATCGGACAAAGTTCATTCTGTGTGTTGTCCGGATTTGAAGTCTGACTAAGTCAAAATTGACCGGATTTGATGTAATGTTGTGTTTTCAATAAGAAATGTTATTTTATCATAAAAAGGAAGTTTTGAAAGAAATGATTTTGTATTGATAATAATTTCAATGGCTGCGGTTTATTTGAAATTATTCTGTGAAAATATTTTGATGCGGAAATAAGGGTGGCATATCAAAGAGAGGTGTACCATGGGATAAGGGTGGCATATCAAGGAGAGGTGTACCT
>NC_037543.1:12261086-12270611 GCF_001531365.2 Cynara cardunculus var. scolymus
ATGTGTTGCAGGAGGTTCGGACAGTAAGGGGAAGGGAAAAGTTTAATATGTTCGTTTATGCGCTTCTGCTTGAAGATCTGTTTTGATTAATTAGTACAAGAAATGTATTTTGAATTTTTGGATATTGTATTTGGTTATGTTAGATTCTTGTACTAAGGGACCTGAATGGAACGATATCATGTATTTCTTTTGTATGAAATATGTGTTACATGCAATGTGTGGATTGGGGCGTTACATATGCATCAATACACAGTACTTAATGCATAAAATACACCCGAGGGCTTCTTTTGTCTTGTGTTTTTGGTTTTTTTGCTTGATAGAGGGGTCTCCCCCTCCATATCAAAAAAATTATTTTTAAGAGTTTTATCAAATGTTTTATAATATAGTATAGATAAGTTGGACAAGATAAAACCAACTTGTTAAAATGAGCATATTGCCCATAAATATCGTTTGATGATTACATAAAATATCATATAACTAGGTAACTTTACCGTGCTTCGCGCGGTCTTCGTTGATTGATGAAAGAAAGCATCGATAAAATTGAATTCAATATAAAGTGTTAAAAGGTATCACAATAATCGTGGTACAATTTTGTTTTTGAATGTTTTATTTTGTTAGAATATAGAGTTAAAATACATTGTTTGCAGAAAAATTAATATGTAAGTTTGAATTCGATATAAAGTGTTAAAATGTATCACAATAATTATGGTACAATTTTATTTCTGAATGTTTTTTTTTTCTGTTAGAATAAAAAGAGTTAAAATATTTGGTTGCAGAAAAATTAACATGTAGCGTAAAAGAAGTTAAATTGTGAAATGACAGAGAATACATTCTATAGATATATAACTAATTTCTTGTTTTTGGTTGTCTTATTATTATAAGAATAAAGAGAGGTGTAATTTATTGTTTGTGAAAAATAAAAATATAATTTATAAATAACATATGTCAATTCGGTATATTATTAGGTGTAAAGCCGAATATTAGCTTTTATAATGAAAAATCCAATAAAATTGTGACATGGAACGTGGTTATAGTAGAAAATTATCAAATTATGTTTTAGTTTAAAAACATGGAAAATTATCATTTTTTTCTTTCTATGAATATCCTGAGTCCTAAAAAAATGTAATAGAAGGTAAATAATTAACTGTTTACAAAAACAATCTGCAGTCTTCAAAATGAAAATAAAAAATTGTCAATCCGAGATATCTAGATCGACTTCAAAGTCCATACTTTATGGAAAATTGAGGTAGTTATTCAAAATTAAATATACCATTCCACGTTTTGTGTATCCAATCTTATGGAGATATTGGGACATCTAATTAGTTTTCTCGGGACTTCAGAGATGAAGAAAACACACCAGCAACTAATTTTGCCATAGACTTTTCCTGTTCCTCCTTATATGGTTTCTCTAATCTCCTTCAGTCTGCTTCTAATCGCAGACAACCGAGTAGATAGAGATCGAGCAAATATAAGTAAAACACCCATAATTATTGTTTCATATCTTTCTATAGATGCATAAAAATATAGAGAGAGGCGTACCGCCAGCTATATTGTCAATCCATAATCTCTTATCGGGATCGAGAGATGGAGAAGAACAAAGAAGTTTATGATAGAAAGATGTAAACGAGAAGTAATTGTAACGGTAAAAGATAAAGAGTAAAGAAATTTATGATAGAAAGACATAAAAGAGAAGGAATTGTAACGGTAGAAGATGGAGAGTAAAAGGAGATGTCACACCAACATTGTATGTTTCTGCTTTATAGATATATATAGATAGATAGTTATAAGGGGTTTAATCATTTTAAAATTCTAAAATGTATGAGATTCATTATAAACTACTAACTTAAGCTATTCAATGTTATTAATTAATGAATAATTATTATTATTTATTAACCAAAAATTGATTGTATTTTTTAGAAAATCTCATACATATCTATTAACCAAGACAAACAACTAGGGACATAATAAGGAGAATAGTGGTAGGCTTTACGACTGGGCTAAATGTTTCAGAGTAGTCAATGTCGGGGTGTTAGGGAAAGCCCTTTACATCGAGCTTTGCACCGTTCAAAGGATCCATCTGGTTTATATTTGATGCAAAATATCCATTTACAACCAATGATATTTTGAGAAGCATGAGGAGGGTAAGGGCATCAAATTCAAGCTGCATGGCTTGACACCATGTTGGGTCTCTGAGAGCTTTTTTGGCACTAGTAGGTGCGTGAGGAGTAGGGAGAGACACATGGTTAAGGTATTTAGGATTGGTTTTAATGATGCTATTTGTAAGACGAGTGAAAATGGTATGGGTTAGTTGAGGTGAGGATGGTAGAGAGGAGGTTGTAGGTGAGGATGAGATGGAGGAAGATGGTGTGCTTTGATGGGATGGAGTGGTTTGCACAGTAGGGGAAGGAGGGGACATAGTATTATGTGATGGTGAGGGAGGACTATTAGCTAAACTGGATGAAGGAATGTTAGAAGGTGATGTTGGGGGTTGGTTGAGACGACATTATTGCTGCGAATAAGAGGTAAAGAAAAGGTGCACCACTCATGAGCATTAATATTGGGGGAGGAGGATGGTGCGAAGCATAAAATAAAATAAGGAAATTGTGACTCAATAAATTTGACATGCCGAGAAGTGTAAACTTTGTTGGTTCTTGGATCGAGACAATAATAGGAACTTTGAGTGGGAGAGTAACCAACAAATATATACGAGGTGGACTTAGGTTGCATTTTGTGGGTGTTGTATGGTTTTAACCGCGGATAACAAAGACAACCAAAGCTTCAAAGTTTGGTGTAATTAGGGGTGGTATTGAAGAGTTTGAGGCAGGGAGAGAAATTGTGGAGAGTAGGAGTAGGGAGACTATTTATTAGATATGTAGGTGTTGTAAAAGTGTGGGGCCAAAAATTAAGAGGGAGGTTGGCATGTGATAAAAGTGTGAGACTCATTTCAACGATGTGGTGGTGTATTCATTCGGCGTACCCATTATGTTCGAGTGTATGGGGGTGGTGAGGTGAGATGAGAAATGCGATTATTTAAGATATTAGGAGTAAGTTTGAGATATTCTGTGCCATTGTCGGAGAATAATTGAATAATAGGAGGAGTGGAGAATTTTTCAACTAAAGCACAAAAGTGTTGAAAAATGGAAGTGGTGTCCGATTTTTGTTTGATGGGGTATAACCAAATATAGTTTGTAAAATGATCAACAAAAATGACATAATATTTAAAAGTGTCGTCCAAACGTCCGTAGAAATTAGTTCTAACCGAGTGGTAGAAGTAAGAGTAGACTTGGAGAAAGATAGTTTATGACTTCTATTAATATTGCAAGAACTACAACTAAATTGAAATGAAGGAAAACTTAATGGGTACTTGACTTCGTAGGGTTTTAATAATATCAATAGAAGGGTGGCCTAAACGATGATGCCAATTGATGGGAGGAATAATGATGCTTGAGTGAACGAGAGGAGGTGATGGGTTCCATTCGTAGATTTCCCCGCTAGTTGGACCTTGGAGGAGAATGAGACCCGTTGAGCGATCCTTAATACAAAAAAGAAGTAGGTAAGAATTCAACAAGAGCGTTATTTTCCGAGCAAAATTGAGAAATATAGAGAATATTTAGAGATATTGATGGTACAAATAAAATATTAGAGAATGTAAATAATTTATGAAAGGTAGAGAGAGAAAGAACCAATATGGGAACTCGACAAAGAGGATCCATCACCAATGATGAGATCATTGGAGCCGTCATAAGGGGCATGTGAAGCTAAGTTGGTCAAATCATTTCAGACATGGTGAGTAGCACCGCTATCCATGAGCCATGAAGAGGAAGAGGGATTAGCAAAGGTAGCGACATTAGCTTGAGTCGAGCGAGGAACTTTATAACTAGGGGTGATGGTACAAGAGACTTGGGCTGGGCTTGGACCAAGGGAAAATGTAGGAAAAACTATGTGAGGGAAGAGTTGTGTGAAGGTGGGGCATTGAGATATGACATGACAAACATGATACTTACCCATATAAGGTTTTGAGGTGCGGTTGTAGGTGGTGGTGGTGTTTGGGGTGGGAAGTAGGTCGGGGGTGGTGGCGTTGCGAGAGTAGGAACAATTTTGACGAGGACGATAGGTGGCAACATGAACGGAAGGGAGAAATGAAGGTGGTTGGGCTTGAGTTTTGAGAGTAATTTCATGATTGATAAGCTTCTCATGAAGGACTTCAAAGGTTATAAGAGAGTCATGAGCATGAACGACATCAATGATGGGTTTGTAAGAATCATAGTCAAGGCCTTTGAGGACTTTGGATATGATGTCTTCATTGTGCATGGGTTTACCCATGATAGATAGTTCATCGGTGCATGCTTTGATAGATTGCATGTTTTCGATGATGGTTTGGTTGTTTTTAGAGATGATGTCCAAACGATCTTTAATTTGGAGAAGGTGCCTAGGGGAGGGGTTGGCATAGGTAATATCGAGGGTGATCCAAGCATCATGAGTGGTGGTGGCGTGAGCGACGAGAGGCACAATAGTAAGGGAGAGGGTACCAAGAAGGCTCCCGAAGATGAGTTTATCTTGGCGTTGCCAAGTTTGATAGGTTGGGTTGGATTCAATTTTAGTGTCTTTTGTGATGGTTTCATGTGGGCAATGGTGGGAGCCATCAACGAAATTGAGTAGGTCATGGCCAAAGAGAATGGCTTGGATTTGAGATTTCCCAGATATATAGTTGGTAGGAGAAAGTTTGATGACATTGGAGAAGTTAATTAGAACAAAAGGTTTTGAAGGTTCATAGGAATTAGGAATGGTGTTGTCGTTGCATGCCATGATGAGAAATTGGCTGAGAAGAAAGAAAAAAATTTGATCGTGGCTCTGATACCATATAAGAGAAGAAAGACTTAATGATTTTGTTAACATAATAGAGGCCATTTATACATACATTCACAATTCATTTAGAGGAAAACAAATCAATCTAATTTAAACTAATTAATAAAAAAAATATTCACAAGAATACTTATAAACAAATGAGATATTACAAATGATCAAAATCAAGAATTGTTATCCTTGATTGAAGCATGAATCGTGCTAGAGATTTTATCCTTATCAAAACTAATAACCAGTTGATGAATTTTTCACTTTACTCAAAATGACACAAAACATAAAAAATATAATTTTTAGAAACTGAAAAAAGATTGAGAGTTTGAAGTCTCAACTACAAAATCGAGATTGAACAAGCTCCATTATGCATGTACACTTATAGTAATATAGTATAGAAAAACAAATCATACAAACAAGTTAAATAGAAAATACTTCAAATGTGCAAAGAAAATTGAAGTTTGAATTCATTTTGTCTTGTGAATTTGTAGAAATTGTTCGAATGTATATGTGAGAGTTTAAATACTCGATTTTAACATTGGTACCGAAAATTTTGGGGTAAACTTAGACATGCATAAAAAGGCCCATATGAGTCCAGATCAGTACTAGTTTTTAAACTAAGAACCGTCCAAAAAAAATAAGATTAAGATCCGATGTCTAGATTAGGGCCCCACTTACGAAGGTCAAGACTTTTAAACTCGTCAAGACGGCGACACTCGCTTTTACGGAAGCAATATCGGGATTTTCTAAAAAGAACAAAACAAAACTGGGTTCAGTCATAGAGATTGCATGGTTATTACTCATGAGTTATTATAAAACTTAAAAGGCTTTGGATGCATGTCAAGGAGAAGTACAAAAACAACCATAAATAAACCCTAAAACACAAAACATGAAATTGCAAGATGTTCCTACAAAGTACAAACACATACAACCTTGGTCGTCGCAAGGTGGAAGTTATAATTCCTTTGAGAATTGGACTGCATGTGGGTACTTGGCTCTTAACCCAGCTACTTAAACGTTGTACCTGATTCACCTTTTACATGATGTTTTTGGGACAAAGTATTGTGGGTTGTTCACGACTTGCCAATTACAAACCTCTTTGTACAAACATATAAATATGGTTCAATTTACAATAAATACAACGTTCCCATCTAGCATAAGTATAAAATACACATTAGTATGACATCATTGCTTTGCAACTGAACATTAATTCCATGAAAGATGAAATATCATCTACCATACTTGTTACTATAATAAGTGAAATATGTAACCGAACAAAAGATGTAATAAAACAAATAAAAGATAATGCTAACTAAATCCTAAATAAATCTCTAGCTTGAACATTCAAGGATGTTCTTAATGTACAGGACAAAGTTCGTAAACATACAAACATGATGATTCACCTATTAAATATACATCCAACATAAAGTAAAGAGACAGTTAAAAGCAAACACCAAGTTTCTATGTGAAAATCCAAATTGGGAGAAAACAATGGGTGGAGGAGACCATCAAGAGAAATCCACTAGTGAAAGATGAGTATCACAATGCTCTTGAAGGAGTAGAATCACTATGGCGAGTGTGTGCATTTGGATTAGAAATGATTAAATGGGTGTAAACTCTTCATCTCCTGTGAATTCATCCTAGGGATTCCCTCTATTTTGAGAATGCATTTAAAAGTGAAAGATGAAGTGTAAAATTGAAGAAGCCAAAAGGGTGAAAGTTGTAGTTGGCAAGGGGGAGTCTTCCGAGCAAAGACATAAAAAAATTCCGTGGCCCAATAAGTATGGTTTCAAAAGGGACACAATCCCTGAAACTAGGAAAAAGACATTCTGCTAAAAATAAAAAGAAGTGAATAGTGCTTGTGGCAGCATGCCTATAAGCTTCACGCTAATGAAGAATACTTCTACCTCAAAAATGCATGTCGCACACCCGCAAAGGAAAATAGCCGTGATGCTTTGCAAGCGTCTACCTACATTTAGACTACCCAAAAACCTTAAAATATTGAAATACCATTTAACAAAAGACAACTTGAGCAATCCTAGACATTGACAAATGCCTTGACAATCTGAATGTATATTATAACAAGAATACTCTCAGCTTTTAAAAAGCATATGTAAGAAAGAATAAATTTGACCACGTTTTTCAGAATGTTGCCACAAAGTTCACCAAAGAGTCATAGGTACAATGGTATGTGGATAACCGATAGATACCAATCTCCTTCAAGTCAAGCGTTCAAGCCTCACCAAATGTGAGGAGGGCGTGTCTTGGTTTTCTCGTGTATAAATATTATATATAATTATAAGGAAAAATGAAAGAAAGAAAATGTAAAGAGTTCCAAAAAATCTTGAAAAAAAGTACTAAATTAAACCTAAAAGATATTAATCCTAATGTAGAAGCAAAAGTATGTTCAAGAAACGAAGTAAATTGAAAGATTACCCCCTCCTAGTCTCATGTAGAACCCTAAGTACCCTCCAGGCCTCTAAGAACATCTCTAACAGATTTTTAAAAAAATGGAGATTTTGAGGATTTTTGCTCCAATAAATCCTTAGAGCATCATAAAGAGATTCTCCAAAATGAAGAAAATGAAGAGTTTGAGCCAATATTTTGTTCCAATAGCTTCTCCAAAACTATCTCTAAAATGAAGAAAGTAGGAGATAAGAGTTTTTTCTTCAAATATGGAGATAACCCCAAAAATGATTACCATGTGAGACCCCAATAAGAAACTTCGAAAATAAATATTTAAAGAGAGAGAGAGAGAAATAATATTTTAATAAATGAATGAAATATTTTAATATTATAATCAATGTTGGATTCTCCAAAATGAAAATCTATAGGAGATGTATGTAATTTTTTTTTGGAGATTTTTACTTTTGTTTCTCAATTTTTGAGAAATTTTGGAGAATCTGCCAAATGCTCTAGCTCTATAACTCATTTCCTCCGCTTACGCTAGCTACAGCCTATGGGCCCCCACCACTGGTAGATTACTCTAATAGTGTGTCTCCCATCACTCCTATCAGAGCCTCGAAAATGTCTTAGACTGGCATGTCCCTACTCCCTTCTCAGTTACGACAAACACATATTGTTAAACCCCACAATGCAAAATGTAAAAAGTAATGAAAAACAACAAGTGATGAAGAACCAGAAGACCAATGAAGATATCAAGGCAAAATCGACTAAAAGGATAGTTCAACCATTGGATCGATGGACAAGTTCAACCATTGGGCCAATGGACAAGTTCAACCAGAGGATCAATGGAAAGGTTCAAGGATGCGATGGAAAGAGCATCCTCATCGATCCTCTGGACAAGCAACACTTAGAAGATTTTCCAGCACTTCATCCAAGCATGCAATGAAGATTTGAAGATAAGGATGAAGTCATCATATCATGAATGACAGCTGGAGATGACAAATCAACAGCTGGAATTCAAGTTTATCTTATTGTTAATGATTATCCATGAGAAAGATAAAACCCTATCTATTAGCTAGACGATTTGCTAGAAAGTAGCATTAGATAGTTATCTTCTTAATAGTCATTTAGTATAAATAGATGATTAGGTCTATTGTAGAAATAAGGCTTTTTACTCTTTGTTTTATGTTTATGAATCTATAAAGTAAAACCTTTGAAGCTCGAAATTGTTCTTAAACTTTCTTATTTTATTCTTGAGACTTCATAACTTTCTTCATTAAATCACTATAATTTGGTTATTCATAAAGATTATTAGTGTTATTGAGAGATCAGGGATCAACAATTGGTATCAGAGCMTATTGATTGATTATCCAATCAAAACGATCTTTTAAAATCTCTCAATATTTTAATCTTCTTTCTCATCAAAAATTCTCTCTTCTTCTTCAAAATTTTCAATGGCCAACTGGAATTCCGCTTACAATGTTGGTTCCCTCAAAGCCTCCAACTCTTCAACGAGAGGAATATCCTCAATGGAAGATCAAAATGGTAAATTTTATGGAGGGAATGGATAGGAATCTCCTGCGATCCATACAGGAGGGTCCCTACATTCCTCAAACTCTAGTTCCAAGAGTTCTAGGAACAAGTACCACAGTTGAAATTCCAGCATATTACATGCCTAAAGATGAAAGAAATTGGGATGAAGATGATAAAGAAAGAGTCAAAACTGACAGAAAGGCCAAAAGATTGATAATCATGGCACTACCCAATGAAATCTTTCAATCCCTCGATAYATGCTCCACTGCGAAAGAACTWTGGGACGAATTGGCAAGTCAAMTGGAAGGAGGAGCAAAGACGAAGAAAAATCGTAGAGCATAATGTCTCAACGATTACACCAACTTTAAAGCCCTCCCTGATGAACCCATACAAAAGACTTATGATCACTTCAACACATTGATAAATCAATGTCGTAGAAACGATATCATCAGAACCAAGAAAGAAAACAATGTTTTATTCCTAAAAAGTCTAAGTGATGAATGGACTCAGCTATCCATGTCTCTACAAGCAAACCAAGACTTAGATGACTGGTCTCTTCATGACGTGTATGGAACTCTTGCAGCACAAGAGAGCGACATTATGAAGAAAAAGGTATCCATTGGAGGACCTCTTGCTCTTGCTGCTGATGAAAAAGAAAAATCAAGGACTCTTGTCAAAGAACACAAGAAGAAAGGCAAGAAAGCATTGCTGGTAGAATCAGAATCTGAAGAG
>NC_037543.1:12270711-12272061 GCF_001531365.2 Cynara cardunculus var. scolymus
TTTTTACTTTTTACTTTTTATCCCATTTAACTATTCATCATCGTCTCCGCTCAACTCTGGTTCTTCGTTCAAGATCAACAGTCAATCTCTTTAACAGTCTCATCTTTTTTAAATCAAGGTTTATATCGTCTGTTTCCTTATTGATATACCTTGATTATCTTCGATCTAATGGACTGTTGGACTCAATATCATCTTTAACATCATAATCGAACCTGAAAGTGGATAATAAGAAAATAAAATCAAATAAAAACGGTTTTATCTTTGAATGATTGTGTATTTTGGTGTATTTTGAGTGTACTTTGACTGTTTTAAGTGTATTTTGATATCTTTTTGAGTGTATTTTGTTTGTTTGTGTGTATTTTTGTTGAAATCTTTTGCTGTGTGTGAATGTGTTGAACGGATATTTCACCGGACAAGATGATCAGAGTTCAATCCGATCAACCTTAATCCGGTTGATGATTGTCCGATTTATGTGTTTTTGACTTAGAATTTTTGTGTGTGAGTACTTTGTTTTTCGGACTTCTAATCCGGTCACAACTTTGTTTTTCTTTCCAAGTGTTGTACGTTGTCCGGACTTCTAATCCGGTCAATCTGTTTTTCAATTTTTTTTCTAAGTGTTTGAATTTTTTTTTCTCTTTATTTTTTAAAATTTTTAGAGTTTAATTTTTTTGTTGTGTAGGTTATATTGTGATTAAATAAATGGTTTCTAATGTTTTTAGAATTTTTACAGGTTAATGGCGGATCAACGACATCAATTTGACGAGGAATCTCATGTTCCTTCCGTCAGATCAGATAATATCCCTATACACACGCCCAACCAGCCTATTCCATCATAAACCATTTTCCCACAAATTAAATACCTTGATATAAAACCAAATAGCCATGTCTTCTCTTTTGCTATGCCAGCTGAATATCCAATCATTATAGAAATCCTGAAAGGCCATCCAATTTCTTATTCTTTATCTGTGAATACACCAGTTCCAATGGTGTATTTACAACAATTTTGGTGCACTTTGACCTTAGAAAAAGACGGGGATGCTATCTGCTTTGAAGAGTTTATATCAGACGAACAATTGTGTCTAGATATCAAGCGCCTAGGATACTCGGCTGTTTTGAACAATCCAACTCAGTTCAAACGACGTTTCCTGCCTTCAATCTGGCACTTACTGTTCTCTATCTTAAATAGATGTCTGACGTCAAAGACAGCGGGCATAGACACATGCAGTAGCTCATTTTTGAAATTCTTTCATGGTGTCGTCTTTTCAAGAAATTATGACTTTGCCTTGGTCATATGGAATGAGTTAGTAGAGCTAGTTAATGCCAAAAGATTCCCGTCAAAAGCTCGGAAAT
>NC_037543.1:12274836-12291001 GCF_001531365.2 Cynara cardunculus var. scolymus
GATGACCTTGAATATATGTATTTTGAACTCAAAAACATGACGATCAGAAAAGAAGGAGAATTGGTTGCTCTTGAAGCAATCAAGAGATTTATACGATGTCATGTAAAATTGGCAATGGTCATTGATGTACAGATGGGGCTTGAAGACAATAAGCAAATCATCAATCTTAAAAGACCGAATCAAGACCTAGAAGACATTGAAGGCTATCCAGTGTATATGGTTCTTGAAAGCCCAGAGTTCGGGGTCGTCTATTTTGCATAACTACAAGTAAAGAAGTTCATGAGGTTTAGCGAGTTGAATAAATATTCTGACGGTACGATCAAATTAGTGAGAAGGGCACTTGACTTGAAGAGGGTGATGAACGATAAAGCTGCTGAATCTGAACGGATGAGTTCTAAAGAAAGATACTTGTTGATCAATGCAATAAACTTGCTCGAGGAAAAGATCCAATATAGGAATGCTCTGAGAAGGCTGGAGAAGATTCTTGGACTGCGCAAAATGAAATTCACAAGAGTCCAAACTTGAATCCAAAGGGGGAGAATGTTGGGTTCAAGTTAGAGCGTTAAAGTTGTATTCAAGTTTCTCCTTAGAATAGCTTTATTTTGTAATACTGTAGTTTTACTATTCCTAGTATAAATAGTATTTCCCTTTGTAATTGTCATTAACCAAGTCATTAGCAGATTTGTAATCAAGATTAGAGCTGTAAATTTCTCTTTCTCAATCTAATCATTCTTTGATAATTCTCTCTCTACTTTTATGTTCATCTTGATTCTTGAAGATCATATCATGTTTGTATGATTTCTAGACTTCACATTCTTCTTTGGTCTAGACGAAATTGCATTTGGTCCTTTGACATTTGAAGGATTTGCACTTGATTTATCGACATTTGGTTCTTGAGAACCTTTAACATATGTGTGCCCTTCCTCATCAGCATTATCTTCATTCTTTGAATGTTGAGTACATTAGATATGAGATGTAAATGATGATGATGAAACCACAAGCCTCACACGGATTGAGCTAGGGGCATAAACACGACAACAAGTGGCAAAAGCTCCCTCAAATAAAGCGATATATAATTTAGAAAATTGCAACGGTGATGTTCTTAAAGTGATACACAGTTTGGGATGACCTTGCATCCAAATTAAAAAAAAAGATAATTTAATATAATACTCGTTGCTATTGACATTACTATTAAAAAATCTAAAGAAGATTAAAAACTACCCTTGTAAAAATCTTCCCATTTTTAATTGGATAAGTTTAATATATTCAATTTTGGGTCATAAATATTCCATGTTCTATTTCTTTAAGTACACCTATATTACTTTCCTTTTAAATAATCAAATTGATTTTTCAGTTGTTTTTTTGTGAGCTTTATGTGTCACACTTCGTCAAGCTTTATTGCCATCTTAGCCTAAGTTTTTTTTTTCCCCAAGACTATCCTCATTTCAACCCTCTTTATTAACTTCTTTTATACAAGTCTCTACCAAACATTTGATGGTTTCATTTGTCCATCTTATACATACATTCTCGTCCATTACTAATTACCACACATGAAAGAATCAACATTTCATGAGGTTTACTCCTATCTCACATGCATACTTTAATCAATAAACCTAGATATGCAAATGAACATTAGCATATGGTATGCAAATAAACAACATTTAGCCTAGTAATGGAAATACTACATGACATTGACAACTAATAAATGGATTTAGCAAAAAAGAAACCAAAGCAAATAAAACTAAATCAAATCAATGATGCAACATATAATAGAGAAAGTAGTGATGCAACAAATACATAAGAATGTCACTAGTGCATAGTCCATGATGGAATATGTAGAGTTTTATCTGTGACAGTGTAGAACAACCAAATAAACATAATATCCAAATTCATTAAGACATTGAAATCACCATACTTGTGAAACACCCTGCATCATATATTGCATGTAACATATACTTCATTCACAAAAATACATATTTTACACCATTAACGTCCCAAATTACAAGAAATTATCATACAAAATACATGGTCCAAAAATTAAAAATACATTTCTTGTATTAATTAATCAACATTCATCTACAAAACTAGATACAACATGAACTGATCTTCACAAAGATATGCACATAGGAAAATATCACATTTTCCCCTTCCCCTTACCATCAGCAGTTTTTGCAATACATATTTATAAATACAACATGAGGGTTAGACCGGAAGATCTAGTGAGTTCCCTTTTTCCATGTCATTGCAGGATGAATATCACTAAAACTTTATTCCAAATCAACTTTTCATGTAAACATATACATAAACATATAATCCACATTACCAGTACCTTTCCGATTCCTAGAGCCAATCACTTGACATTATAAATAACATGTCAAGCCAAACATGCTAGAACCTTTCAGGTTTGACATAACACATTACTTTAAACCTTTTTATCATAAACAAGGTTATTCAAAGCCTCTGGCCAAAAGCCAGTTATCGTCTCCTCAATAACATCCTTACTACGATTTCCAATGAGAACCATGATCCTGAATCATTAAATCACAAAGAAACAAAGACTCAAAGCCATCGTAATCTTAAAGGATATAATAGTAAGAGTTATATCATTTAACACTCACACAAATGCCACCCTTATATCCAAAGGTACACCTCTCCTTGAAATGTCACCCTTATCCCAAAGTACACCTCTCCTTGATATGCCATCTTTATTTCCTGATCAAAATTTACAGATTATTACCAATCAAGACAGACCGAAGTTACAAACGTCCTGATGGAATATTATATGTGTTTTATCCAAAAATAGTTCCAATGCAAATATTGAGTATTTTTCTTTTATCATTTTAAAAAGGAATGTTATATCATTAACATAATTCACTTGTAAATAAAATACTCATTAACATAATTGGTCATCAAAAAACTTTAGCCAAAATACAAATCCGGTCAAACCTTCAACAATTCAGTCAACATGTCAACTTGGCCGGATTACATATCCGGAGAACAAACCATGTAATTCCATCTTTTAATAAATTCGGATAACAATATTATTTTCAGCACAATTGAATCCGGTCAAGTCACTGCCGGATTTACTCAACACCGACCAATACTATGGACGTATAACTCTAATCCGGACAACACATCAACCAGATTAAGTCAAATCCGGACATCAATAGGACCGTATTCTTACTTCTCCGGTCAAGACCATGTCTGGATTCACAACTCAAAATCTCACAAACACACAATTCGGTCAACACTATGACCGTATATTCCCTAACCCAGTTAACATGTATTTTAAGATACCAAAATAGAGTTTAAACCATAATGAATAAAATCCGATGAGTCAAAGGTTTAAACCATTCACCTTTGAAATCATTTAGAAACCAATTTAAATCCAACTTCAAATTCCAGGCAAATAAGAAATCCGGACAACACTTTAACTTTTCTCTCAAAATTTCCAAAGAACCAGAAAAACTCTCTTTTGAAGCCTTAGCCCCATATTTATACCTTTTCTATAAAAAAGAAAGGCGGCTAAGAGCCTCCTTACATGCATGCCTATAATCATCACCTTATGCATGCATACATATTAACTCAGATATTCACATTTTCTTTATGCATGCCTTCCATAAATTAACCATACATGCATGCATGCATATATTCATATTATGCATACATTCTTATGCCTAAAAATTCACATACTCAAATGATCAAATATAATAATTCATCATACTTTCACGTATTAACTACCTCAGGTGATAACCAAGAACCGGTTATCACATTATCCACCTCTCAAAAGAATTTCGTCCCGGAATTCTTTTAATCGAAGAGCCACAGATACTCAGTTCTTATTTTCGATTCCAATTCTCAGGTTGCCTCTGATCCTTTGTGATACTGCCACTGAACTTTTACCAGACTGCTTTCTTTATTTCTCAAACCTTGGTTTTTCGATCAATTATTGCTTTTGTGTTTCCATAAAGTTCAGTTTACTGTCTAGTTTAACTTCTGAAAGCGGTACGACTTGACTTGGATCAGCTAAACATTTTCGCAAATTTAACACATGGAAAGTGTTGTGGATTAAGCTGAGCTCTTCCGGTAGTTCTAACTGATAAGCCACTTGCCCAACCCGTTTGAAAATTTTGAATGGCCCAATATATCTCGGACTGAGCTTCCCTTTCTCCCAAATCTAATAACACCTTTCCATGGAGAAACTTTTGACATCAGAAAATCACCCACATAGAATTCAATTGGTTTTCGACGTTTATCGGCATAACTTTTTTGGCGGTCCTGAGCTGTTTTGATTCCTTCACGGATTTGTTCGATCTTTTCAGAAGTTACTTGAACAATTTTGGGACCTATCAACGATCTCTCACCCACCTCATTCCAACATAACGGCGTTCGATATTTACGTTCAAACAAAACCTCATACGGTGCCGCTTGGATGCTGGAGTGATAGCTATTATTATGGGCAAACTATATTAATGGTAAATGATCCTCCCATGATCCCCCAAAGTCAATAACACAAGTTCTCAACATGTCTTCAAGAGTCTGGATTGTAACACCCCCAATTCCATAATTGCATATAACACATAATTCTTATACAAAGAAATACATGTTTTCCCCACATAGGTCCATAAAACAAGAGACT
The DNA here is from genome assembly GCF_001531365.2 of Cynara cardunculus var. scolymus. Lineage (NCBI taxonomy): Eukaryota > Viridiplantae > Streptophyta > Magnoliopsida > Asterales > Asteraceae > Cynara > Cynara cardunculus. The sequence goes on from NC_037543.1 coordinate 12,279,476, forward strand.
ATGTTATAAAATGTACAACTCAAAAATTCAAAATACATGCTCTTGTATAATATCCATTCTCCAAAATTCATTCAGATATGATCTTCATAATTCTAAGCACATAGGGAAGTAGTCATAGAATATTCTTTCCTTATTATCGTTACATGCACACATATTTGAAACCAGAAAATGAGGGTTAGACATGAATGTCTAGTGAGGTTCCTTTTTTTATGTAATGCATGGTGAGAATCACCAAATCATTTAAACCATTTCACATAAAGAGGAATAAAATCACATTCTGTTTGAGTCCATCGGACCTCTGTTTCCAACGAACACACTTAGAACATATTCTGTTTGAGTCCATCGGACCTCTAGTTCCAAAGACCACACTTAGAAAATATTTCAACTCATAAGAGAACCAGAGCCCCTCTGGTTCCTCTTCTAGAGCTTCTGGTTAAACTAACCAGAGCCTCTTACTTAAATAAAATTCCCAAAAAATGTTCATCGATCAACATCATAGATATTAACATAGTTTTTCCAAGGATAAAATTATATTTTGAAAATATCATGTAGGACCAGAGCCTCTGGTTCTACTAGCCAGAGCTTCTGTATCTTCATGCAAGACCAACCAGAGCCTTTGGTTCAACCCGTATAGGCCAACCAGATCCCCTCTGGTTTGTTTTCATAAGAAAAGTTTCTAAAGTATAAAAATTTTACGAATACAGAGCCTCTGGTTTAACTAAAACTTTGTAAAAGACTTGTATAATTTTCAAACCATCATCCAGAACCCTCTGGTTCTATATTGAGGAACAACAAGAGCTCCTCTGGTTCCTTACAAGGAACAACCAGAGCCCCTCTGGTTCCACATAAAATGAACATTTCGTTCCAAAATAATTTTTTTACCAAAACCAATGGCCATAGGCCAAGTTTTCCCCTTCTCAATAACATCAATACTATCATTTCTATAAGAACAATATATTTGAGTTCTCAAATCACAAAGAAGTAAGTACTCAAATCTATTGTAATCTTAAAAGACATAATAGCAAGAGCTATAGTGTCCACACACAATTGCCACCCTTATATCCAAAGGTACACCTCTATTTGATATGCCACCCTTATATCTGAAGGTACACCTCTCCTTGATATGTCACCCTTATCCCAAAAGACACCTCTTCTTGATATGTCACCCTTATTTCATTTTTAAAATCTATGAACTAGTTCGGATGAAAGACCGCAGTCACAACCATCTTATCGAATCCTCATTCATAGTTTTATCCATAACATCTATAGATTAATCCCAAACAAAGACAAACCAAAATCACAACCGTCTTGTTGAGATGTCCTCCATAGTTTTCAACAAGTAACGGTTTCCAAAACAGTTTTATCATTAAAACCTTCAAACTCAAGAATAACTTGTTCTTTCCATGATTTCCAAACATCAAACTCCCTTTAAATCCTTTTTAAAAACAGAATCTTATTTCTTAAATCCGTTTTAAAGCACAACAATTGTTTCATCTTTCCAAAACAGTTTTTAATCCAAAATCATAAACACCTGGTTTAAACTGTTTAGAATACAGTATTCACCAAATTTGTTCTAAAATCCACAATCATCAAAACCCAACAGATTATAATCAACATAAATTTTAAAACTCACCTTAACAATCACAGATTTTGTAGTTTTAAAACACACAGCAAATCACAAGCTCTTCAAACAATTTTGAACAAAAGATTTCTTCAAGAACACTTCTCACCGCCACAACACTCTTTTTCTCTTTCAATAGGTTTTTCTCCAAATAAAGTGATAAGATAGAATCTTATCGCTTTCTTTCTTTAAATACTTTCACCGTGGCGGTGGAGATTATTTTAATTATTATAAAACTCATAAGCGGTGAATCTTTTATCCATTAGAAATATCTTTGGGTGGTGGGTTTTTCATTATAAAATTCATGATTTCTTAACCATGAAGGTTTGGATTATAATAATATCCCATATATTATATTATCATATAACCGCCTATAAAATTTCCACATGTATGCATAATATCAAATTACCACACATGTGCACATAATTCATGCATTTATATTTTAAAATATCATGCATGCTATCACATAATTCACATAATAAGCACATAGAGTTACCTTGACTAGGTTTGCAGAAAAACCAATTATAACATGGATGGTTCTCTCACTTTGCCCGTTTGTTTGTGGGTGATATGTTGTGGTTAATCGAATTTGAGACCCCAGAGCCTTTTGCAAACTTTCCCAAAACTTTGAAGTAAAGCGGCTATCTCTGTCAGAGATGATGGATAGTGGAACACCGTGTTTGGTTACAATTTTCTTAATATAAATCTGAGCCAACTTTTCTAAAGAGTAACCTTCTCTAATTGGTAGAAAATGCACAGATTTAGATAAACGATCCACAATTACCCAGATTGCATCATATCCTTTTGGAGTTCGGGATAATTTCATGATAAAATTCATCGTAATATGATCCCATTTCCATACAAGAATCTCCAAAGATTGAATATTTCTATAGGGTGTCTGGTGTTTGATCTTAACTTGCAGATATGTTATGCATTGTTCCACATACCTTGTTATGTCTTTCTTTAATCCGAGCCACCAATAGATAGGTTTTAGATCTTTATACATCTTATTGGTACCTGGATGAATGGAATAGCGGGACTTGTGACTTTCATTCAAAATAGTTTCCCGAATATTCCCATAGCATGGCACCCAAATTCGTCCTTGACAACACATAATTCCTTCATCATTTGATTCCAGGGTGGAAATCATTTCTAACTTCATATGATCCTCTTTAACAGTTTCCTTTTGACATTTCAAAATTTCTTTATGAAGATCAGGAGTTAAGTTTATTCTCATTGCCACGATTTTAATTGTTCCACTCCTCTCTTTTCTGCACAAAGCGCCGGCTACCATGTTGGCTTTTCTTGGGTGATAAAGGATTTCACAATCGTAATCATTAACAAGTTCAATCCATCGACGTTGTCGTATGTTTAAATCTTTCTGGTTGAATAGATGTTGCAGACTTTTATGATCAGTGTAAACGTGGCACTTTGTTCCCAATAGATAATGCCTCCATATTTTCAATGCAAATACCACTGCTGCCAATTACATATCATGTGTTGGATATTGTTTCTCATGATCCTTCAGCTGTCTGGATGCATATGAAATTATTTTCCCTCTTTGCATCAAAACACAACCCAGACCTAATTTTGAGGCATTGCTGTAAACAACAATCTTCTGGTTCATCTGGTAAAGACAATACTGGGGAACTGCAAAGATGATCTTTCAATAATTAGAAGGATCTTTAATGTTCTTCTTTCCACTGAAACTTGATATTCTTCCGAGTCAATTTGGTCAATGGCACAACTATTTTGGAAAAATGTTGAATAAATTTACAATAGTAGCCTGCCAATCCCATAAAGCTTCAGACTTCGGAAGGGTTTTTTGGTGCATCCCATTTCTCGACTGCCTCTATTTTTGTTGGATCCACTTTTACCCCTGCTTCTGATATAACATGACCTAGGAACTGAACCTCTCTTAACCAGAATTCACACTTGGACAACTTTGCATACAACATTTCCCTTTTTAGAAGTTCGAGTATCAGGCGGAGATGTTCTGCGTGCTCTTCTTAAGTTTTAGAGTATATGAGAATATTATCAATAAATACAATAACGAATTTATCAAGATATTCTTTACATACCCGATTCATTAAATCCATAAAGGCTGCAGGTGCATTAGTTAAACCGAATGGCATAACTAAAAATTCATGATGTTCGTACCTGGTTCGGAAAGGCGTTTTGGCAATGTCTTCTTCTCTGACTTTGAGCTGATGGTAACCTGATCTTAAATCAATATTTGAGAAATATCTAGCTCCCACCAGTTGATCAAATAAGTCATCAATCCTTAGTAAAGGGTATTTATTTTTTATTGTCAATTTGTTCAATTCTCGGTAATCTATACACATCCGCATAGACCCATCTTTCTTTTTAACAAAAAGGATTGGAGCTCCACATGGTGAAGTGATGGGTCTAATGAATCTTTTGTCAAGCAAATCTTTTAACTGAGTAACCAATTCTTTTAGTTCTAATGGAGCTAGTCGGTATGGCACTATGCCCCAGGTATAAGATCAATCCTAAATTCAACAGCTCTGTCTAGTGGAAAACCATATAAGTTTTCTGGAAAGACTTTTGGATATTCACTAACAATTGGAATCGGTTCTTGCTTCCATTTTTCTTTCTTTGCATCAATAGCATAGGCCAAATAACCCTGACACTTCTTCTGAATACACTTTCGGGCTCTTAAAATAGATAAAAGACTTGGTATGATGATTCTGACGATCACCATAAATAACAACTGACCCTCTATTTGGTAAGATAATTCTAATCATTTTTCTAATACAAACAATACTGGCCTGATTTTCTGCCAACCAATCCATTCCTACTACTACATCAAATTATTTCATCGGCATTGGAAATAGTCGAATCGGTAACTCACACCCCTCAATAACAAAGGCACAGTTATTGAATACACAAGCAACATATTCTTGACTATTAGCAGTGTCAACTACTAATTTATCGTCAAGTGGCATAGAATTCAAGCATGCATATTTGGCAAATGATGGTGATACAAACGAAATGTTTGCACCTAAATCAAACAACACCTTAGCATGTATGGAATTCAGAAGAAAGGTACCTGTTACCACGTCAGGTGTGGCCTCGGCTTCATTCTTTGTCATATGAAATGACCGACCTCGTGCCCCTCCTTGCCCTCCTCTAGATACATTAGGTCTTCCACGAGCATCGATACATTACTTCCCATGGTAAACTACTGAGTCCTTAACAATGGACAGTTGGGTCGAATATGATCTGATGAGTTACAATTAAAACACCTTCTGGTAGCTGGACAACTTCTTGATAAATGACCCGCCTCAACCCACTTATAACATTTTCTTGGGTCCACTTTACAGTCACCCTGATGAACCTGTCACCGAGCGCAAGCTCTTTCACTAACCTTCTATTCAGATCTATTATCATATTTTACTGACTTTGACCCTCGATAATTAGATGAAGGTCCTTCTCATTTCCTCTTATCAGCAACCTTTCCCTCTTCCTTCCTATTCTTGTTTCGTTCAGTGACCTCTGCTGCATCCACGGTCAATGAAAAAGTGATAGATTTCATGGCTGATATGTTGATAATTTAACACATAAAGCACTCATTTTACGTCTTATTAGTTAGAATAGTTTCTTTTCATTCCCACTTTGAGTCTTTTTTATTTATTTCTCTATACATTTGTTATTATGAAGCTAAATATTGTGGTTGACTTGTTGGTACTCATAGAAGATGCTAATAGAGAGTTTTTGTGAAAACAGTAGGATGCTACAACATTGGTGTAGCGTCGATCTGATACATGTGCAGCTTTTTTGGGGGGCTTAATGATTAAGACACTGTCCTTTTGTGCTTGGTTGAAGACAGCTGTAAACAGCTGGAGATGGCTAGAATGTGTGGTTAAAACTCTTGTTAGGTTAATGTACTTTTAGTTACTCTTTTGTTACTTTGTAACTTAACTTAGGATGCTTAACCTCCAAGTTTTGTAATTTTTGTCTTTTAGTGGCTCATTTGGGTATAAAAGGAGGGTTTGGTGTTCTATTTTCATCATCCATTTATCCATCAAAAACATTAGCTAGTGTTAAAATCAACCCTCTCCAAGGGTGATTTTTAGTAATCTCTTGAGTTCTTCATATTTTTCTTCTTTAATATTCTCGTCTTTTATTTTCCGTTCTTTATTTTGCGTTCCTTTACGATTATTGTCATTTACATTTCGTTATTTAATTTTCGCAATTTACATTTCCGTCATTTACATTCTCGTTATTTATTTTCTCGTCATTTACTTTACGCAATTTACGTTTATGTCTTTATTTTCCGTCATTTATTTTTCTAGTAATTTACTTTCCGTTATGAATAGCTAAGCTTTTATAGCTTGGGTGTGAGACGGAAAGGTGAGATTTTCAAACCAAACGAAAGTAGCTAAGTGTTTTCGTAAATGACGTTCAATTGTTTCATTCGAGTTTTTATAAAACCAAGCACACTTCTTGACGGGTTTGATCACTTGAAAGTGTTAAAGTGTCATGGACTTAGAGATAAGCCATTGAATGCACGTCAACTTGGATGACATAAGAGGTAGACTTGAGAAAGTTGCAGACAAGGAGACTTGACATTTATGTTTTTCAAACTTAACTCCCGACGTGTTGGTCACTCTTCGAAAGTGTCAAAGTGTGATAGATTCAGAGACGAACTATCAAGAACACGCCAACTCGAATGATGTGGGAATCGATTCGAGAGTGTGATTTTTAACAAAAAAAATTGTTTATCCATATATTTTAAAAACACCATCTTGTCACTATCCCTGGTCCGGACACCACATAGAGATATGGGTGGAAAGCTATAATATAGTGCAATGGTGAAGTCCGAGAGGAATGCCTTCAAAATAGATGGTGGAACTTAGTTTCGAAACACTGCTTGTTGTAGCATTCCTATATCATTGGCTGCTGGAATTTGTGTTTGGGTCTCACCTTAAGTCTTACACCCTTGCTTCTTTTATATATTTTGTATTCTGTTTTAATTCACCTTAATATCAAACAAAAGTCTTCAAAATCGTCATCTGAAATCATCTCTTTCATTGGACTCTAATCTAACTTTGGCTACAATCTCCGTGGACGATAATCTGGTACTTGTACCACTTTATTACTTGGGAAGACGACGTTGGGCCGTGTTGTATACTTGCTTTGTGGCCTAATTTCATTAAGTCTAAAGGTGTGAAATATAACCCGACCAATGGCGATTACAAATTCTCGGATCGAAGGCTTTAGACCCCAAATATATCTCTCCACCTTTCTGGATTCTGACAAAATGTAATGCTCATCAAACCGGGAGTATTCGATGAACTTTTCGGTATATTCCCAAACAGTTCCATTACCTTGTTCTAACTTCAGAAAATCCTCCTCTATCTGTCTTACGGCTGTCTTGGGGCAGAACTGATCTTTGAATAGGTTCACAAATTCTGCCCAAGATAACGTTCGTAAAACATCTGTTCTGGCTAAAGATTCGACTTCCCACCAGAATAGAGCATTGGACTTTAATACATAAACAATAAACTGAAGTTTATCTGTCTACGGACACTTAATAGTGTTGAACACAGATTCAATCTCCTTGATCCAGCACATGGCTTTAACTGTATCTCTTTTGCCAAAGAAAGTTGGTGGTTTTCATGTCAAAAACATTTTAATATCTCTTTCTTTGTTGTGTGCAACTGGAACAGAGGGATTTACTTCCACTCTCTCTATTTCAACCCTAGCAGGTAACCCCATTAAATGTCAAGGTTTCCTTTAGCTTTCCCATTTCTTCTGCTAGCATATCTCTAGTTATATATTCTGGCTGAGGCATCTGCTTTTCATTAAATTTCCTTTACCTTCCCTGTGCCTGGCTTCTCCCTCTACCCCTACCCCAGGTTCTTCCCCGACCTCTATTCCTAGAAGTAATAGTTGGAAGATTGACATGAGATTCCCCTCTTTCCTCAGACTTAGGGTGAACGATTCTCTCAGATCTTTGTGTTCGGCTAGACATCTGCAGATTTCAATGTTCATAATCACGTATTCACATTCCCAAATATAATGAAGTATCTAAGTCCAGATATGTACCTGTAAATTCATAATTACACTGGCCAGATGTATTAAAATTTACCTTACACACTATTCTTTTAATTCATCATATTTATTCTCAATGGTGTTAACTATGTCCAGGACCCCTAGCATGCAATGAAATAGTTTAAGTCTAGGTATCGTGCTTTAAATACCTAAATCCCCTAAACTCAGGCTCTGATACCACTCTGAAACAACCCGCCTCACACATTGTATGTAACATATACTTCATTCACAAGAAATTTTACACCATTAAGGTCCCAAAGTACAAGAAATTATCATACAAAATACATGGTCCAAAAATTCAAAATACATTTCTTGTACTAATCAACATTGTTAGGACTGAAAATCAGTGTTAATAAATCTGATTCAGTTGTGTCTCATAAATCTGTTGTAACTAACATTGTTCTTCCTTGCACTGTGAGATCTACTAATCAATTAACCAGTCTCAGCAAGAGAAGAATCCTATGCTCAAATTGTGGAACTAATGATTTTGTTAACAAGAAGAAGTTTGAAATGCTCAAGAAGGAGTTAGAAGGTAAACTCCTGGATACTACAAGCAAATTGTCTGATCTAAAGACAGACCTTGAAACTGAGCTGTTTGATTTAGTTACTGTTGAAAAACACCAGCTTTTACAGAAAGTCGAAGACTTTTCTTGTGCTCAAAGCTCAATTGGTTCTCCTTTTCAGTGTAAAACTAGCCTCTATGATTGTTCCAAATTGAACAGTTATCCAAGCAGCCATAAATCAACTGTTTCTAAGAACTATTCTCGTTCTTCTAATCAGTATTATCAAGGGTATATTATCGGATCATCCAATTATTCTTCTAATATTAAAAGCATTTGGGCTAATAAATCTTAATCTGTTTCATCATGTACTCTTGCTGTTACTAATCATCTTCCTTATTTTATAAGATCTACTACTAATTTGATTCATCTCAGCAAGAGAAGAATCATGTGCTCCATATGCAAATCAACAGATTTTGTGAACAAGAAGACATACAATAGATGCAGTACAGACAACAGAGATCAGAAGGACTGGAAAGGTAAGAACATGTATGATTATAATAGTTGGTATGGATCATATTTTGTATCTAATCATCCTATTCAAAGTGCTAAAAAGAAGATATCTAATAGAAATAGATGGTTTGGAAGTTACAACATAACCCAGCCCGAAACTAACAAAATAGGACCCAAATTCATTTGGGTACCAAAATCTGTCTAATTTGATTTTGCAGGTGTGTCAAGTTTGTGTTGATCAGAATATCATATCAGTGATACACTAATGCAGGGGGAGTTGTAATATGTTCCAAACAAGGTTCCTGAACAATTCAGTTCAGGACTCGTGCTTTACCGAGTGTGGTTTCTAAACACACAGTTTAGGACCCGTGCTAAACATGTTTCCAGTATATTTTTTTATTTTGAGAGGAATCAAAATATTACTTAAATCTACTTTCTAGGGGGAGTCTCTAGAAAGTTCAATAAATGTTTTTTGGAAAATAAATTTATTTTTGGGAAACGAGTACATTTTCTGAACAGATATTTCCTGAGATTTTACTTGCGTAATTTATCATCGTACATAACTCAAATACCTGTTTCAACTATTCTTGAAATTGTTATTATCACGTCTATTATAATAAAATCATTTTCGGTGATAATACACTCGTTTGTATTCAAAATTTGTTTTTCTAATTTTTTTACCTTGAATGATATACACTTCATTTTTTTAATATGAATCTGTAAACTTTTTCTTACAGATCTTCATTAATTTTTCTCGCATACCGAATAATTTGACCGTTGACGTAGCATTCCTTTATTGATTGTGCTTAAAAGCCAAATATCTTGATCATTTTTATCTAATCATTGTACTTTATTAGCAATAATATTTTTGATCAACTGCTTATGATCATTTGAGCATACAATGCTAAATTTTAGGAGGGACTGAGTGCTTAAAAGAAATACCGCTATGGAATGTCAGAACTGACAAACCTACCAAAGGGGACAACCATATCTGAGTGAGCAATAAATACAAAAGGGTTTGTGTGCTGAGACTAAAATGAAAATGAGAGGGGTAGTTGTTGTGAGCTAAAAGAATTGACGAGAGTTTTGTCAGGATTAAAAGAACATAAGAATCCTGTTCCAAACTTCTAAAATCCGGGCATACCACATAATCTATTAGTTCTCAATTCTTTTGAGACTAATATTGAAAAAGGCAAAGCGCGGGCCAATTCTTGTCACAACCCCACCAGCTACTCATTTATCTCTTAACAGATAAGTGTTTCAATAACACTTGGGGCACGCAACTCACAATCTATCAGTTTCTCATTCGGAGAAAGCTGATATTGAATCAGAAGGATGTATGTCCCCCCTTCAAGTCTTTTTGATCACTAATTGAGTCTGATAAATTTGTGTAATCCACACGGTTTATCTTTTTGAGCATACACAAAAGCATATGTTGCTTTATCTTTCTACACTATACAGATTTTGCATTTTATATGTTATTTTGCCGAAACATTCATAGATATGCTATTATTAAGCTATCAATGATTGAATGGAAGACCTGGTGAGATGAACCTTAAAAAGTCTCATATATACAATACATATGTTGTACTGAGTATATCTGTTATACTCACAGGCCAATCTTTTTATAAGATTGAAAACAATTTCATACGTTGAAATTGGTTGTTATCTTCCCATTCCCTTAATCTGAAAAGATTATACAAGTGGATTTGAAAAGATTTGCTTACAATATTATGAATTGACGATTCTCGTTGAAGATTTCATTCCTTCTAGTGTATGATGTTAATGATTCTCATTTTATCATAAGGGGGAGTATGTAATAATGAATGAAATGTTCAATTCCGAACGATATAAGGGGAATTTGTTGTAAAGATCTAGGGGGAGTAACAAAGATCAGTAAAAGACTCAAAGGAGTGTGACTAGATGTTATTACAGAAGATTATTCCTATGCTAAAATGTCTAAGAGTTTTTTGAATGTGAAGATCATCATTTCAAAAGTTTACTAATAAAAATTTCTCATCGAAGAGGTTGTTTATTTTTGAAGAAGAAAGTTTGTGAATTTTTGTCTGAAGAAATTCATTTTTGAGGAGAACGTCTGGAATTTGTTTGTCTGATGATTCTTTGAAGATCGTATCTTAAAGAGTGTTTCTGAATATTATTGTTGATTCTGATCTACATTGTTAAAAGTAAAGATCATCGTTGTTCTACATTCGATGGGAGAATGTTAGAAGATCTTTCTCAACAAACGATCGTCTAAAGATTTCAAAGTGAAGATTTTTAGAAGTTTTTGAAGAAGTCATATAGTGCTTAAAGAAACAAAGTTCAAACGAGACTCAAAACGCGCAAATTCTTTCAAGTCTGAATACAAAGGGGTAGAATGTTAGGACTGAAAATCAGTGTTAAATTGTATTCGTCTTAAAAGTTAATTTTGTCTATAATTGTAAAATAGACATCGTGTTTGACTTTGTGTAATATTTGACTTTGACTTTGAGGGTTCATCTTTGACCCTATAAATAGATTAGACTTAGTGTAATTTTGTAAGAGCTCATATTGTAAATTCATAATACATAAAGAAGGTTTGACCAACTTTAGAGTTTTGACTTTCTCTCTCAACCTTCATCTCTCTCATCAAAGTGTTCTTAAAGTTCATATCAAATCTTCCATTGATTCATAGAGGTTTATGAAGATTGATCTTATTAGAGACTCACAAACATTCATCTACAAAACTAGATGCAACATGAACTGATCTTCACAAAGATATGCACATAGGAAAATATCACATTTTCCCCTTCCCCTTACCATCAGCAGTTT
>NC_037543.1:12291741-12295470 GCF_001531365.2 Cynara cardunculus var. scolymus
AGTTCCAATGCAAATATTGAGTATTTTTCTTTTATCATTTTAAAAAGGAATGTTATATCATTAACATAATTCACTTGTAAATAAAATACTCATTAGCATAATTGGTCATCAAAATACTTTAGCCAAAATACAAATTCGGTCAAACCTTCAACAATTCAGTCAAGATGTCAACTTGGCCGGATTTCAACTCCGGTCAAACCTTGGCCGGATTACATATCCGGACAACAAACCATGTAATTCCATCTTTTAATAAATCCGGATAACAATATTATTTTAAGCACAATTGAATCTGGTCAAGTCACAGCCAGATTTACACAACACCGGCCAATACTATGGTCGTATAACTATAATCCGGGCAACACATCAACCGGATTAAGTCAAATCTGGACAACAATAAGACCGTATTCCTACTTCTCCGGTCAAGACTATATCTGGATTCATAACTCAAAACTCACTAACACACAATCCGGTCAACACTATGAACGTATATTCCCTAACCCGATTAACATGTATTTTAAGATACCAAAACATAGTTTAAACCATAATGAATAAAATCCTATGAGTCAAAGGTTTAAACCACTCACCTTTGTAGTCTTTTAGAAACCAATTTGGAATCCAACTTCAAATTCCAGGCAAATAAGAAATCCAGACAACACTCTAACTTTTCTCTCGAAATTTCCAAAGAACCTAAAAACTCTCTTTTGAAGCCTTAGCCCCATATTTATACCCTTTCTATAAAAAGAAAGGCGGCTAAGAGCCCCCTTGCATGCATGCCCATTATCATCACCTTATGCATGCATACATATTAACTCAGATATACATATTTTATTTATGCATTCCTTCCATAAACTAACCATACATGCATGCATATATTCATGCATATATTCACAGTATGTATACATACTTATGCATAAAAATTCACATGCTCACATGATCAAATATAATAATTTATCATACTTTCACGTATTAATTACCTCAGGTGATAACCAAGAACCGGTTATCACAATTTGTTTTATCAAAATACGGAAAATTCCCAAATCCCCAACTTTGACCTAAATGGTCCAAAATCAACCAAATGCAAAATACTTATAATGGAAACTTAGAGGAAGTAAAAGACATCATTTTAACATGTATATGGTTTTATAACAGTATAGGATGAACTCATAATATTAGGTTTTGCTGAAAACCTAGAAAAACAAGAAATGCTTGGAAAAGAAGATGAGCACTTGAATCTTAAACTTTAGCCTTAGATTCTCAGCTTAGATGATGATTAAATGCTTTGGAATGGTTTGTAAGATGAATAAATGCTCAAGAAATCGCATTTAATGAGGAGGGAGGAGAGAAAATGATGTGGGTGACGTGTTGGTGAGAAATAAGGCTTAAATATGATTTTTTGCCCTTCACTATGCCTAAAAGATGACCACGTGACCTGGCGCACGTATAGGTCACCCGCGCGCCCGGAGCACCTACAAATAGTGAGTTACATGGCTTCCCACGTGACTTGAGGTCGTGAAGAAGGTCATGCAAGATCTGAAATATGCCCAATGAGGTCCTTTTAATGGCATAATTCAACCCCTACATGACAACGAGTTACCCACAAGTTTAATAAGTCAAAAAATCACATAAACTACCTATTTTTAAACCAATGTTTAGCCTTAAGATACCAATCTCCAAATGAAGGACTCGATTAAACATAAAAAGATATAGAAAAATTCTAGGTGTTACACGAATTTGATTTCGTCCTCGAAATCCCAAACTAAACCAAAAGGTAAGGGTAATGTCTTTCCATGTCCTCCTCCACGTCCCACGTTACTTTCGAGCTTTGGTGATGTTTCTATTGCACTTTGATCATGACGATCTCTTTGTGGTGCAACATCTTGGACTTTCTTTCTAGAATCACTTTCAGCTCCTCTACACAACAGTTCTTCTCATCTACATGAATCTCCAATAAGAGAATTACATTATATTCTTCTGCCAAACACCTTCATAAGTAGCACGCATGAAAAGTATTGTGAATTCGGGCCATCGAGGGTGGCAATTCCAATCAGTAGGCTTGGAGCCCCACTCTACTCAATAATTTGAGTAGTCCAAGGAAACGAGGACTTAGTTTTTGGTGCTTCTCAAACTGTGTAATTCCTTTCCAAGGGGACACCGTCAACATCACACGATCGCCCACTTGGAACTCTATCTGTTGGGTTTGATATTTTGTAATTGTATTCAAGCATTTCCTTTGTAATTCTGTTTAGTATAAATAGCTTAGTTTCCTTTGTATTTGTAAGGTGTGCTTATCATTTGTAACTTGTAATCTTTGAATTTCAATATACAATCATTTGGAAACTTTCTTTCTCTACAATTTCATCAACTCCCATTGTTGATCTTGTGCAATCTTAATTGAACTTGTAATTTATTGATTAATTCTGGAACATCAATTCGTATCAGAGCAAGAAACAGCAACTAGATATCATAAGTGAAGCATATTGTATTGAATTTCTTGAAGAATTGGATTGTTCTTGAACTCTTTGTTTTGTCGAACCACTTCTTTTCTATTTTTCAAATTCAAAATCCATTTCTGTGTGTGTTTTTTATTGGAATTTGATTGTGTGTGTCCCACTTCAATGATCAATCTTCAAGCAAGCTCCATAACCATGGCATATCTGAGATTTAACATTCAAGAACACATATGATATTTGAGAGAGAAAGTCAACATTCAAAGCTCTGGTCAAACCCTCTTTACGTAATATGAATATTACAATAAGCTTTCTTCTAAGATTTACAAAGACATTACCCTATTTATAGGGTCAAACCTCTAAACACAAGTCAAAGTCAAACCTACCTAAGAAAAGTCAAACACGATGACTTTTACAATTATAGACAATATTTAACTTTCAAGAAGAATACAATTTAATACTGATTTTCAGTCCTAACATTCTCCCCCTTTGTATTCAGACTTGAAAGAAATTCTGCGCTTTGAGTCCTGTTTGAACTTTGAAACTTTAAGCACATTATGTCATCTTCAAAACCAAACTTCAACCAATCAACTGTTGAGAAAGATCTTCTAGCATTCTCCCCCTCGAATGTAGAACAACGATGATCTTCTCTTTTGACAATGTAGAACAGTAATCAACAGAAACAATGTACAATATTTGATCTTCAAAGAATCTTCAGACAATAAATCTTCAGTAAACTGTTGTAAAGATGATCTTCACATTCAACATCTCTCAGTCGTTGTAGCACACGAATAATCTTTCTGTAATCATCTTCAGTCTAACTTCTTCTTTTGAGTCTTTTTCCATTATCGAAGTTACTCCCCCTTGATCTTTGCATTCCCTTTAAAATGTTCGGAAATGAATATTTCATTCATTATTACATACTCCCCCTTATGATGAAATGAGAATCATTCCATCGTACATAAGATGAATGAAATTTTCCGCGTAAACCGTCAATTCAAGAAACTCTAAGTAGATCTTTGCAAATCCACTTATTTAATCTTTTCAGATTAAGGGAATGGGAAGGTAACATCCAATTTCAACGAATGAAATTGTTTTCAATCTTATAAAAAGATTGGTCTGTGAGTATAACAGATATACTCAGTACAACGAATGTACTGTATATATGAGACTTTTTTATGCTCATCTCACCAGGTCTTCAATTCAATCATTGATAGCTAAAAAATAGCATATCTATGAATGTTTTGGCAAATTAACATATAAAATGCTAAATATGTGTAGT
>NC_037543.1:12295830-12301658 GCF_001531365.2 Cynara cardunculus var. scolymus
CACACAAACCCTTTTTTATTTAAGCTCACTCAGATATGGTCGTCCTCTTGGGTAGGTCTGTCGGTTTTGACATTCCATAGAGGTATTTATGATAAGCACTCAGTCCCTCCTAAAATTTAGCGTTATGCACATTTGATCACAAAGGTTGATCAAAATATTATTTATTTAAATCACAATGATCAGATAAAAAATTGATCAAGAAATTTGGCTTTAAGCACAATTAACGAAAGAATGATGCAACAACAATTCGATTATTCGGTATATGAGAGAAATGAATGAAGATCTGTAAGAATAAGTTTACATATTCTGATATTCAAAAAAAATGAATGTATATGAATCATTGTAAAAAAAATATCAGAAAACAAAATTGAGTACTAACGAGTGTATTATCACCGAAAAAGATTTTCATATAAGAGACGTGATAATAACAGTTTGAAGAATAGCTGAAACATGTATTGGAGTTACGTACGATGAGAAATTACCCAAGTAAAATCTCAGGAAATACTTGTTCAGAAAATATACTCGTTTTAGAAAACATTTCCATTTCCGAAAACATTTCCATTTCCGAAAACATTTATTCAAAAATTCTAGAGACTCCCCCTAAAAAACAGATTTAAGTAATGATTCAGTTAAGCTCAAAAAATTAAAAAATTAAAAAATTTGAAGAAAACATTTTAAGTACAGGTTCTAAACTGAGTGTTTAGAAACCACACTCGGTAAAACACGAGTTCTGAACTAAAATGTTCAGAAGCCTCGTTCGGAATAAATTACAACTCCCCCTGGAATGATGTATCACTTAAATGATATTCTGATCAGCACAAAATGGACACACCTGCAAAACCAGATTAAGTAGATTTTGATACCCAAACGAATTTGGGTCCTATTTTGTTAGTATCTGGTTGAGGTATGTTGTAATTACCAAACCATTTATTTCTATAAGGTATTTTCTTTTCAGCACTATTAACAGGATGATTATATACAAAATATGACTCATGCCAGTTATTATAATCATACCGGTTCTTACCTTTCCAGTTGTTCTGATAGCTGTTATCTCCATGCCACCTGTTGAACCTTTTGTTATTGACAAAGTTATTGGTTCTGCATGTTGAGCACATAATCCTTCTCTTGCTAAGATTGATCAGATCATTAGTGGATCTCACAAGGCAAGGAAGATTGTTAGTAACAACAGGTGTATGAGATAAAACAGATTCAGACTTATTAACCCAAATGHTTTTAATCTTTGAAGAATAATTGGGTGATCCAATGACATATCCTTGATAATACTGATTAAAACAAGAATAGTTCTTAGAAACATTAGATTTAGGACTACTTGAATAACTGTTCGAATAGGAACAATTATAAAAGTTGGTTTTACACTGTGATTGAGAACCAGTTGGGCTTTTAGCACACGAAAAGTCTTTGACTTTTTGTAAAAGCTGGTCTCTTTCACCAGTAACTAAATCATATTTCTTTTTCAGTTTAGTTCTCATGTTCAATTTAGTTTCAAGATCTGTCTTTAGATCAGGCAATTTCTTTGAAGTATCCAAAAACTTACTTTCTAATTCCTTTTTTGACGTTTCAAAAAATTTTCGTTCTTTCTCAAATTTCTTTCTCACTTCGTCTGAACTTCCCTTCTCCTTTTCTGAAGCAATGTCAAGCCATTTCTTTTTCTCTGTAAGCTCTTTGGCAATTGCAGCATTTTTTTTACAGTGTTTTTCTTTTCAAGAGTAAACACTCTCTTCTCTTCATCTAATTCTTTCTTTTTYTGAACAATGYTKTCCGACAATTCCAAATTCTTTCTTTGACATGCTTCTTCATACTCTTTCTTCTCTTTATCAAACTTGGATCGTTCCAAGATGATAACTTGTTCAAAATATGATATTTGTTTTGAAAGCAAAGTGACATTAAGCTCTAATGTTTTTATCTTGCTTTCAAACATTTTTCTTTCAGCATCAAATCTATTTTCAGTTTCTAAAACCTTTTCTTTCTCGAAATCCAATAACTTCCTTACATCAAACAATTCAYTTTCAGATCTATGCATTATAGTTGTTAAGTCCTCAATCTGTTTGTTTAACCTAACTGTCTCTTCTGGATCAGCACAAGTTTTCATCAGATCACTCACCTTTTCTTGCAAAACTCTATTTTCTTCTTTCTCTCTCTCAAGATAGCCAGTCAGAAGAGTTGTCCATGATATATTCTTATTAAGCGTAGAATATAGTTTATTGTACTTCTTTGTAAGCTCTCTGTAATCTCTCTCGTACTGAGCTGCCATTTAAAAAATTGATTGACCAGATATAGGATCTATGCAGTGAAATCAGTAAAAGAAATCATGAACAATTAAGCTCAAAAAGGAATAACAGAAAACACAAAAACTGTTGAGAAATAAGAACATCGACGAAAAACTGTCAAATATCAGTAAAAACAGTCAAAACTGTTGAAAACAATCAAAGACAGTTAAAACTGATGAAAAACAATTTCGGCGATGGAAAATAGTTCAACAATTCTCAAACAGTTTAAACACACACAAAACAGATAAACAAAAATGATCCAAAAAAAATACAATCTAAAAAAAATTAAAACTCAAAACCAAAAACACAACAAATATAAGCCCAAGATGAAAATAAACGTCCAAGTCCATAACAATTACAACTTAGACAAACAACTCACGTTTGTCAGAAAACCAAAAACAGCACCAAATACAGATTATTCAATCAATACAAAAAATTCAATCAATACAGAAACTTGATGCAATTCTTCTCTAGCAATCTCTGTTTGTGCTTCGTCCTGAATAACAGCAATACTTGGAAATGGAAAAGCTGGTAAACAGATTCTGTGTGATTTAATCTTGAACCAAAATGAAACAATAATCCAATGCTAATCTGTCCAAAACAACAAACAGCAAAAACAAAATTAAACAAAATGAATAGCAACTGTTACCAGCATCTTTAAGCAAGAAAACAGCATCACGGTCTTTTTCAAACAATGTTTATCAATAGTGTTAAACAAAATTAAACAAAACTAGCTGTCCATTGTTGCTGTCACTCCCACAGTTACCACTGGTTCAAAACTTCTTTTTTGCCTTAACGAATTACAGCTTGCAGCAGCAGCAAAAACAGATTGCAGAATTAGACAACTCCTCAGCTAAGATCAACACAAACAGGTTCTATAAACCTTAGAACAATATGAACCAAATTCAGTAACCAAATACGCTCAAAACAGCTTCTCAAATCACACAGAATTGTATCTCACTGTACAAACTATTAAAACAAAGAAATTACAGTATTCACAGAAGCTCTACTTCACAACCTTCTGCATTGAAAGTTCAAACAGCCAAAGCATAACTCTGATGAAGCTGTCTTCTCTCGATGACCCTGAAGGATTTTATTGTGTATGATGATCGTGAGGGAACAGAAGAATTTAATACAGCAGCTTCAAGTCTCAACGGTTCAGTTTAAATCTGCTTAAAGCTGTACTAAATCGCCTGAAACAAGAGCTTCAAAATCAGTTAAAATCAACTGACTCGATTAAGAAGAAGCTGAGTCAATATCCAAATGAGATGAATCTGTCAAAATAATTTGGTCAAATGAAACAGCAAACAATTTAATCTAAGAGAACCTGTGTATCTGATAGAAGTTATTAAGATGATTCAAGACTTCAAAAATCAAACAGCAACAGTCAAAATGTTCCCAAAGGAGAAGGATGCAGGAGCAGCTCAACAAGACGTTGGCAGACACCTACCTCAATAACAGCTTGAATCCAGCTTTCACCAAACTTTCTGCTTCAAATCTATGTGATTGTGAATTCCTCAAGTGCAAGCAACTGAGCGATTTATAATCCCTTTTGGATAATGAAACCCAAAATACAGACAGAATACTGATAGGATTAGAAAATGAAACACTAAAATTGCGACCAGGTATGAAATCTGACTATTCCTTGAACGATCAAAAACAGCAAGTGAGCAATTTAAGTAGAAAACGATGAAGTCTTTGAATACAGACCAGTCTGCTCAAGTCAGACGACTTACACAAATCGATTACAGTTGAGTGATTTACAACAGTTCAAAACAAAAATTAATCTGGACAGAAGCTGTGAAAGATTAACAAACTTGGATACAATGTGAATAAGGTGAAATCAGT
The DNA here is from genome assembly GCF_001531365.2 of Cynara cardunculus var. scolymus. Lineage (NCBI taxonomy): Eukaryota > Viridiplantae > Streptophyta > Magnoliopsida > Asterales > Asteraceae > Cynara > Cynara cardunculus. The sequence continues at coordinate 12,299,967 of NC_037543.1, forward strand.
TTAAGAGTGAGCGATTTACCTAAGTCTGATGAGCAAGGTGAGCGATTTACCTGTTTTACCTATGAGCGATTTAGAGTCTGGATACCTCGATGTATAAAATGCCAAGTCCTATATCGATTGATGAGTGTGAAAGACTTACCTGAGCGATTTAGAAACCCGGATAGATGGATTGAGCGATTTAGAATCCGGATAAAAATTCTTGAAACTGGCCAAGGAAATGAACGATATAGATATCCGGTCAATGAGATTGAGCGATATATCCTAAATCGATTAGACCTCTGTTGAGTGATTTAAGCAGAAACTGGCTAAGTCGATGAAGATATTTTCAATTAAGGTCAATCCAAACGAAGAAGATGAACCTGAGCGATTTACCTATTACACCGGTCAAGGTTTCTGCGATTTACCTCTTATCCGTTCAAGCTTTGTGCGAATCCGGACAATTATCCGCTGAAATGTTGTGCGATATAACCTAAATCGCTCAAGAATACATGAATCTGGTCAAGAGTGTGAGAATCCGGACACTTATCCGGTCAAGACTTCTGCGATTTAAATCCTAAGTCGATTACACTGTGTGCGATAAACTCTTAATTCGCTCAAGCTGTATGCGGATAACCCAACTAAATCGCTCAAATAGTCGGCGATTAAAACACTAAATCGCTCAAAATAATGAAGAACTTCCTAGTCTTCTCAAGCTGTCTCCGGTTTAGATTATAGTCCGCATGAGTTGTGTCCGAATTAACCACTAAATCGCTTGAAGGAGATGAACCAAATGAGATTTTCTTAAATCAATTGGGTTTTGGTTGATGAAAACTTATGCGGTCAAGATGTATGGTCTAAACCGGATGGGCCTTGGGCCAAAAAAATGAACAATTAAAGAAATAACACATAAACACAAAAACTTAACAAAAATTTAAAACAAATGGATCAAAAACACAGAATTAAAAAAAAAGAACACACAAAAAACTTAAAAGCACAAAATCCGATTAAATCTTGATATGTAATGATCAAATCACAAAAAATTTGTGAATAACAATATTCACAATTCAATTCCGAGCATTTTGATCACGATTTAAACACAAAAACATGAGATTTTTAAAAAAAATCGGATCAAACTCAAAAAAAATTAAGAACACGATGAAGAACACAAAAAAAATCAGAAAAAAAATTCGAATTTTTTTTCAAAAACATGATTTCTTATCTGATTTCGTGCACTCCTGCTCTGATACCAATTGTGTGTCCCACTTCAATGATCATTCTTCAAGCAAGCTCCATAACCATGGCAGATCTGAGATTTAACATTCAAGAACACATATGATATTTGAGAGAGAAAGTCAACACTCAAAGCTCTGGTCAAACCCTCTTTACATATTATGAATATTACAATAAGCTCTCTTCTAAGATTTACAAATACATTACCCTATTTATAGGGTCAAACCTCTAAACACAAGTCAAAGTCAAATCTGCCTAAGAAAAGTCAAACACGATGACTTTTACAATTATAGACAATATTTAACTTTCAAGACGAATACAACTTAATACTGATTTTTAGTCCTAAAAGATTGGGATTCGTTCGTGTTAGCTATCATTTCATTTCATGTAAAAGTATGGAAAAAGTAAATCGCAAGTTTTGACAGAAGATAATCTATCACAGAAGATAACAGAGGACCAACTGCAGAAGATGCTCAAGCGAAC
>NC_037543.1:12301758-12305097 GCF_001531365.2 Cynara cardunculus var. scolymus
GTAGAAAGAGAAAGAGTGGACATGTCATTTGACATCTTGAGACACATGGAAAAGGTATCCCAAGACTYAGGARGRCATTMTAGAAACTTAGTCAAGGTTTCAGAATTAGAATATTCCCTGTCGACAGCCCTTGGATCAATAAGAAGACAATTAAATCTTTGATGTACTTCAGATAGTGTCTCGGACTTTTCACAGAGAAAGCTTTCATACTGTCTTACTAAATTGATCTTTCTAGTCTCYTGAACCTGAGTGGTTCCTTCATATTGAACACAAAGAGTATCCCATACGGATTTAGAAGTTTTGAGTTTCATTACTGAGTGATAAATCTCATCAGGAAAAGACATAGCTATTATAGACCGAGCACGCGTGTCTATAGCTATCTTCTTCTTGTCCTCATCGCTCCACTGATGTGGAAGCTTTGGAATCTACCGTTCAGGAATCGCGGTAGTCGTAGCTATTGCTGGAACAGCCGGAACAATAGCAAATGGAATATATGGTTCATTTTCTATGTAATGTGGAATTTCAGGATCCACACCTTCCAGAAAGAGGGACATCCGGTTCTTCCAGAGACTAAAGTTGTCATGGACAAACCAGGGTAGTTTGGCAAGAGAGCCATTATCTTGTGTGTGTGTGTTTGTGATTTGTAAAGCCATTTGTAAGCAGTAAGTTATCTAAGAAGAGATAAATTAATACAAAAATTAGCTAAACACAAGGAAAAAAAGAAAACACTGCTCTGATACCACTTGTTGGTCCCGTAAGGGTCTACAAAAATAGAAACAGTTTGTAGAAGGGGGGATGAATACAAACACAGTATTTTCAAATTAAATATATATTGATAGAGAAGATCAATACAGATTTTACAAGACTGTTTGCGAAAAGATAAGGTAATGAAAACCTATCTAAACAATCTTTAGTTACACATAGAGTTTTAGCAAATACAAGAAAAGAGATTGCTAAAAGGAGAATCCTTTACTTAAGCTAGAAGATGCTTGAAGTAAGAATAGGGTTAGAGAGAGATGCGCGCTCTCTACATGGAGAAGAAACACTTCTATTTATACCCAGTGTATTAAATGATCATTTAATGCAATATGGTAGGCTATAGAGTGCGTGTCAAGCCTTAAGAGGAAGGCTTGTCCTTTGCTACAGTGAATAGTACAAAATCACTATTTTTGAGCAGACATCCTTACCTAAAGTTGGTGGATAAAGAGTCGACTAATCGGCTCCGTACCGTACTAACTTTTGCAAGGGTATGGGTTTGTCTTTTGTGTACATAAGGACAAGACAACAACAATCGTGCTAAACAAGCTTCCTTTGATCGCTGAATACTGGAATGACCTGGAGGTTTCATCATCATTCGCTGAAGCTAGAGCAGTCTTCACACATATGTAGACAGGCTTGTAATCACTGAATACCGCTTCAGATCACGTTCTTGCCAGTCTCTAATCTTCAGTTTCAGTCTTCAACGTTCTCTGAAGGATCTGTGGTGTGAGTGTTGTCTTTTTCAAGTAAAGCTGTCTCTGATGAATTTACAATACAAGTTCTTCAGCGATCACTGAACATACTCAGTGATGATCGCTGGAACTGAAAATACAGAAACACAAATACAACGTGAAAGGAAAAAGGGATTATCATCAAATCACTGAGAGAGAGGATCAACAGGTGGTATTGATGTTCTTAATTTAGGGGTTTTTAGACAATACCCGTTTGAAATTTGGGTTGTTATTGTTACAGAAATAGTCTTGGAAGACAATCTTGACATTGGCTTATCAAAGCTTTGGTGTTGTTTATGGAGATTTGAGCACATCACCATTATATGTGTTTAAAAGCACTTTTGCAGGAGATATTGAACATTCAGAGACTAATGAAGAAATCTTTCTTTTATTTTCTAGAGTCTTACTTTAGTTCTTTTGTTGAAATATATGTTCATTGTGCTAAAAGTTGATGTTAATGGGGAAGGAGGCACATTTGCTTTGTAGACATGCTAGAGTGATTTCTTTGCCTAATTATCAATTAGCAGATATAATTGTCTACTTATAGAAAGGAAATACCTACTTTAGCCTATCTTCTTTTGGGCCAAGACTCAAATCCACTTTGGAGAAGTATAGAGTGTTGCAAAGGTTTTTGCTTGTTTTGGCTTGAATGGTCATTTGTGATGGAGTTCGAACTCTCGCCCTATCAAGTTAGTTATTAATTGTTTCAATCAAAACATTCTTTTTATGGATTATTGCTTGTTGATTTCAAATTTATGGGTTTTCCTCAAGATTGATGGATTGCGAAGGATAGTATTAGGTTGTTTTTGGTGACAATTTCTTCAATTGACATTGGATTTTGAGTTAAATTTTTGGGGTTTTCTTGGATTTTAAAGACAATTTCTTCAAAATTTCTATTTTGGGGTTTTTGCATGGATGATTAAATTCTTTTGTTTTCTTTGGATTGATTCAACTATTGTCATTATATGCAGTACTTTCGACGGTTTCTGGCGTGGAACTTGCAGTGGTAACAGAGCATCACAAATGTAACAGAGCATCACAAATGTAAGACACTCATTTTGTTGTCATGTTTATCGGAATTTAGGTAAGCAATGGGTGAATCTTTTGCATAATCCTGGTGCCTATTTGTCTCTATTTTGTGGGTTTTTAGCATGAGAATGAAACAAGTTAAAATCTTGCAATTAGCGAAAGTAGCTTGAGCGGCGAACATTCCTCAAATTAGAAACTTCTAAATGACACAAGTTAAAAATGTCCAATCGCAGTCGTTTTATTGTTCGTTTTAGGTGAGAAGACTCTTAATCTTTTGTTGTCACTTTTGTCGACTTAGATCATGATCAGCTCCAGTTAATTCTGCCAACTCAAAGCAATGTGATTCTAATAGCTCTGTAAGATGACATAAGAGCAGTACTCATTCTTGAATTTTCCAACCTTGTGCTCTCAACTGCAGTGATGAAGCCACTGTTGTTGCCAGCCTAGCGACACAAAGGGCAGCATGGGCTTGTGTTTCTTTTTTTCCTACGAGACCTTATCTTTCTTTTGTACACTTCTCATAATAGCATCGCTGTTGTAACACCCCCATATCCATACATTGCATATAGCACATTTATTACATACAAATAATACATGTTTTCCCCACATAGGTCCAAAATACAAGAGTCTAAAATATACAACTCAAAAATTCCAAAAGTACATGCTCTTGTATTTTAACATCTCTACTTCAAAACATGGCTAATTAGGATCTTCATACGGCTAAACACATAAGGAAGTAATTCACATAATGCTCTTTCCCTTATTATCATTACCTGCACACATATTTTGAAAACACAAAATGAGGGTTAGACATGAATGT
>NC_037543.1:12306132-12326122 GCF_001531365.2 Cynara cardunculus var. scolymus
GACAGAAATGTAAATTGCAGAAATGTAAAGACAGAAATGTAAAATGCAGAAATGTAAAGACTGAAATGTAAAGGACTGAAATATAAATGACATAAATATAAAAGACTGAAATGTAAATACTGAAATATAAATGACTGAAATATAAATACAGAAATATAAATGACTGAAATATAAAAGACTGAAATATAAATTATTAATAACTAAATAATATTAATTATATTAATCTAATAATAATAATAATAAAGAGGAAAGTACATATTGGGAAGACAAAAATACTTTGATGGAAGTACATATTGGGAAGACAAAAATACTTTGATGGATGGATGGATGGATGATGGATGATGGGAAAGCCTTGGGAAACGTGAAAGAAAACTTGCAAGTCAAGTAACGTAACTTGCAAAACAAGTTTCGTTAAGAAGACTGGAAGATCACTTGCAAAGTCGTAAAACCTGTTTATATAAACTACGTAAATTAGCCGTAAGCCACGAAGGACGAGATCCGACGTAAAGCAACAACGATCGACTAATTCGTAACTTGAAATAAAAATAAGAAAACGTAACGTAACAGAAATGAGATGAAGATTTAAAGATGAGTACTTAAATTAAACTTAAGAAAGAAATTACAACTACAAAGATCGGTTCTTGAAATATCAAATAACAAGAAACGAAAACTTAGAACCGAAGGTGATGTTCTTGAGAGTAGCCAACACAAGATTATCACAAAGTCTAGAAAAGCACATAAGATGGTTAAGTGACTAAATGGTTTTTGTTGGTGAAAAAAGTAGTAAGTAAATAAGTAAGTAAGTCTTTTTACAAAAGCCTAAAACTCCTTTATATAGGCTAAGAGAAGCTTCATGGTGGATGCCAACTAATAAGACAAAAGATCCCTCCAAGCTGGGCTTTGACTAAGCCCAAGGGTGTTGACCAAGCCTTCTCTTTGGATTAGCCCATCTTTCCTCGGCCCAAAAGATTTCCAGCACTCGGATAGGTCCTATAGGACCTTGCCACTCCTGGTCCTGTAAGACTGCCGCAGGACCGGGCCCAAAAATGCACAAAAACCTGCAAAAACAGGGGATTAACATTAGATATATAATATAACTACTAATATATGAAAAAGATATAAAAAGACTCAATTAGGACACTAATGGGCAAATAAAACAACGAAAAATGGTTAAGAAAATGATGCAATAAGGTTAATAAATTAACACCTATCACTAACCAAAACTTATGGCTCATATAATTTCTTTTACTGTTCTTTAGCTAGGCTTCCAATCAATAAGATAGCCTTTCTCATAAAAAGAATACTTTATATAGAGTTCTTACTCAACCAGAGCCTTTGGTTGTATTAACCAGAGCTTTTGGCTCAAAAGTTATGACCAATCAGAGCCTCTGGTTCAACGTGTGAGTCGACTAGAGCCCCTCTGGTCTGTCTTTCGTATAAAAATACTAGGTATAAAATTCTTTTTTCTTAAAACTTCTTAAAACATGATTTTGACACACAAGCTCTTATCAGTAGATACAGAGCCTCTGGTCCAATTAGTACGTTTAGTAAAAATTTGCATATTCATCAATCAATAACAAGAACCCTTCGTCCAATAGTGAGGACCAACCAGAGCTTCTCTAGTTCCTCATAAAATATACATTATGTTCCAAAATACTTCTTGCCAAAACCAATGACCATAGGCCATATTTTCCCATAGCCATAACATCAATACCACTATTTCTAATAAGAACAACATCTCTGAATCCTCAGATCACCAAGAAGAGAGAACTCCAATCTGTTGTAATCTTACTAGATATAATAGCAAGAGTTATACCATTCATACACACACAAACAACCATCTTTATTACATTCATAAATTCCTTGTTTATAGCAATAGCTATCCATCACACACAACGACCATCCTTATTTCCCCCTGAAATTCATATGAACTTTTTCATCCAATGACAGGCTGCAGACCTTTCTATCAGAGTGAACCTCGTTCATAGTTTTAATCCAAATCATATTCTCAACACAGGTTTATATTCAAACCTTTCAAATCATAAGAACACTCTGTTCTACATCAATTTGCTTAACTCATCTTGTTTTTCCCAAACAGGGCATGGTTTTAAAACTGTTTCTAAAGAACAGTTTATGTTTAATCTTTTCAAAACAGGTTCTAATCTTTTAACCAGAAAACATTTCTTTTCAAAACTGTTTAAAACAGTTTCTACCAGATTCTTTCTAAATCTCAATCATCTGTAAATACTAAATTATATGATTGAACAACAGATTATAAACATATGATTATAATCAAAAGGTTAATAAAACTCACCTTGATAACACAGATTCTGCAAGTTATCACACAACAATTAACAGAATCTTTAACAGCAATTTCTTCAAGAAATATTCTTCACCGCCTTTAAATTTCTTTCTTAAATTCCTTTTTTTTTTGTAAAACAGAAGACTGATAACGGTTTTATCTTATTTTCCCCTTTTATATCTTTAAATGAGGCGGTGCTGGATATTCTCAATATAAAAATCCTTAGGCGGTTTGGAGAATATTAATTTTAAAACTAATCTTTCTTAACTAGGAAGTATTGGGTTATATATATATATATATAGAGAGAGAGAGAGAGAGAGAGAGAGAGGTTGTTTATTATACAAACCATGATATTTGTGCAACCAATGCAACTCAATCTCAACCGTCCATTTCATTTGATTAATATGTGATTTCATAAAAGTTTTGATTGTTTCCTAATATAAAGTATTGATCATAATTAATGAACCATATTCATCTTCCATAAATATTCAAATCATAATAAATGAACTATCATCATTTCTATAAATATCTCAATTTACTGGGTTGCATTGGTTGTACAAATGCAACAGGTTGTATTTGAAACAAACTCTCTCTCTCTCTCTATATATATATATATATATATATATATTATTCTCCTATTCACATAACCGCCTACCTTTATGTATTGCTTCCATTTGAATGCATAAAACCTAATTGTACCACTCATGTACATATAATCTATGCAAATATTATCATAATTATGCATGCTATCACATAATTCATATAATAAACATATAAAGTTACCTTAACCCAAGTTTGTAGAAACCTAGTTATAACATTTTCTCCCCCTTAAAAGAATTCCGTCCCGAAATTCATTCAAATAACCAAGGATATCGGGTTCTCATGTCAGATTCTAGTTCCCAAGTTGTTTCTGAACCCTTGTGAAAACGCCACTGTAACTTTACCAAACTAATCTCTTTATTTGTTAAGACTTTGGTATTTCTGTCAGTTACTGCCTCTGGTGTCTGGATGAAATTTAACTTGTTATCAAGTTTGATCTCAGGAAGTCGTATTGCTAGACTTGGGTCTGCCAAACATTTGTGTAGATTCGATACATGAAAGGCAATGTGAATCTGACTGAGTTCCTTTGGTAGTTCCAATTGATAGGCTACCGGCTCAACCCGTTTGCAAATTTTAAATGGTCCAATATACCTTGGATTAAGCTTTCCTTTCTTCCCAAATCTCATAACATCTTTCCATGGAGATACTTTTAACATTACAAAGTCACCTATGTTGAACTCAATTGGTTTTCTCCTTTTGTCAGCATAACTTTTCTGTTGATTTTGGGCAATTTTAATTCTTGCCCGAATCTTTTCAATCTTTTCAGACGTTGTTTGCACAATTTCAGGACCTGTTAACTGTTTTTCACCTACCTCTTCCAACGCAATGGTGTTCGACATTTTCTTCCATACAAGACTTCATAAGGTGTCGCTTGAATGCTAGAATGATAACTGTTATTGTAGGCAAATTCTATCAGTGGTAAATGTTCATCCCATGATCCCCCGAAGTCGATGACACAAGTTCTCAACTTGTCTTCAAGAGTCTGGATGGTTCTTTCAGTTTGTCAATCTGTTTGTGGGTGATAAGCTGTACTTAATCTAATTTGTGATCCCAAAGCTTTTTGCAGACTTTCCCAGAACTTTGAGGTAAAACGACTGTCTCGGTCAGAAATAATGGATAATGAAACACCATGTCTAGTCACAATTTCCTTGATGTAAATTTGAGTCAATCTTTCCAATGAATAAGTCTCTTTTATTGGTAGAAAATGAGCGGATTTTGATAGGCGGTCCACTATTACCCATATTGCATCATAACCTTTTGGTGTTCGGGGTAATTTCATGATGAAGTCAATTGTAATATGATCCCATTTCCAGACTGGTATCTCTAATGATTGCAGGTTTCCATAGGATCTCTGATGTTCAATTTTAACTTGTAAACAAGTTAAGCATCGCTCCACATACCTTGTTATGTCTTTCTTGAGACCTGGCCACCAATAAAATGCTTTCAAATCTTTATACATTTTGTTGGTACCTGGGTGAATTGAATAACATGACTTGTGACTTTCATTCAGGATGGTTTCTCGTGTATCACCATAGCTTGGTACCCATAATATCCCTTCATTGTTTGGCTCCATAATGGAAATCATCTTTCCCACCTTTTCGGATTTCTGATTTTCTTTCTTAACAGCTTCTTTTTGATTTTTCAAAATTGCTTGGTGAAGGTCTGGAGTTAAGCAGATTTTCATAGCTTTGATCGTGCCATTTCTTTCCTTTTGACTCAAAGCATCAGCCACTACGTTTGCCTTTCCTGGGTGGTAGAGAATCTCACTATCATAATTGTTAATGAGTTCAATCCATCGCCTCTGCCTCATATTTAGGTCCTTCTGGTTGAACAAGTGTTGTAAGCTTTTGTGATCTGTAAAGTTCTGGCATTTTGTTCCTAAAAGATAATGCCTCCATATATTTAGTGCGAAGACCACGACTGCTAGTTCCATGTCATAGGTGGGATATTGTTTTTCATGATCTTTTAGTTGGCGAGATGCATAAGATATGACTTTTCCCCTCTGCATCAATACACAGCCAAATCCCAACTTCGATGCATCGCTGTATACTATGAAGTTTTCTGTTTCGTCAGGCAGAGATAGAATTGGAGCGCTGCAAAGGTGATCATTTAATAACTGAAAAGCTTCCTGCTGCTTTGCATCCCATTGGAACTTGACATTTTCTCGAGTTAACTTGGTTAATGGTACGACTATTTTTGAAAAGTTCTGTATGAACTTTCGGTAATATCCTACCAATCCCAAGAAGCTTCTGATTTCAGATGGAGATTTTGGTGCTTCCCATTTTGCAATCGCTTCAATTTTTGTTGGATCTACTTGTATTCCTTTTTCTGATATTACGTGCCTCAAAAAATTGAACTTCTCGCAACCAGAACTCGCATTTTGATAGTTTGGCATATAACCTCTCTTTCTTTAAGAGATTCAAGACCAGACGGAGGTGTTCTGCATGTTCTTCTTCTGTCTTCGAATAAATCAGAATGTCATCAATAAACACAATCACAAACTTATCAAGATATTCTCGACATACTCTGTTCATTAATTCCATAAAGGCTGCAAGTGCATTGGTTAATCCAAAAGGCATAACTAATAATTCATGATGTCTGATAAAGCCTTTATCGAGCAAATCTTCTAACTACGTAACTAACTCTTTCAACTCTGGTGAGGCTAATCTGTATGGTGCTTTGACTACAGGCGTTGCCCTGGGTAAGAGGTCAATTCTGAATTCTATAGCTCTATCTGGTGAATGACCTGACAAATCCTCCGGAAATACTTCTGGGAAATCACTGACCACTGGGATCAATCTATGTTCTTCTTTTTCTTTCTTGGCATTGATCACATAAGCCAAAAATCCTTGACACCCCTTCTGCATGCATTTTCTGGCTTTCATTACTGATAACAAACTGGTGCAATGACTCTGATGATCACCAAAAATAACAACTGTTCCTCTATCTGGTAATACTATTCTAATCATCTTCTTATTGCAAACAATGATGGCTTGATTTTCGGCCAACCAATCCATTCCCACTACTACATCAAAATCTTTCATAGGCATGGGAAATAGTCTGATGGGTAGCTTACATCCCTTAACCATAATGATGCAGTCTTTAAATACATAATCCACAGATACTTGACCGTTAGCAGTATCAACCACTAACTTATCATCAAGTGGCACAGAATTCATACGAGCACATAAAGCAAATGATGGGGATACAAACGAGAAGTTTGCACCCGAGTCAAATAACACTTTAGCATGCAAGGAGTTCACAAAAAATGTACCTGTTACTACATCGAGTGTAGTTTTTGCTTCATGTTTGGTCATTTGAAAAGATCGACCACACGCCACACTCGATCCTCTGCCCAAACTTGGTCTCCCACAGCCGGTCGAAGTATTGCTTCCCATAGTAAGCTGTGGAGCTTTCAATTGTGGGCAATTATTCTTGAAATGATCTAGGGAATTACAATGAAAATATTTTATGTTTTATCGACAGAAATTCGAAGTATGCCCAACTTCACCACAGTTAAAGCATTTTATGGGTTCTGTTCGGCATTCCCCTCGGTGATACTGTCGACATCGGGGACATGCTCTTTCTATCGGTCTCTGCATTGCTTTATTATTAAACTTGACAGTTTTTGATCCTCAATAACTGGCCGAAGCTCCTTCCCATTTTCTTTTCTCCATCTGTTTCCCTTCTTCACTTCTATTCTTGTTCCTCTCAGTGATCTCTGCTGCATCTACTGCCATTGAAAATGTAGCAGGATTCATTGCTATAACAAATTCCCTAATGGATGGTTTTAGACCCCAAATGTATCGTTCTACTTTTCTAGCCTCTGTTGAGATGTAATGCTCAGCAAACCTTGAATATTCTATGAATTTCTCCGTGTACTCTCTGACTGACCCAGAGCTCTGTTCCAATTTTAAAAAGTCTTCTTCCATCTGTCTGACTGCTATTTTGGGACATAATTTTTCTTTGAATATACTTACAAACTTTGTCCATGTCATAGTTTGTAGAATATCTGTTTTGGCCAATGATTCTACCTCCCACCAAAACAAAGCATTTGACTTTAAAACAGAAACTGCAAATCTGACTTTATCTGATTCTGCACATCGAATGGTGTTAAATACAGACTCTATCTCTTTGATCCAACACATGGCTTTAACTGGATCTCTGTCTCCCGAGAAAGTTGGTGGCTTGCAGGTTAAGAACATCTTTATATCTCCTTCTCGATTATTGATAACTGGAACTGCTGGATTAATTTCAACTTTGCCAGTCTCGATTCTGGTAGGAATTCCCTTAATGGAAGTCAAGGTTTCCCTTAGCTTTCCCATTTCTTCAGCAAGTATATCTCGGGTCACGTATTCTGGTGGTGGTATATGCTCTTGATTCATGTTTTCAGAGTTAGATTCGGCATGATCTGTATTATTTTCTGGTTGACTAGTTTTGCCTCTGGTCTGCCCTCTACCTTGACCTCTGCCTCTGCCCCTTCCTCTGCTTCTGCCTCTGCCCTCAGAGTTACCAATAGGAGCTATAATAGGAGAATCTTCTTTTTCATTAGTGGGGTTGGGGCGGGTGATCCTTTCCGACCTTCTAGATCTGCTTGTCATCTGTGGATTTCAAATTTTAATAAACATATTTTCACATTCCCAAATATAATAAAGTTTCCAAGTTCAGTTATGTGCTTGTAAATTCAAGATTACATTGGCCAGATGTAATCCGAAAATACTTTACACACTGATATCTTAACTTATCATATTTATTCCAAAGGTGCTAACTATGTCTAGGACCCAAATATGCAATGAAACAGTTTAAGTCTAGGAATCATACATGTGAATACCTAAATCTCTTAAACTCAAGCTCTGATACCATCTCTGTAACAACCTTAATTCCATACATTACATATAACACATATTACATACAAATAATACATGTTTTACCCACATAGGTCCAAAATACAAGAGTCTAAAATATACAACTCAAAAATTCCAAAAGTACATCCTCTTGTATCTTAACATCTCTACTTCAAAACATTGCTAATTAGGATCTTCATACAGCTAAGCACATAAGGAAGTAATTCACATAATGCTCTTTCCCTTATTATCATTACCTGCACACATATTTTGAAAACACAAAATGAGGGTTAGACATGAATGTCTAGTGAGGTTCCCTTCTTATGTAATGTAGGGTGAAGATTACCAAAACATTTATTTCAAATAATCCATCTCATGTAGCAAAGACTGAAAATCATATTCTGTTTTGGTCCATTGGGCCTCTGGTTCCAAACCATACTTGGAATATATTTCAATAAACAGGACCAGAGCCCCTCTGGTCCTTCTACCAGAACTTCTATTTCTTCGACCAGAGCCTCTAGTTGCACTAACCAGAGCTTCTGGCTCGTATAATTTCTTTTATTGTTCTTTAGCTCGGCTTCCAACCAATAAGATAGCCTTTTTCATAAAAAGAATAGTTTATACAAAGTTCTTACTCAACCAGAGCTTCTGGCTCAAAAGTTATGACCAATTAGAGCCTCTGATTCAACGTGTGAGTCGACCAGAGCCCCTCTGGTTTGTCTTTCGTATAAAAATACTAAGTATAAAATTCTTTTTTCTTAAAATTCTTAAAACATGATTTTGACACAGAAGCTCTTATTAGTAGATACAGAGCCTCTGGTCCAATTAGTACGTTTAGTAAAAATTTGCATATTCATCAAATCAATAACAAGAACCCTCTGGTCCAATGGTGAGAACCAACCAAAGCTTCTCTGGTTCCTCATAAAATATACATTATGTTCCAAAATACTTCTTTCCAAAACCAATGACCATAGGCCATATTTTCCCATAACCATAACATCAATACCACTATTTCCAATAAGAACAACATCTCTTAATCCTATAATCACCAAGAAGAGAGAACTCCAATCTGTTGTAATCTTATTAGATATAATAGCAAGAGTTATACCATGCATACACACACAACGACCATCCTTATTACATTCATAAATCCCCTGTTTATAGCAATAGCTATCCATCACACACAACGACCATCCTTATTTTCCCTGAAATTCATATGAACTATTTCATCCAATGACAGGCTGTAGACATTCCTGTCAGAGTGAACCTCGTTCATAATTTTTATCCAAATCATATTCTCAACACAGGTTTATATTCAAACCTTTCAAATCATAAGAACACTCTGTTCTAGATCAAATTGCTCAACTCATCTTGTTTTTCCCAAACAGGGCATGGTTTTAAAATTGTTTCTAAAGAACAGTTTCTGTTTAATCTTTTCAAAACAGGTTATAATCTTTTAACCAGAAAACATTTCCTTTCAAAACTGTTTAAAACAGTTTCCACCAGATTCTTTCTAAATCTCAATCATCTGTAAATACTAAATTATAGGATTGAACAACAGATTATAAACATACGGTTATAATCAAAAGGTTAATAAAACTCACCTTGATAACACAGATTCTGCAGGTTATCACACAGCAATTAACAGAATCTTTAACAGCAATTTCTTCAAGAAATGTTCTTCACCGCCTTTAAATTTCTTTCTTAAATTCCCTTAGGCGGTTTGGAGAATATTAATTTTAAAACTAACCTTTCTTAACTAGGAATATATATATATATATATATATATATATATATATATATATATAATATTCCCTTATTCACATAAGCGCCTACCTTTATGTATTGCTTCCATTTAAATGCATAAAACCCAATTTTACCACACATGTGTATATAATCTATGCAAATATTATCATAATTATGCATGCTATCACATAATTCATATAATAAACACATAAAGTTATCTTAACCCAAGTTTGTAGAAACCTAGTTATAACACCTGTGATTAAACCTTTTCCCTCTTGGCATAACACTGAACGTTTTGAAGGGTTCATAATCTTCTGTTTCTGCAAGATCAATAAAAACCATAAGGTGAGCCTGACTGGGCTTATTCAAACTTTTTTATTTTCGGATTTCAGAAAAGTTGAACTTACAAGTGGTTGTGTGATGAATGATTCAGGTAATGGGCTAATATTCTTTTTGTCAATCATAAATTGTTTTGATTTATGTGCAAAGGCTTTTGAAATCTTGGCTGCAGAAACGCTCCAAGATCTGGACAAAAACTCCACTAGCTCCATTGGTGTTTCTGGTTGGGGAATAGTAGGTATGTTTTCTGGTATACTGAATTCTATGTTGCTTTTTCCTAGATACTTAGATGGGTATGGATTTCTCTTTCGGATATTCCTACCTTCGATTCTCTGGTGTTTTTGTTTGTTAGTGGATGGATAAATAGATAATTTTAATCACCTTAGAAACTTAGATCTACCACAATCTATGTTTATGTATCCATTTATTCAGTCCTGGTCTCTTGGCCTGAGAAAAGATCAAGAAGAGGATATTAGAACTGAAAGATTATCGAAATGACTCCATATATATATATATATATGTATATATATATGCATTTTAATTACATTAAAACATTAAAACCATATCTTTTTTCACCATTACAATAAAAGAATAAAATAAAATTGTATGTTATGTTAAATAGCAAGGTATAAGTCATTATTAATAGATACGTCTATTGTATTCATAATTTTATAGGGCATGGATATGCTTTGAAGTTAGTGTTTGTTTATTGGACCAACATGTACCAAAAAGTTGTTTATAACCTATGTGTGGATGATAGTTAACTGTTGATTAATTTTAGGAAGAAATAGTTATAAATGAGGAGAACTTGAAAACTTGGGTTTGGAGAAAATTGTATGGAGTGTTAGTCGCCAATCGTTTTTTGGTCTCATTTGATATTGTTCACAGTGAGGACAAGCATTTGATTGAAAGAGATGAATGTTTGATGTGTCCAGTGTGGATATGCAATCTTGGAAGTGGTTTTAATTGCAACTACCTTATTGGCTGAAAAATGAGGAGGTGGATGCAGATGAACATTACAACATTACAGACAAACCTGTTTAATGACGACGTTGATATTCATCAACCTTGAAAACAATATGTCGGATGAAGTCTCATTTTGTCTCGAGTTTTGAATGGGTGTCGAATTAAGTCTCATTTTGTGTTGGGTGTTGCGTCGAATTAATACATGTCACTAATGTTGAATTAAGTCTCATTTTGTATTGGGGTTTGAAAGATGTATTAAGGTGTCGAGTTAAGTCTCATTCAATACATATTCATCATTTTGTTTAATGACAATGTTGACACATTCTGTTTGTAAAATTAGGTCTTCTGTGATCTTGTAATTGTTAATCATGTTGAATAAAAATTCACTTAGGAGTAGGAATGGTAAAAAAAAAATTATTTAAAATACTGTAACTTCATTGCTTGTAACTTATTTTGGATATATTGCCTTAGAAAGGATTGTCGATAAGATTTATTCTTCAATGGGATTAGATGATCACTTTGAATCTTATTCCTTACACAGATAATTAAAATTATAAAGGAATTTGCTATTATACATATTCCACAAAAGATTTTTTTTACATATATCGACGTTTAGTATTTGAAAACATCACTATGACATTACATAGGGTGACTTTTTTATTTCAAAACCGTCATCGTGCATAACGTTTATGTTTCAAAATCGTCACCATAGCATGACGTACAATGATATTTATTTTTCCAAAACCGTTACCATAACATGACATATGGTGACGTAATTTCTTTTGAAACCGTCACTGTTACATGACATGAGGTGACGTTTATTTTCAAAATAGTCACTGTAGCATGAGGTATCTTGACGTTTATCTTTCATAACCGTCATTGTAACATGACTGTATGATGACGTTTATTGTTCAAAATCGTCACTATAGCATGACGTACGTTGTCGTTCATTATTCAAAATCATCACCATAACATTACATATGGTCACGTTTATTATAAAAAAAATCGTCATCGTAGCATGACTTACATCGACGTTTATTATTCGAAACGTCACCATATCATGATATATAATGACATTTATTATACAAAATTGTCACCGTTGTGACATGTGCATGACGTACGGTGACATTTATTTTCCAATAATGTTACCGTAGAATGACACGTGGTGATGTACTCAAAACCGTCACCATGACATGAAATATGGTGATGTAAATCATTCAAAACCGTCAATGTAGCTTGAGATATGGTGATGTAAATGTTTTAATATCGTTACAAAAGCATGGCATATGATGACGTAAATCTTTCAAAAACCATACATTATCTTTTGCTGACACAAATTTTGCAAAACCGTTGCCATAAAACCTGATGACTTTTGGAAATGGTTTCCAAATAAATGTTGCTATATTTATTTTAGTTCTGGTAATGGTTTTTAAAACCGTTGCGACATAAAGAAACGATTTAGACAAAAACCATACTAAAGGGCTTTAAATGGCAACGGTTTTTAAAAACCGTCAAAAAAAGTAGTTTAAAACCCAAACAATATATGATTCAAATCTAGTATTTACAGAGAAATGCCACGTATGATTTGATCCAATATCCTCCGTAGTAAATGCTTTACTTCTGATTTTCTAGGATATGCAATTGAGTGGAACATTTTACTGTATAACCGCTCATTTAGTTCTGAAATATCATCTATGGTGCCAACCTAATACACATGTTACTTTTTTATTACTCTTTAGCAACAGAATCTGAAGTAGTTGTTGATGGAAAGTGCAAACAAAGAAATTGAATTTGACTCTTCAAATTCAAAGGCATATCTTCACAAAGGGTGAGAGTATCATTTGAGCAAATCTTGATATTTATTATCCACTTTCTACATAATGTGTCTAGGATATGTGTCCTTCACATTTAAACATTATCACCCTGCCTCGTGTATAGTTGGCTTAATAGGTTTGGTCCATAGCACAAATTTGTTGTCCAATCTACATCTGACGAGCATTTGCATATCAACTGCCATTCAGATTGACCTCACATTTAAATGCATGCATCTTTTCTACACTTAACCATTGTTGTTCCATTTATTTTATAGTTAACAAAATTAATTGTTAAATGCAAATAACATGTGTGTTATTCATATCATCTTTCGTGAGCGACCCAAGGTTTATGATAAGGTTAGGGGTCGTTTACCTAAATGATTACCAAGTAAGTGTTTACTAGTAAGAGTCAACAGTCTAACTTACTTTACCAGGTAATATTCTCGGCACCTTCCATGTTCATCCAGTAAGGTAATAACACGGTAAACGCTTACCTGGTAAACATTTAGTAAAACGACTTCTTAGTCTACTTGCACCTATATTTTTTTGTATACTTGCCTTTATGTCGATGATAGGTCTTTGGTTGGTGAATTTCACTTTGTGTTCTTTTTTAGGGTTTTGTTGAGTGACCATAAATTCTTGTGCTTGAGTTAGGGAAATTGCATCCTTGTCAAACCAAAGACCTTCAGTGCACTAAGGTCGATGGTTTTGAATAGGAAGGAACATGAAAGTTGTGACAAATTTATGATACATTTATTTGTATTCTGACACACACAACTTTTGAGAACAAGTAATTCAAGTCACGGTTACAATTGATTGAACAACAGGAAAAATTTAGAGATGGTTCCATTCCAAAATAAATAAAGTTCGATTTGACATAGTATGTATT
Source organism: Cynara cardunculus var. scolymus (assembly GCF_001531365.2). Classification (NCBI taxonomy): domain Eukaryota; kingdom Viridiplantae; phylum Streptophyta; class Magnoliopsida; order Asterales; family Asteraceae; genus Cynara; species Cynara cardunculus. The sequence goes on from NC_037543.1 coordinate 12,319,633, forward strand.
TAACTTATTCTTAATGACTAAATATCTAAAACGATCCCTCAACAATGTAAAATAGATGAAATTTGTTGACTTTTCTGTTACACAACAAGCGCAAACTAGCTTTAGTTGTTGAAAGTTTGGCAACAAGATTGGTTTCTCTTAGTATTGAACTTCGTGCAGGTTACACGAGTGAAAGGTAAATTCTGTAATATATATTTGTACTTTTGCATCAAATACTTGACCTTTCAACACCTGAGGTAAGAACTAATCCCAAGTCAATTAGATTTCAATCCATTGTATTTGTCTATGCCAAAATCACATTTGGACCTTGAAGAAAACACAAATTAATTTTAATTTTCAAGTCCAAATTGTGTACCCATGCAATGCAGTGAGAGCCATATATGTAAACAATTTTGAAGCTTTAGTTGGTTTGTTAGAGAAGATTTTAGCGATTATAAGATTTTAACAAGTTTTTATAATTAACGCTTTTGCAACCCATGATGGTTATATTGTATTTACGAAACTATAGGAACAAAAAATATTATATTTGACAAACCATGTGGACTAAATTTACAGTGTGTTCTTTTACAAACCATTCAAGTAAAAAATTTGAACTTCGAAAGTACAACATTAAAACATTCGACTCTTTTTTGTTTTAAGTATAATATTATTTTGTAAAATATTCAACTTTAAAGTTATTGCATATGATGTGAGGTAAATTTAGTAGCATGAACTAAAATCTTACTTGATACGATAAGTGATGATGTTAAGTTTTACCGATAAGTATTTAAGTAAGCAGCCCCTAAACTTTAGAAAATTTTGTTCCATACAAAAGTAAAGGACCCCCATTTTAGAACTCTAAATTGTGCAAAAAAACATGTTTTAAGAATACACAAAAGTAACAATCCCACTATAACAGAACAAAAAGAATTATAAGGTTAAACACCCGATAGGTGTAAGGGGGCGTTTACCAAACACTTATCCGGTAAATGCTTACGGGTAAAATTTAACATTATTATTTACTTACCGGGTAAGATTTAGTCCACCAAAACGACATCGTATGTTATAATTTACCCGATAAGTGTTTATAGTGGAAAGAGTCGCCGTTCTCACTTACCGGGTAAGACTCTTGGTCTTTGTCTCGTTCTTACCGGGTAAAATTCTTGATCCTTACCGTATTCATCCGGATAAGAGTTTGGTAAACGTTAGGACTTGTAATAGGAGGCTTCTTGAAGGTGTGCGTATGTTGTTAGTTCAGATTTTTCAATACATATGTTGCCTAATCAGCCACTTTCTTGTTGACGTGTAGTATGGCATTGAAGCAACCACATTGAAAAATATATCATCAATATTGTTACCCTTGCAGAATAATTATGGTTACTGGGAATGAATTTTAAGACTATTAACTAACTATATTTTAAGTAAAATAAATGTAAATAATTGTTCCAATAGGCCACAAATAACAAATGTTATTGGTTTGAAAATACTTTTATCCACATTTTAGAATCTCTTACCACTCAGCCGATATTAACCTTCAATGTATATACCATCCTATTCCTGGTTTAAAACCACACAAAACCCTGAAATTAAATTTGAAAGGAGTGGATAGTAAAACTAAATATAAAACAAGATTGTCTTTTCGAGTTCTTGGCTTCTGAATCGATATATATTTCACCGTATCGTGCGGGTACATATTAACATGTTCCTTTAAATTGTTTATTTTGTGGTTAATACTAAATCATCTTCATCCTCCATGTTGGGTAGCAATGAATCGTATGTGTTCACACAGTGGGCACAAAGTCCCCACAGTGACGGTGGAAATGCACGCCGATAGTATGATCGTTATAGATAATAAAGTGGTATAGTACCAATATCATTTCCACATGGAATGGACTACTGAGAATCAGAGAGTTCCATGAATTTCTTGAGCTTGTGGATAAAAGTTAAGTTTTTGTTGGTTGAGATGCTTAAAAGACGAAATAAACTTATGATTAAAAGATAAGTATGGGTGTAAGTTTTTCTTAAAAAAACTATAGTAACAAAATGTTCAGATACTTTGTGTATCACATAATTGTCTATAAAGGTCCCGATCTCCCGAAAGTGAACCTTTATAAACTGTGCCCACAAAGTGTCCACCTTTGTTGATTCATAATCTTGCCGATTTAACTATGTTTGATATATAAAAATCAAGTTTGATAAGTATAAAGATTCATACCCAAATCTCTTTGTGATATAAAACTCGACTAAAGTTTGAATTTTAGTAAATCATACAAAACTCATATCTATACATAATTATCAAAGACTTTCTCAAATCTTTGTGCATCACTTGAGCCGTATTTTGAACACGTCCATCTCTGGGTCTAAGATCTAATATTAACACTTCAAAGTGATTGGCTTATTTGCGTTGAGTTTAAGTCCCGACTTAAGTGACCAAACTTAAGAATTAGCAACGATGGTAAGACCCAGTGTTACCTACTAGTCTTAAGTTTGACACACACCCATATCCAATGAGGTGATTAGCTCATACTAGAAATGAGAAACATGATAAATAAATACTTGAAAACTATTTGCATTAAAATAAAATTGGCAACTTGGACAGGCAGGCTGTGGACAACAAATTACAATACGGAAAATTGAAATACATAAATTAAATGTTGAAAATTAAATTTTACACTAAATCTCCAAAAACAAGAGTAAATGAACTTAGATGAGAGCTTTTGGTTGAAGATGGGATAATATTTTAATGCTTGCATCATGCTTCTTTTTATATGAAAAGTTGAGGTCTTTGTCCATTGGATGAAGATTTTTTAACCATTTCAGTACAAAAGGTGTTTACTCTTTATCCCATCTTCTAAAGATCTTCAAATCACTTCAAATCTTCAAAATATTGTACCCATATACCAGATGAAAGCAAAGCATTTCTTTGTCCAAAAGTAGCACCAAACATGCCCACGGTGGGCATACAGCATCGTCCTTTTTAGCACAAAAATTAATCCTTGGTAATTCATCACTTCTTCAGAACAATTTAGACAAAATGAGAGAGATAGAAGCAAAATGGGTAAATAAAGAGCCACAAAAGCCTAGAAAAGAGAAATGAATAACTCTAAAAAATGAGAGTTATCATACCCCCAAAATTGAGATTTTACCTATCCTCAAGTAAAAAGAAAGGAATAAAAAGAATGTTACGAAGGGAGAGACGAAATGAAAACTAATCGTGTATTAACTTGCTCACACGACACCAAACAAAGCATATAATAGAAAATCGCATCTCATAGGACTTTACAAACATTACCGTAGCCGCTAAGGGAGGGTAGAGATAATCTACATGGATGAAATCTCATGGTTTAACTCAAATCACTCTAGTGCATTCCGGGATGTGTATACGCTCAACACCTACCCAATCGAGAAATATGTAATGTATTCTTGACGTGTTTGAAACAATTCTCAAGTCTAAGAACTTTCATAAATTTGCATAAATTGAGGATCTTCAGGTAAGGTTAAGAGTGAAGGTAGGGATTGGGTTTGAACATATATTTGGGTGTTTTTGTGTACAAGTTCCAACGGATCTCGACTTATATTTATTATTTTTATGCAAGACAAACTATATAAAGGAATATGCATATATTTTTTTTTCTTTTTCATGAATCTTTCTTTTTAGATTTTTATGAACCCACACGCTATGGTGTTGTACCAACCCACAAACTACACTTATTTATACCACTTAAACTAAATGCCTTGACCCGTTTTCAGTTTATATGTGCATTTTCTTGTTGGTGTGTGTAGAAAAAAGGGTAATTACTTAGGCTCAAAGTGGTTACAAAAGGGAATTTTTTTTACTAATTTTGTGATTAAGGATTATTTATAAGAAAAGAAGGCCTTTCTTTATGCAAAAGTTATAATAATTTTGGACGATAATTGAATCATAAACCTAGAAAGACACCTCGATGGGAGGTAAAGATGCAAGGAAAAAAAATGGGATTCATTATGAATGTGTCAATCCAATATGGGAGGTAAACACGCAACATGGTTAAAGAATATGTGGTATATATATATGATAGCGGTGCATGGTAAATAATGGATGCATTTCAGTGTAGAGTCATCAAATTTTATTGTTCGCCCGGTAGTGACAACCTAATCTAATGCAAAAATCACAAAATTCAAGTACTACTCAAATGAAACAATATGTCAACAAATTCAAATAAAGTTAAAGGAACGAATTTACTGAAACCGAAGGCCTTGTAGCTTTTGATGTTTTGAAGCAATTGATTACCTGGAAAAAACCATGAAACCAAAAACAAAAGCAAATATGGCAGTTGTCAGTGTTGCCACGATGGGGAGATGATAGATGCCAAAGTTGATGAGAGGAAAATGAAAATGAAAATGAGAAGGCATCATAGATGGTGTTGGAGTTGAAGCTCTTGAAAACAAACCCTGAAAAAAGTTTGAAATAGAAAACAAAAACTAAAGAAAAACAAAACATAGATGGATTATGAAATTCCCATTAAACAACTAACAAATAAAATATTTACTTTTTTAATAACAAAAACAAAAAAAATTTAAAAAAATCTGGAGCAGTTTCGCGCCGAGGTAAAATTTTCACGCCCAGAGAGATTGACCTTCACATGCGAGGGGAATTGGCAGACTTCTTTTAATTGGAATAAGGAGTCTTTCATGCCCGTGAAATAGACTCTCGCAAGCAGAAAATTTTATTGAAGAAAAAGAAAAAAGAATATACAAGTGTTGCAAAACACTTTCGGTGGTCGGTCCTCGAGCATTTGGGCTGAAAAATCGGAAAATGGTGGTAGAAAATAGGAGAAGAATGGAGACTCGTTTAATGTCGAGAGTTTGAATTTTAAAGCAAGAATTATACATGGGAAGGGAATGAGATTTTACAAATTAATGAAAGTCAAAGAATTGACTTAAATGGTCACTGATTCGTACGGGTCGTGTAAACACACAATTAACACACCAGATAACCGGTATGTTTTCATTATAAAACAGGTTACACAACCCAAAACCGAAAATTAAATAAGGATAAAGAAAGAAGGTTCGGTGATGTCCGGCTTAACATAAAAATTAACGAATTTGGGTAAAATTAAAAATAACACGTGAGATGCATAAAACAAGATCGACTTAGCATCACACATCACCTCTAATGGTGATAACTATTTCTATCATACAAAAAAACACGTCCCAACGGTCCGTCACCGGACACTATTAAGTGTGATTAATTAAACTCCACAAAAAGAGGTGGATCAATGGAGGAACAAAATCAACACGCTACCTAGTAACAAGGGATGAAAAGAAAATAGGAAAATAGAAAGGGGACAAAGACGTAGACTAGTAAGTCGAAACATAATCCATGTATGTTGATTGCCTCCCTCGTAACGGCGCCAGAAAACTTGATGTTGTTTTAAATTTATAAACTCAAGCGTACGGGTTATGTAGCATACGAATTGATCACGAGGAGGCGATGATCTAAACATGGATTCGTTCTAGACTATGGCCAAGCTATATAGTATTCATTCTAAAATCGATAGGTTAAATTCAACACTTTTAATCCAAGACAACCAACCCAATCAAATGAAGGCTACAATATGAAACATAAAACATAGATCTACGAAAACAGTAAAAATTAGTCTAAGAAAACAGTATAAATCGATCCAAGGAGTGTCACTCTCCAAGAATCGTTTCTAACCTAAGAAAGCAATGAAATAAATTTAAGAATGTTGCAACAAATTAAATAAGGAGAAAATAAATGAAAGAAAAAAACATTAAGAATAGATGAACATGAAATTTAAGTAAATAATAAATCCAAATATAAATATAAAATATTGAGAAAATGAAGCGCTACAAGGTAACGGATGTTGAATGTTGGATAAGAATCTGTCACATTCCATCTTCATACTTGATCCATAAAAACTATTGCATCTTCTTCACATCTCTAATAGCTCAAGGAATAAACCTAAACCTAAGTCTAAACTAAACTTTCTGGTCCACCTTCTGCTTTCATAGTTTTCAAAATCTTACATCACGAATGACTTTCTTCAAAATTTAATCTAACTTGGTCTCATGCTTCTTGAAAATTTCACATAAATGATTAATCAACTGCTCCAAACATCATTTTGTATCCATGTTCACGTTCAGTTTCAATACAAAATACCTGTCAAAACGCACTACTAGAAAATCAGGTATCAGCGACAACTATCAGCGAGGGAATTTTTCCCTCGCAGATCAGCGAGGGATCAGCGAGGGAAATGACAAAAAACACATTCCCTCGCTGATCCCTCACTGATCTGCGAGGGAAAAGTTCCCTCGGGAGCGAGGGAATTTCCAAAAAACTCATTCCCTCGCTGATCCCTCGCTGATCTGCGAGGGAAATRTTCCMTCGCAGATCCCTCGCTGATCAGCGAGGGATCTGCGAGGGAAGTTCCGAAAAAACTAATTCCCTCGCTGATCCCTCGCTAATTTGCGAGGGAACTTTCTTCTACAAATTCCCTCGCTGATCCCT